>NC_056508.1:20825662-20838155 GCF_014905685.2 Nematolebias whitei | reverse complement strand
ATATACATATACATATATGTATATATATATAGGGCCCCCATATACAGTATTGACTCCAGCCCAGGGGCCCCCATCCTGACTCCAGCCCAAGGGCCCCCATCCTCCTAAATCCGGCCCTGCTCACACAGCATGGTATTAAAGTATAGAAAACAATAAAAACTTCAGCGTTATTTACAGTATAAACGTAGGCTATTCTTGAACCAGAAAGGTATTTGCTGAACATTTGAATTAAGGAATATAGCAGGTCTTTATTACTATTAAGATGTTCAGCACATAGTTTAGCCATTGAAAGTGGCAGGTGGTCTCATTTACCTGGGATGAGTGGTTGTGTTTATACTGTAAACATGGTTTTGAAATTGAAGCTGTTGAAGAATCACTTCATTATTGTCTGTAACTTTTATTATATGACAACTCTTTTCTTTAAAAGGTTGCACTAATAAATAGTGGTGTCTGCAATCTGCAATCTCAAATAAAACGTTCTGTTTTTGTGCTATGTCATGAAAAAATATAATTGCTGCAAATTTTGTTGAAATATTGTGATATACTTTTTAGGCTGTATTGCCCAGAGCTATTACCAGCCATGATCAGAGGAGCATATTTATTTAATTTATTTATTTTCACTAGGGAAATACAGTGAGGGTGATCCTCATTTCCAATGCAGCCAAGCATTTACAGTTAAAAGAGATTAAAAACATATAAATAAGAAATTAGAATTAATAAGGATAAAATTAAATGGAAAAAAAATTACATTTGATATAGAAGAGAGAAAAAAGGAAACGCTAAACGCCGTTAAAACAGCTGCAGTATTTCTGAAGGTGTCTGCCTACAGAAGGGACAGTTTAATTTTACAGATACATCAAATCTCATTTTTCATAATAAGCAATTTTTAACACTCGGTGTTTAAAACTTAGAAACCAAAATGACACACTTAGAGATTTTTGAGTAAAAATAGTTTAGTAAAAATGTTATTTGTAGGTTATATGAGGAGATGTACAAAAAAAAAAGAAGACATTTAGTCACCATTAAAGGCTTTTTCTTGTAAAATCACTGTGATCTTTTAGCTGTGCAGTTACTAGGGATGGGGCCGATCCGATCCAGTATCAGTATCATCCTCCGATACCAGCATAATTTACGTATCGGATTTTCCAATCCACCTGCCGATATTTCCGATCCATGATGCATGTTGTCTTCAAAACTATGGAATGGATTTCCTGAACGGCGGCGTGTCTCATGAACCCAGAGTAATAAGACCCGCCTCACATTCAGGAAATCCAGTTCATAGTTTGCAGCCAGCTACAACGTGAGGACTGAGTTAGCAGCACTGTGGCTAACAGCTAACAAACTTTTCATCTAAACATGTCCGCTGGGTGGAAGTATTTTACACTAGAAACACCACAAAACAAGACAGCAACGTCCAATGTCTGCAGAGCCATAGCGCCACATTAAACCATGTTAAACTTAGTTTTACGATGAACATTCGAGCTCCGTGCTTCAGCGGGGCGCTGCTCTTTTCTCAACCGAAAGAGGCGACTCGACACCGATCAGCCGCGTCCAATCTGCCCCGCTCAGTCTGCTCGTCTCTGAGGAGGGACAGCTGAGCGCGGCTGCCCCAAATCAGGCTGCCTGCCTCAGATTGAACAAGAAGTAGACATCGCTGAAACCACGGAGCTCTAATGTTTACAGAGAAGTTGCTAAACTTCATAATTAATGACCAACCACTATCAGTTGTAGAAAACGAAGGATTTCTCAGCTTGATACTTGCAGCCAAGATATAGTTTACCCTCCAGGAGATATTTATCAGTACAACAGTAAACAATCATAAAAAACATATGATTTGAAAATTATATTAAAAACATAAATAGCTACATTATAAAGTGATGTAAAATACTAAAAACAGGAACGTGTCTGTTGGTTTATGCCATGAACTTAGCAGGTGTTTGAAGCCATTTAACATTTAATTTAATTTAATTTAATTCATTAATTCATTCATTTAAATGAAACAAAATAAAATAAAAAAATCATCAAGAAGAAAACATTGAATGAAAAGAGTGCAGAAAGAAGAAAAAAGTCTTATATTTGCCCCTTATAAAATATAAAACTACTTTAAACAATCACTTAAATGAATCACTTTAATATCCACTTTAAAGCTAGGAATAAAGAAACATGTTTTGTGTTAGCAGAATTTAATTCTAACTTGAAAACTTATCCAACATTAATACAACTTACCTCAAGTTGCCTTTTTGGACATGCATGCATATATTTGTACAAATTGTTCTTGAGAGGAGATTATTACAGCCTCATATAAAATCATTGATGATCATGATATCGGAACTGGATCGGTATCGGCTGATATTCAGATCTAAGTATCGGGATCGGATCGGAAGTAAAAAAAAAAAGTGGATCGGTGCATCCCTAGCAGTTACCAATCAAATCATATTTATTGTTTGGTTACACTACATGTTACCCATTTTTTACGTTGTGCAAAACAAATAATGCAATAAGAATGACAAATAAGGGTCATTGATCCGAGGGCCGGGTGGGTGAAGGGAACAAGAAAATAAACAAGAAAAGCCACAGACGGAAATCTAAAAAACCTCAGCCCCTGTGGATAAAGTGCGTGGCAAAAACACCATGTGTTTGCTGTGTTTGTGTTTAATCGGACTGCTGGAGCGAGATTAGGTTAGTGTGTGTGCATGTATGTGTGTGAGTGTGTGTGAGAGAGAAAGACAGACAGACAGAGTGTTAAGGCTGGATGGATCAAAGCTGAACAGCTGCCAACACCTCTCGAGTGTGAACGTGTTGTCACGAGTCTGTCAATCAGCATTTTCTCGCATCACTGTGCCAGCGTTGGAGTTGGCTGTGTGTGACAGTGCGTGTTTGTGTGCTTGGGGGAGGGGGAAGTGACAGAGGGGCTGCAAACTAAAACAAAACTTGCTGTTGCCCATCACCTTACTGGAGTTTATCATGTAACCCCCTCACATCTCTCATTACACAGCAGATGGACAGAAAGCAAAACTTAGCACAAACAAGCTAATGATTTCTGGCTTATAGGTCATGCAAGATGTGTGTAGCTGTATTTTCACCTCATGGATGAAGTCCCCAATGTCTCCGGGGTGGGGCACGACTGGTCTGATGGGGTACTGCGACTCTGGGATGATGGGGCGTTCATCCACTCTGCGTACGCCGGGCGGTTTGCTCATGATGTGCTCTAAAGAGTCGGGCTGCTGCAGCTGGCTCAAGTCATAGTCCTGCAGAGCCACAAGGGAACAGACATGTAAGCAGAGCGAGTGTGAACACAGACATTGTGTGCCGTGTCTCTCGGGACCTCACCTGGTCCTCCTCTCCTCCCCCCTCTTCATCATATTTGAGGATGTTGTCTCTCACGTCGTCTTCAGGGTCGATGAGCAGCTGCTTCGTCTGCCTCTCTTTTTCTTTGCGCTTGATCCACACAACAAAAAGCAGCACCATGCCTGCAAAAATGCACACGCACACACACGTTATAAAGCTTTAAAGTCTGAAGAAACATTCAAGAAACAAAAGACTCACATGTATTAATATTAAGCTAAAGTTTGGTGTGGTTGTAACTGAGAGTCATTCACAAAACATGCACCCAATGCTGCTCATTGTGTGAGACATTAGCTTAAAACTCCAGCATTAGCTGTTGATGTCAACCACATTTAGCTTTTCAAACCCTGTCACACTACAACGGTTTAGAGAACTTTTGTCGACGTATATAAATTTTGTCCAATAGCCAGGCATACGCAGAAGATGGAGTAAAAAAAAAAATAACTGGAAGCCTTTATTGGATGCTTACATACCATATTTCTAACAAGTTGAAAGAATAGATAACCTATGAGTAGCTTAATAACTCGTTAATAGCTGCATAACTTCTACACATTTACAAGCATATGGGAGTGTTTAATGACTTGTGCAGAGCTTATGATCAACGTTAAATAACTTATGCACAACATGTTGGAGCATATTGTGACGAGGGCGGCTGTCACACAGTGACGTACAGCATCAACATAAGAAAAACATGTCAAACGTGCTGATGTAAGTCTCTTAAGTTAGGCGTGTTCTGAATATGCCAGCACGCTGATATATGATGGCACACATTGTCGTACGTCGAAGCCAGCCATCAGACATGTTGCTGATAAGTTCACGTGGCAGGTAAGTTATACATAAGTTCACACAGGTTACATGTAAGTTCCTTATGTTACTCATAACATGTCTGAAACCTACTACACATAACATATTTCCAACATATGAGCACTTTTTAAGGCTTCACATAACAGTATATTTAAGACCAAAACTGCTAAATCCCTGGGATATTTAATCACAAGATAGTCTTAGACTAAAATTCTGTCATGAAAAATGGTGATGTGCATTCCTTCTTCTTTTAAAGTTAAGAAACTTGGAACATTATTAAGAATTATTTACGTGTGATCAATCTCTGAAAAGTTCAGTGTTTTTCCACGGATGATTGTGTGAAAGCCACACATCTATACAAGAACGGCGGCACTTGTTAAACACACTGTAGTTTCCATGCCAGGTCACTAGCTGGCGCTGTGACCTTTGTATTTAAGTGACACAGGCGTGCGAATAGAAACTTTAGTCTGGAGCATGAAAACAGTTACATGCTAAACAAACAATTGTTTGGGCCGAGGATAAAGTTGGGCCATCCCTACATGTTGAAAAGGGCGAGCAGCACAAACAGCACTCTGCTATCCACCATTGTTACTGTTGTTCCTGTATTCACACATTCACAGGAAACCTACTGACTGCAGATGTTCATGGTACCAAATTACACTCTGAAACCAGGCTTTCCTTAAAACTTCCACTCTGGGACCTGTACTCAACAAGCTGAAATGCAGCAGTTTCACTCAGAGACGGTTCTGTGTAATCAGGGCCTCAGATGGACGTGGTACTTTCTCTGTGCATCACTAGAAGTCTACCTAAAATCTTTCATGCTCTGAATTAGAAAGCAAAAAAAATCAAAGCAAAAAGTTTTACAAGTGTGCCACTCCAACCCTTAAATCGGCCATCACAGCAGATTTTCAAAAGTGGATCATAAAAAACCCCCAATAATCACGTTTTGGTTGAAACCAAAATGAACTTAGGAACCAGCAAACAAAAGAACAAACAAAAACAGCTGCACATAAAAGATTTATCTGTAGGACTCATTTTAAAGTACAGCTTGAACCACAAGAGCAAAGTTAAGCAGTGACACAGATCAATGTCATGGCAGACACCAGGAGATTCATTGTTCCAGGAAAATAATAAAAACCTCCCTCTTGTTCAGAAACATCGAGTAGGATTCCAGGAATTAAAGTGTTCTTACATTATACAGCATTGTATTACAACTTGACGTATCTCTCTGTGTTTGAGAGTTTAGTCTAATTCAGACTCACTGAGCAGAATGATGATGCAGATGAGGATGGAGATGATGGCTCCGGTTCCCAGGCCAGCAGCTGCAACGGCACCGAGTGTGGTGCAGTCTCCATGTTCATCACACGGACACACCTTCAGCTTGATGACTGACCTGTTGGACAGCGGGGGGTTCCCTGAGTCGGACACAATTATAGGAACCTCATACATTCCTGGCTCAAGGTATATTTGGTACCGAAGACCCAAACGGGCATAATCACCTGGGGAAAAAAGGGGGAAAATAGTTTAGAGACTATATCAGTTTTTCCAAAAGTATATTTTTATTAACAAAACATTTAAAAATATAATTTAATGATTTATTTTTTTGTATCAACACACAAAATAAATACATTGCAGTGGAACAAATTTCCATCACTCTCGTCATGATTTTATTACCGATATGTAATTAAATTATTTTTTTAATGCACAGCTTATTTAAATTAGCCAAACTGAACTAAATGAATCTGTTAAAAAGAAGAGCTGTTCTAGTTTATGCAGAACTTTCAAGACTGGATCATGTTTCCCACATTTTTGGTTAGAAAATCTTAAAATTGTTGATAAAAGGAGCATGATTGTAGCTGAAAGATAAAAGCAGCAGAATGTAGCTAAAAGTTAAAAAATAAGTGAAACAGCAGGCAATAACTAAAAGTAGGCAGAAAATAGCTAAATGCTAAAAGTCGCAAAATAGTTGCTAAAAATGCTACATGGTTGCTAAAAGTTGTGAAACAGTAGCTATAAGATAAAAGTGGAAAATGTAGTTCAAAGTTGAAAGTAGCAGAACGGCAGCTAAAACAAAAAACAAACAAAAAAAAAAACTAAAAACTACTAAAAAAATATTTTTATATTGTTATGGAATTGTTTTGTATTTTTTTAAATGAATAAACTTTATACCATTACCATTAAAAGAAAACAAAATACTAAAATGTAGTTAAATGCTGAAAGTATCTAAATGGCAGCTAAAAGCAAAACATCTAAAAATGGAAGCTAACAGTAGCCAAAGATGACAAAAATAGAGCAAATAAAATCATATCTGATTTTTTTTTCTTCTTTTTTCGGCTGCTCCCTTCTTCAGGGGTCACCACAGCGAACTAAGTCGCATGAAGACTTGGCAGTTATTTTTACGCCGGATGTCCTTCCTGACACAACCACAGACACCGAGCTACCACAGCCCTCTGTGTGGAGCAGAGAGCTGCTATCTAGGACACCAGGAGGAGCAGATGGTGGGAGTGAAAGGCCTTGCTCAAGGGCCCAGAGTGGGACGAATGTGGGTGGGGGAAGGTGTGGGTGCTTCACCTACCCACCCACAAAATCATATCTGAATAATGATAAAAATAAAAAAAATAAAAAAACATTTGTGAAAGTAAAGAGCTCTCCATGTGTTTCAATGAATTTTTTTTTAAAGGTAAATATTATGAAAAGTATAACAAACCCAAAAGTCACAATACGTATTTTCCAAACAAACGGAATGTTTTAATAAATAAATATTTAAAATAGCTAAATAATAAAGTATGCTGAAGGATTATTGAGCATGAACTCTGATGTGCTGAAGTAGTTTGTGTAAAAACATATTAAAATAAAACAAAAAATTGTAGTGGACTAGGCCCATGTCAAAAACTAAGTCTAAGGTCAAAAGTCTTGACCTTGAGAACCTTGTGGGACGGGAACTGTCATTTCATTGATTTGAATCCAGAAATACAGGTTCACCCATCCTGAGACTTTCTTTCTTGAAGATTCAAGTGAAAAGAACACTCTCTGTTTTATTATCATTACTATTTTACAAATGTTGATAATCAAAGTGTCTTAGTTCAAACCATTTTAGATGTTGCAGTGAACTAATCAATTTTATTAACTGTGTAATGATTTTTATTCTCATGCAAAGTTAGAACTCATGTCAAAGCTGTTACAGAGTAATTATGCTTTTCTGATTTCTGCTTTTGAATGAGCAAGTGTAAGTTGGTCCAAGGTTGGAGTCAAACGCAAAACAAGTTGTTAGAACGAACTGTCATGTTTTTAGAATCCTCTCAGACGTAAATATAGAGGTTTTGGCACCTGTTTCTAAACTCGCCAAAACAAAACTCTCTCTGTCTGTGAGAACATTTCTGATCTGTTTCATAACAATTCTTGCTGTCTTCTAACCTCTTACGTCACAAAACACACCCCGTCTGGTTGTTTCTGACCAATGGGATTACTCCCAAAAGTGAACCGGGAAAGAGCTCTTTAAAATGTCGGTACTTCCTGGTCTACTCAGTTTTTTCTACTAAGTTCTGTTGGGTTCAGTTCGAAGTTCTGTTCAGTTCTGTTGGTTGGAGAAGTTCTGCGGCGCGGACAGTGCTGATATGTCCTAGCGCTGGACAGTTCTGTGAGAGACGGGATGATCCTGACATGACAACAGAGCTCTTCCGAGTTCCATGGGATTATAACATTTTCACTCGCCACTACTTCTGACGATTCACAGCATCCTAAGGAGACGCTGGACAGGTAGCGTTAACGGAGCTCCATATCTGCTGATTAACCTCAGAAAGGTAATGAGTCAAGTTTCCTACCAAGCGTACCGGGGAGAGCTGGGTTCTGATGGAGAGTGTCAATTCTGGTGAACACTTCCCCTCACATACCATCTTTACTCCCTCTAAACTTCTTTCCCATCTTTAAACTTTTTATCAAGTAGATATTCTTCCAGATATTTAGAAACGTCTGTGTAAAATGCTCATCCACATCCGTGTGGGTAAAAGATCATAATTGTACAGTTTCATAAATGTCTGTGGTGAAGCAACGGAAAAATCATGGCCGTATGATTTTTCCTGATTGATTGCTTATGTTGTTATTTTCATAATTTGCCAAATTAATGTAAATGTTTGATGTTAAATTTTGATTCTGTAAATAAATGACCGCATTCATTTTGATGGGTCAAATATAAATGACGTCTCACGTTTGCATTTCCTTAAATTCAATGCACGTTTTATTCAGTCCAGAAAAATGAGGAATCCGTGTTAAATGATGAATATATCCGAGCATCTGTTCATCTACATATTGGTGGCCCGTCACGTGCTCATAAATGGACTGTAACCGTGTAAACATTGATTTTACGTGTTGGCATGAAAAGTAACAGTTTATCAGCTGTGCTGAAAGTCAAAACGTTGCATGTTTACGCAGCGTGCTGGGGCTGCGCCCTTTGAAGTCTAAAACGCTGCATGTTCTAAGCGTTGGGCTAGTGATGTTAGAAGCTGAAATTGTGTCGTTGAGTCTTGTGAAAGCTGACATTGTACGCCTGTTATGTTAACTAAAAGCTGATGAGCTGTGAAAAACGCTGCATTCTGTTTAAACTGAGGTCCAAACGGACGGAGGTTCGGTTCTGGACCGGCTCGGTTCTGGAAAAATTCGGACGAGTTGTTTAAATAGCTAGAAAGACGTTTTTGTCACGGAGCGCCGTCTCCGTGCAGCTCAGAGAATTGATTCGTTACAAATTTTAACAGAAAAAGTGCATTTTGACGGTTTACGAGACTAAAGAGGTGACGGACTTGTTCAGATAGATCTATCATGCTAGCTGCTGCGTACGCTTTTATGTTTGGTTGAATTCGCTGTTGTGGAGCGCTCTGATTTGCTGAGGAGGGTGAATGCGTGCCTACGTAACTTCCTCTCAACCCTGCGCTGCTTTGCCATTGGTGATTTCAGTCACGTGACCCGGAAATGAAAACTCGTTTTCATAGGGAATAAAATCTGCTTTTAAAGCTGAAAAGCGCTTTAAAGCTGTGTTCTGAAACGCTGTTTAAGTTCTTCGAAGTCTAATTGCTAAAATTTTGCCACGTTTGTGTAAAAAATACGTTCAGAAATCTTGGTTTTAACCGAGTCAAGCCGATGCTAATTTTTTAGCTAACAGCTAACGACCGAACGCCACAGGAAGTTATAGCTCCCCTAGTGGACAACACAAACAGTGTCGGAGTTAAAATTGTTAAGGTTGTACTGACATCTTCTGGAGAAGACGTGAGATCACAGGTTTCACTTCGTTTTTAGGTTATTTTAGTGAAATTAAACGTGTTTTCTTTTTAAAGGCATTTTTGAGTTAATAACCGTTCCTCAAAGATGAATAAACTCTGTTATCTTGCATTTTAAAAGTTATAAAGGTATTTATGCAAAGAGCATTTACCGAACATATTTTTATTCACTGATAAATCCTTGAGAAACAGGTACAAAATAAAAATTTAGAAACTTTTAAATAAGATACAGTTACAGATATTCACAAAGTTGGAAAAAGTTTACTCATTTGCTAGAAGATAACGCACGTTTAATTGATAAATCACTAAATAAGAGTAAACTTATCAGGAAAAAGAGATTTTTCTGATTTTCTTTTACCACCTAAACATTTACATCTCCTATTTAATTTCTAAATAGCAGATAATGGCGGACGAAGAGGTAAACACTGACCCCTTACAATCCGGAGATGCTGTCCAGACAGCTTTACATATTTTAACAAATTCAATTATTGGTAAACAATTAGAGCAATTGCAAGACCTTGATGACGATCAAAGACGTGAGGAACTGCAGATGTTGTCAGAAGCAGCTAAAGTGAAGGAGGACACAAAATTCAGCCGTGAACGGTTAGCAAAAATTTCTCTGCTTCTGAAGGCGGAATTGGACCGTCTGGTTGAACGAAATGGCTTGCTGTTCAACGGATATGAGTCTGAAAAGGAGAGGTGTGACGAATTGTTAAATGAATCTGAGTTGCTGAAACAACAAATTCAGACTGATAGGGACCTCTCAAAGACTGAGCTGTCAGAACAGGCTCAATCATATGAGGAGAGGATTGCGGATAAGGAACGAGCGTACCAAGCCGCGTGTGCAGATAACAATATGTTACAAGCACAGTCGCAGGTCGCATTAAAGGAGCTGGAGGATTGCAAGGCAGACAAGGAGCTTATTCTCCGACAATGGCTGAAATTACAAAGTGAAAATCAGACAACACATGAGCGCCTGACAGCTTGTGAGGAGAAGCTAGCTATAGCTACTAACCAGATTTCTGATATGGGGCGGGCTGGTCTGAGACTCAGAGACGAACAGCCACAACCACCCCAGACAGATGCTGTTGCACCTCCTCACCTTAGCCCCGTTCCAACACCCCCGCCTTAGGGGATAAGGACGGGTCTGCACCCACTTGCACCTCTTCCTCCTAACGCCATGCACTCACCTCCACCCCCATCTCGGGTGGTAGGGACAGACCTGCACCAATATGCGCCTCCTCCTCCCAACCCTTATCAGCCACCCCCACCCCCATCTCGGAGGGTGGGGACAGACCTGCACCAATATGCACCTCCTCCTCCCAACCCTTATCAGTCACCCCCACCCCCACCATGGGCGGTAAGGGCAGGCCTTGACCAGTCTGCACCACCAGTCACACAAGTTAGACCGTTGATACAGTCTCCTTCGATGGATGATTTGCAGAAGATCTCAAAATATGTACAACGCTTCGTTCCCGGACCGATGGGATCAGCTGGAACAAAAGCGTATCTCAAAGATCTGGAGTTCAGATTGGGCTCTTATCCTAATGCTACGGTAGAAGATAAGATCAGTCTGATGCGGCTCACTTCGGACAGAGAGGTGTTCACCTTCATCGAGCGTCTACCTGATGCAACGAAGAGGGATTACAACCTTCTGTGTGAAGCTTTGATCAGAGAGTACGACCCCTGCACGGGACCTGCTGGTTTCCCAGCTGCAGACAAGGTCATGCAGGGTAAAACTGAACATCCAAAAGTTTATTACAAAAGAATCTTCCAAGCTTATTTTGGTAACAGAAATGAGACCGGAATGGAAGAAGATGATGGTTTTAAGTTTGTTTTCAGCAAAAATCTCCACTCTGATTTAAAAAAATCAGTGCATATGATGGCAAATTTCAGAGAAAAATCCATCAGTGAGATTAAGCAGTGTGCTGTGAATGTGTTTGAAGCATGTTCTCATGCTAAGACGCCCATAGAAGTGTTTCCTAGTGTAAAGGTTAAACCCCTCCCTCTTGAACTAGAAGGACGACGTGCTTCGCCGCTTCCTCCTAAGAAGAAAGAGAGAAAACAGTCTGTTCAAGCTAACAAACCGCGTCCTGAAGGTGCACGCTGGGACAAAAAGGCTCCTCTTTCAGAGGAAGACAGTGATTATCGAAAAATGGGTGAGCGCAGGACGCAACGATATGGGAAACCATATCATCAGGGGCAGTACGTAAAGGAACCCCAGAAAGACGTACCTGACCGTCCCCCACCTCGGACGAAACGAACCGAGGCGAAAAAATCACAAAAGTTCCAGAAACAAGGCCCTACACCTCTGAGCTCGGAAGAGACAGAGAAATTACGCAGGTTGTTAGAAACTTTGAAACACACTGACGCGGGAACCCAACCAGGAGCACTTTGCAGTAATGTAATTCCTATTACTTCTGGGGGCGCGAATGACAACATAACAGATGTCGGTGGAACACACCAAGACATTGCTGTTGTTGCCTCGAACAACCCCTCATCAGAGAAAGGGGGGGTAAACACACACACGAACGATGACGAGTCATCGCAGGCTGAACACTCAGAAACAGCTTCTGCTGTGCTGACGGTTCAGGCAAACCAAAATTACACAGATAGGGCTGAACGCGTGAAGAAGCGTCAGAAAAAAACCAAAAGGTTTCTGTGTAACTTTATCAGAAAGGGGGTCGCCAAAAAGGCGTACCTGTCAGTAACACTCGAAGGTGTCCTCACACACGAAGCACTCTTGGACGGTGGGGCAGACATAACAATCATGTCAGCTAAACTGTTCAAGGAGCTGAGGACGGCCGCTGCCAGTGTTAACAGGATAATACCTCTCTCTGAATGTGCTATAGAAATGCAGGGTCTATCAGAGAAGAAAACGACCCTGACAGCTATAGCAATGGTTCACATGCAGATTGGCAATATGACACTGTACCACCCGGTACACGTGACCCATGTTGACTCATTCCCATTTTTGGTTGGCCAGGATTTTATAAATCGCTTCGGCGCGATTATAGATTATGGTGATCAAACAATGTGGACAACAGTGAGCAAGCCACTGCCAATCGATACGCCTC
>NC_056508.1:20805871-20825562 GCF_014905685.2 Nematolebias whitei | reverse complement strand
GAGAGAGGAGTAAAGGAGGCCATCTTTGTGAAAATAAATCGTCCATCATTAAACAGGGGTGGAGGCCTCCGGGTTCAACTGTCCCCCTCTTACAATGCTGTGATTGCTAGTATCACTCAGCCCTCTGTGAACAGTAAACAGCCATCAGTGTGCTAATGACCCATTGTTAGGCTGATGGTCCTTCTTGAGCATGTGATCAGTTGGTTTTGGTTGTCAGCAGCAAAACTGGTTGATCCACTCTGAGACGGTGCTATTTAAGAGACTGAGCTGAATACAGCACCTCAGACTGAGGAAGTCTCTCGGATGAGAGACGAAACATTTCTACATTTTTTTGTTGATTTGCTTTGTTTTGTTTTTTTTGAATGTCCAGAGGACCAGATTTAACTTTTTTAGATTTTTCTACCTGGATTATTGAGCATGCATCAGGATATTTTGAACCAAACTTGCTTTCTTTTTAAGCGTTCTGATTTGCATTTAGTTTACTTTTCTGATGGTCTACGGGTAAACAATTGGGCTTTGGTCAACAGTAGAATTCCTGCAAAAGCACACACGGTGTGACTGTTTACCAGTTTCAGCTGCAAACAGCATCACTGGGAGCAATAGGCCATTTATAACACTTTATATTTTTAAGTCTTATTATATTTTAGAAAGATAAACAATCCTTGTTTTCTTTGGGGCTATTTTATAATCAAAACTTAGGTTAATATGTTGAACTTATAGTGAAACTTTCACTATCTCTTCATATGCCTTATTTTGAATGCTTTCCAATCTCTCTTCCTCCAGAAGGCTTCTCTCATTTGGGAGTTAGTGGGTGTGTGAGTACTGCTGGATGTATGATTAGGCCTGGCAGGTTAGTGATCTTAGCAAGCAGTGGGGAGAGGTATGACATTTATTTTTCAAACCCCCGACCCTGAGGATGAAAAATGCATGTCTCAAGCTTAGCAAAGGTGGTTTGGGTAATCATTTATGCTAGTGTC
Organism: Nematolebias whitei; assembly: GCF_014905685.2. Lineage (NCBI taxonomy): Eukaryota > Metazoa > Chordata > Actinopteri > Cyprinodontiformes > Rivulidae > Nematolebias > Nematolebias whitei. Next base: position 20,824,585 of record NC_056508.1, on the reverse strand, counting down.
TCCAGTCCCATGTCTTGACCTTACTGGTTGGGTGTCTGACAGGTGATGTATGATGCCTCATTCTCCCTCCCTCTCTTTTCTTCCAGCGCACATTGGCCAAACCACAACAGGGCACTTCAAGTCTGTCTTGTCTTTGATAAGCACCTGTCAGGCTCAAAACCTGACCTGCAGTCAGCTCACAATCCCCAGCTCGTTTCAGCCACTCCCTTCTTTTACTCTACGGTTCCTCAGGCTCTTTTCACCTTATTTTTAACTTTTAGAACTTCCTTTAAATTTTTGCCTTGTCTGCCCTTTATTGGGGCGGCTGTGGCTGAGTGGTTAGAGCAGGCGTCCTCCAATGCAAGAGTTGGAGGTTTGATTCCACCAGCAGTCACACATGCCAAAGTGTCCATGGGCAGCACTGAATCACTCATTGCCTCCTATGTGTGTTCCATCGGTGTATGAATGTGATAAAGCACTGATCATTCTTAGTATAGATCTAGTAGAGTGGTGTATGAATGGGTAAATGAGGACACAGATTGTGTTGTAAAGCGCTTTGAGTATACTGATAAGATAGAAAGGTGCTGTACAAGTACAGTCCATTTACCATTTGTTGTGTCGCCATCAATTGATGAAGACACATGACTTCTTAGTGCATGCAAAAACCTCATCCAATAAAATGTGGAAAAGCCACCTGCATATTTTATATTCTAATGTATAAACAAAAAAATGTTACATGAACAGGGATAATTCATAAGGATTGAATTTCCCAATAAATATGCATCTTGTTTGGTGATGCTCGGTGAAATTAGATATTTTTTCTACTTCATAAGTTTGGTTTTGTTAGCTTTTTGTTGACAACAGTGTAGCAAATAAAATATCTACATTCTTTCTAGCAATAGCCATCCATTTTAATACGGCGTACACATAGAGCACAAGCACAATGCTCAATTTTAGGGGATTTGCCAAAATGATACCCCTCCAAATTTTACCCGATAATAAAGGAGGCTGATGTCCTTGCATAACAGCATGGATAGGATAGAACTGGCACAAAGCAGTAGGATTGTTTGTGATCGTCTACAGATGGATCTAAAGTGGCAGATTTGCCATTTTTAGCCCTTCATTCCTTTTGTGTTAAGACGAAAAATGATTTTAGCTTATGTTATGTGATTGTGTTAAAAAAGCATATGTTATTAGGCTAAACTGACTACACACACCAATCTTAGGCACACACACACACAAAAACACAGAGCACAGCGATCACTTCAAAGTAAATTAAACAGAGAGCAAAAAAAATAATAAAAAAAAAATAGTGAGAAAGAGAGACAGCTAAGAGTCACAGAAAGGGGAAAAGCCCAGCTGGCGTCTTTAGAGTCTTCTTAAATTATAATGTACACCCAATTTACTCCCATTTGCTGTGAAATTAGCTGGGAAATTTGTTTAGCTCTGGTACCCCAGAGAAAACTGGAAGGCAATAGCTGTGTAGTGTGAGATGGTTGGAAGGAGGTGGCATTAATCCCAGTCTAAACATCCATGGTATCATCCCAATTATATATTTCTAATCCTAGTATAAATGATGCCACTACAGTATACTTACTACTATTAATTTAAACATGCTGTAGATGCAATACATACTCATGGAAACTCATGAGCTCTGTGTGTGAAACTTTGTACCTTAAAGCTTTCTGCAGTTAACACAAAGTAAAGGGCCACTTCCTTCTGAAAGGCCTTAGTGCGGTCCCCACTTCTGACAAACTGACAGCTGTATTGAGAAAAGGCCAACTGGGCATTTAAAGGTTAGTTTTCATTCAAAGTCCAGAAAAGCTTAGTGCAGACAAAATAAACTGCAGGTGGGCACAATGCAGTGTCAGGTGCTTGGGCTTGAGCCAGCTGTTCTGTTTTACCTCCTCTTCTTCACTCCATCTGCTCTCTTCTAAACCTCTTGTTGTGTGTGTGCCAGCATGTAATTTTTTGCTTATACGACTAATAGAATGCACACACTTCTGCTTACCGCAGACGCTATTCTGCCCTATTAACCTCCTTACCCTCCTTACTCATAATTCTCCACTGGCTCTGAAACTTCACACAATAAGACTTTGACAAATGGGTAAAGCCAATTTATATAGTCTCTTAGTTGCACTCTGACCCTTAACTACTGACATGGAACCTATCCAGGTTTTTTTTTATCCCCTCACTGGTTCACAGAAAGATATTTTCATCAGGCTTGAGTTTGTTGAAGTTGGAGAACAGCTCGAGAGACTAAACTTTAATCAAATGACTCAAGATAGTTTATGTCATGAAACTAACATACAGCATAAGTAAAAAAAAAACCCAACAACTATATTGTTCTGTCATTTAATGATCTTTCAATACCTGATTAACTGTTGCATCTGAAGTCGGTCAGGATCTGAAGCGGAGAAAGTTGTCAGGCTGGTACCAGCAGGAACCCCCTCCTCGAACCGGATGTGTTTGGGGTTTGTAGGGAAATATGGAGGTTCGTTGACATCTTGCACAGATATGGTGACTCCAGCAGTGGACTGGAGCGAGGACTGGATGCCGTTGGCCAGATGGGCCTGGTTAGACACCACCACTGTCAGCATGAAGGCATGGTTCATCTCAAAGTCTACTGGCTGGAGAAGGAAATAAATAATTTAAGGTGGTTTGAAGGAAGTGAATGCAGGTATTCCCTTATTTCTTTCCTCTGTGTGAATGTTGTTGTAGTCCCTTACCTAGATTTTTTTTACCCAAGTCTAATAATGTACTGTTTTGCTCATTTTTTGTTGCGCAGTAGAGCTTTGGGCAACTTATTTACTTACAGAGTGTCATTTTACAATTTTTGTTGTTTATTTTGTAAATTTGCAACATGTTTTTATTGTGAACACTGGATATATAATGTAATAATATATAATGTATGATTATCTGTTCTTCTGCTACTTTTTCTCTATTGGAATGTTGCAATTTTTAATGAAACTTTCCTTGATGTATCTATTCATTTATTTGGTGAAAGCTTTTCTTAGTACCAATTAGAAGTATAAAAATACAGTTTCTAATATCCACAAACTCATGAAAAGGTTTTCTTAAATAGATAACTTTTAATAACTGGTGTTTTACAATGTATGTGAATGTTTTTGTTCATTTCCTCAAGATGACTTGTATTCTGAATTGGTGCTATGTAAATAAACTAATTTGAAACAAAATTAAAAACACACAAAAAGAAATAAAATTTAAAAAGTGAGCTTTATTAAGTGTATTTAGTAGGGTTGTACCTATTCTATAGTGCCTTATATAAAATAATGAGATCTAATTCTGTTGGAAACATTTTCAGAAACTGTAACTGATTACTACATTGCATTAGGAAAACTATCTTTTTATGTAACAAAGGCATGAGTTTTACTGAAGATCTCTTTATCTAACAAAACACTACACAGAAAAATTAATAAAATGATCTTAGTACAGTCTGAGTTTGTTCAAGATTATTAACATTACAGTCATTATTGTCAATAAAAGCCTTTTGTTGAAGCAAATCATGTCAAATAATCAAGCGCAGTGTGTTTACCATAAACATGTTGATTTTAAAATAGAAACCCTAACGAACATTTGTCTTTTTGCAATGCGTGGCTGATTGATATGATAAATGAGCAGATGTCACGTCAAGTGGTCCCATTATGAACCGATACACACACGTACAAAATAAAAGAGCTGAGACTAATCATAGATTGTTGCCATGGCTCTGTTGTCTGTTTCTGTGTGGAAACTGAGCTTAAACCAGAGTGACAGTTTTGCTCTCTCCTAATGACAACAGCACCATCAGGTTCAAATGACAACAACAAGCAAAGTCATAAAAAGAGAACAAATATGCTGCTTGTAAGCACCGCTGGCACATTTCTAAACAGCCGGATGATGATTACCGCTGCAAAGCTTGTGTTTGATGATGACGTTAAAGACTCTGAGCACATCTGCATGTTGCATCTCTTCGCTTTTATCAGTGGGAACTCTGGGAGCACATGAAAAGCATCGTTAATCAGGGAGATTGGTTGACCACGTGGCCCAGCAGTGAAATTGTTTGTGTCCGATAGATGTGCAATAGTTGGCCTGTGTTTGCACATGCATGTTGGTTTCAGTTAATGTTAGCATACAAGTGCATATCCGTGTGTGACCCCAAGGCACATGGGGAATCCATTTACACGCTAACCACGCTCGTGGCTCTTTGATCTAAAGTCTGTGTTATTCAGAGCATCAGGAGGTCCAGAGTATAGCTGAAGGCTAACTGAAACACAGACATTCACTCAGACACACACAGCCTGAGGGAAGCCACAGGGGTGAGAGGTCAATAACATGGCTTCCATCTCTTGCCCATGAGCCATCCCATATTACATCTCCTCTGTACCACTTTACCCATTTCTCTCTTTCCCTTTTACATAATTTGCTCTGTTGGACTCCCAACTTTCCACCCCCTCAGCATCTCACCTCCACCCTACCTCAGCTTTCTGTGATCTAAACTCTCTGTGGGCAACGCTTCTCAATCCTTGGAAATCTGACTTTGCCTCCCTCCCCTTCTCCACTCGCCTTTCCTCTGTCGACTTCTGTGTTTAACATAATCTGTGATTTACATATCTTAATGACTCATATGAACCAAGTGGCTCTATTTGTGTGTTTTTGTGTGTGCTTGTTTGTCTACTGGTTCTATTAGCACGAGAAAAAAAAAAATCTGCCTTCTAAACTCCCCAGACAGCAGCATAAGTGTGTGACATGTTCTGGTTAAGACCTCACGCCTTGTTTACACAAAAGCTCACGGTCCTTGTGGAAGAATGATGTGCACCTGGATGTCAATGTGATTTGATGTGTTTGTACTAGCGGCCATAGACACCTTGGCAAAAATAACAGCAACCAGGCAGCGCTGTCTCATGGCTTCTCCACTTTATTTTTCACAAGTTGTCCAATGTGGATGTTTGAGCTCACTTTTTCCCAAGCGAGCCAGGGCCCCTCTGTTTATTTGTTGAGACACCACATTGCTTATTTCCTCTCAAGGGGTGGCTTGTCTCTTATTTTATGATTTCCTGATAACCTCCCATGGGTCTCAAGCTTAAGCAACCCAGCTGTCTACTGAATTTCACAGGGAGTGAGAGGAATGGATTATTAAAGTCAGTCATCTAGAGATAATGAAGAGAAGCAACATAACCATGTTCATTGTTCAGGCTGCAGTGGGAATTATAATGATGTATTATTGCTATTGTTTAACATTACTGTGATATGTGATTTTCAGGAGTTAGATATATGAGGACAAAGTCCCTGGGTCCAGGAGGTCACTATATTATCTCTTGACCAAATTGCCAAGGGTGTTCAAAAGGACGCACAACTATGATGCAAACAGCCAGAAATTTAATTTTATTTGAACATTTTTTTGTTGTTGCTGGAAAATACAATTTAAACCACATGGCTAACCGTCCTCTAAGAGGTCTAATCACTAAAATAGCAGGTTGTAACAAGACATGGCTTTGTTGTTGCTGTCATTTACCATAGCACCTAGAACATTATGAGTGTATAAACCGTTGCCATCGTAATTGAGAAATCAATATCTAATTTGCTACAGTGGTCTCACCAGCCATTGTATTTAAGACTGAGTTTGAGTGCGTGAGGTTTTTCTGAAGGGCACATTAGCATCCAATCCTTCTTTTGGACATAAGGGGGCACATGAAAGGCAAAGACCCCAGCCTGTCCTCATTTAACCATGTGGTCTATTATAGCACACACCTAAATCCAGAGGGACTCTAGCGTTCAACATAGGAAAAAGAGATGAAATGTATTTCTGCTCTGACCTTCATGAGGCCAAAATCAGAGAATGTTATGAAAGGATGGTATATTACCTTCACCACAGTGACCATGCCGTCATTGGTGACAGGATCAGTGCGGATAGTGAAGTGCGCAGTTGGGTCTCCACTGATGATCCTGTAGATGGCATTCCAGTTTGGAGAGTGAGGCTGGTCGGCATCAATAACTGTCAGATTAGCCACCACAACATCCACTTGGTTCTCTGGGACTTCACCAGAAAACTGCAGAAAGTAGGGTAAATGGTTGTCTGAATAAGATTCTTTAGAAATATATTTATTTGCACACTGCCTGCAGTCTTTAAAAATCCATTTAGCCTATGATTCAGAAGTAGCCATCTTATGAAACTTTTCAGGTAAAAGCAACTGATCTCGCTCAAACCACGGCTGAATCATAAGTAAGTAGTAAACCCAGCTTGCACACGAGGACAAACATGGCTAAAGGGGCATTGTTTTAATTAAAATGTTCTCTGCATTCTTTGTACCCATCCTTGATGAGCAATACTATTTCATTCCTTTTGAAACCCAAAGCGACAAGGGAGGAAAAATGATGAACAGGAAAGAATCCAGCAGTGTGGAGGCTTTAAGTAGCTGTTTCAATGTATCAAAGTATGTTTGAGTTGTCCCCATGCTTTGCAAACACATGTGCTTTGTCCTGATAAGCCTGATGAGGAGTGAGCTGCTGTCTGTCATGTGTCTGTTATGGTGGGAGATTGTTGTTTGTCTGCACCGGCTCATGAGATAATTGACACTGACTACCACTAACCCTGTAAAACACAGGTTGACGGCAGCCCCACCTACATAAACAACAAAACAAGTCCTCTGACATGAGGTCATGACGTGCCTTCAACATGGAGACAGCAGCCACGTAGCACCATGTAGTTACCATAACTACTGTGGGTAATAGGCGTGGATGAGCCACTGAGCCTCTTATGTGGATGTAGAATATCAAAGAGCAAAGCCACAGACCAAACACTCCAACAGACCATAATACTCAGCCTGGCAACCCTCACATCAAGCAGCAAACAGCCGACTGTACGGCACAGATTAGAGGGCTGCGTCAGGAGAGCTGTTCAGAGACTCTGTGACATTCTTAAGACAACAGACAAGTCTGGGTGGTCTTGATGCACTGTCTGCTTTGGATAAGTAGGCAGACTGTTGTATGTTATTGTCACGCTAAGTATTTGTAAATGGGTGCATGTGTGGTTTGGTTCAGGGACTCTCCAATGTCAATTTAATTATAATAAAAAACCTTCAGAGAAAGTGCTTAGGTTCCCCCCCGGATCCCTTGAGCATCTTTCTTCTCAGCCACTAACAACCAAGGCCAAGTGTTAACCAGTTGTGATGGAAGGCGTTGAAGGATGCACCACAGCTCTGATTTTCAATATTGCACTAAGAGAGTTCTTGTTTTATTATCTCTTCACTGACGGGATGACTTGGATGGGTTGTCGGTTTCAACAATGTATTTTCCAACTTAGGCAATAAAAGATGGCATAGTAGATTTAAAATTACATGCACACACCTTTTCTAAAAGAACAATAGAACAAACAATAAAAAAAAAAAATCATTGATATCTTTTGTCATTTTGTCCAGTAATGTGTAGCATTGCTGAGCTATAGTATTATTTACGCATTATCTTAAAGTAAACTCTTAGTATATTCAGTCTTACCAACATAAATGTCTTTGTAACGTTTCATTATTTTATAGTTACACTTCCTGTCAACCCCAGATGAAGATCAGTTGACTTTCTACAGACGATTTTACTTGAAACCGTACATGAATTAGACGTGCTACTGTAAGCAGAATGTATTTGTTTGCAATGTGGCAGTTATGGCTACCAAACCTAACTGGTGCGTAAATAAAAACGATACAGTTTTTATATGGACTGAAAAGTGGCACCAGTAGTTTACTGAACTGACTTATTTTTTTCTGGTTCTGGCAAATAACTGCAGTATGTGACTGTTTTAGAACAGGATTGTTGGAACACTGTCTTGTAAGTGAAGAGTCAAATCTTTGATCAGCCAGTTTTTCTCTCTGTGATAACGTATGTTGTCGCCAAAAGCTGGACTACACAGAAGAAGGGGGATCTCTTTGATTGTGAGTGGCAATGAGTACAGTTGGCTTTCTCTCAGCACTTGACACAACACCTCTTGCCAGCACCCTCACTTCTTTGTCACTATGTTGGCAGTGCGGAGAGGCTGCAGAGGCAAAGCGAGGTAGAAAGAGAACAGAAAAGTGACAGGGAACTTCATCATAAGAACTTTTGGAGGATGATGCAGGCAAGAGGCCAAGAAACCTGTGCAGTGGATCATTTGCAGACAAACCTAAACAGAACGGCTGTAGATCAACACATATAGCAATAATACCATGTGGGAAACATGGTTGCAGTGGAGTATGTGTAAAAAAAAAGGTTTTATATTATATAATTTATCTGTATCATAGGCATAACGCAAGAAGCTCTGAAAGCCTTCAAATCCACACACACAAATAATCCCTTTGCCTGCTTGAAAAACAGGCAAGATTCTGATAGGCATTATGAAATATTAATCATCAATATTAAAGACAAATTCCCCCCAACTTTACATTTCTGGGACACGTTGAAAGATCTATGGGGTTTATTGCTAAAACCAAATATTTGCATAATGGCCTGCAATCTCAACAAAATGGCTTTTACGTTATCTCCCTTCTAAAAAGGATGATTTATGAAGAGTTTGGGTAAAAGTGCTCTGCTCGTCATGAATTCAAAACCTCCACTAAAGTTTGCCATCAATATTCGTGATAGCATTAACTTCCTCGTGTGACGCTGATGGAAATGCACTTAAACTAGGTGGAATTCAGTTAGAGGGTATCAATCTATTATTGCTTGCTATCATCAATATCAGTTGCGAATCTTAATGCAGAAAGAGGAGAGGTGGGGCGCAGAGTCTCCGAGGACTTCTGATTTACAACAAGGCATGTCTACACTTTATCACAGCTACTGTAGGAAATTGCTCCAGCATTTAAATGCTTCCCCATCCTTCCTTGTCTCCCTGTCATTCTCTCATTACGTTTTCCATTCATTTTTCTTCGTAGAGCCTAAATGATGGTCCACTCATTAGTTCTCACTTTGTTCTTTTTTTTTTGCTCACCATCTTTTTTCTTCCTCCTCACTCTTTCTGTTATATCTCCTGCATGTGCACAGAATGCAGGGGGTCTCTGATTAGCTCTGTAGCTAACATATGTTTACCACCAATCATAACAAGAGTCTTGATACCCCCCGGGTGTTAACACTCACTCGTCCACTACTAGCTGAAAGGGTTGAGCAAACACTTAACTGGGGATAACACCTAAATTCCTGGTGTTAAATGCACATGACTATACCCAACTGTCTAGTGTTGTCACCCTTACTGGGAGGAGCCCACTCATCATGAATGACCTCAGCACTTGGAGCCACACTGCTTTCAGCAATATTCATCATCATGACTTGTAGTGCAGGAAAGCAGGCTCTACTTTCAACCATCTTTTGACATCTCAAACGTTAGAACAACTGACAGATATTTAAAGGAAGACTGAGGCAAAAGGGAAACATCCTGTCCTAATATTGATTTATAACATTACATAAAATGCATTATGTTCGACTTTTAATTTTTACTTTGCTCCTTGTATTGACTTACTATAATGCAATCATCATTCTAAATATCCCTAAGATGGCAGCAATCATTAACTATTTGCTGGAACTGGTATTCTTGCTGATGAAAGTCAATAATATGGATTTATTCCTTATGTGTGTTATATTCTGTGTGTGTTCTTCTACAGATGACAAATTTCCATTATGGCCCATGTATAAATCGTGTCTTACAACAGTATCTAAAAGTTAGACTTGCTGTTAGTGTTGTTGCCGAGGGCTCACCTCAAAGCCAATTGTTGGTTTTCGTTCTATGTAAAGTGCCCTGAGATGACTTTTTACTTTGAAATGTTGACATATAGATAAAACGGAAATGAAACTGAATGTTTTTACCTCCTCACTTTACTCCGTCTTGCTTTGATTTCTGTCTTTCATTCTTTTTCCTCCAGCATTCTAGTCATTCTTTCTTTGAACCAAGCCTTTCTATTCTTTCTGAATTGTTGCCTTTTCCACACTTCCATATTTGTAATAACTTACCGTTCTGGAGGTCAGCATTGGAGGGTTGTCATTTACGTCTGTGACAGTGATGATGGCAGTGGCTGTGTTGGACAGGCCAAAGTTAAGATTTCCCTCCATGTCCGTGGCCTGCACAATGATGGTGTACTGTGACACTTTCTGAAAAAGGCAGAAACAGAAAAGGACAAAAGAATAAAACAGTGTGCACTTATTCATCTGCAAAAAGCATCTTTCTCTTCCATGAGCCGACAGCAGCAGCAGCCACCGACTGACTCTCGGGGGAAACAAATCTGAGGCTGTGTTCTGTCCTTTAGTCGCTGGCCATGGTCTTATTTGAAACACACAATCACAAGGGCAAAGTCTTTCATTTGACAGAGCTGAAACCTTCTCAGTGGAACCTGGCCAGACATCACACCATCCAAAGGCTGGACTGTGAAGCCTCCCCACGGGTACTGCATTCCATCAAAGCCATCAAACGCACTGCCTATTCAGTACCAGTGATGGACAGATGTGAAGACAATGATCCAACTGACTGAGATTAATAGACTTTTTGTGAAGCAATAATATGAGGGAATAATAAATGCCATTTCCTCTTTTGAAATGACACAGTGCCACTTCAATGGAACCTGAAAAATGATTATTTTATGTGAATTTCTAGACGCAGAGCCGTTTGCAGCTCTTCTTGCAGCCTTTTTTTTTCTACCCTTTTTTGCAGCTTTTTCCATCTCTTCTTCTGTCCCAGGGTGCAGTTAATGGGCTGCAGTAAGGATGGAGCCCAGGAGCTGACTGCCTGGATAATGTGTCTTGTCACTGAGATTCCCAATTACATTCCCACTGTCTCTCTCTCACCTGCTAATTACCGAGTAAATATCCCAATTAGGCCAGGACGTCACATCAGGAGGATTAGACAGCTCCTCGCAGTCCTTCTCATCTTGATGCTAAATGAGATGCTGAACTCCAACCTCGTGCACACTCATTAACACTCTCATATACACCGAAGGATCCACAAACACATGACCACACACTGATGACTCTCTTTCTACATATCTTGTACTTGTCTGACTGTCCCATCAGCCTGTGAACAGTGTGTACACAACACTCTCACTAATTAGACAACGGAGTAATTATGCAGAGCTTCTCTGAAACCCTCAGCCTTGCAACAATACCACAGTATACCCAGTTCCCTCTGGAGGACTGAGGTCTACAACTGTCAACAACCTCTTTAAAGTCCACTGCAGACCAGTGGAAATCTTTAGAAAGGAATCAATGTGATACAAAGAAGAGGGAGAAGATAGAAAGCAAAGAACAAAGGAGTGAATAACAATTAGGTGTTCAAGGAAGGGTACATTTTGCTAAAGGAGATCATTTAGGTAAAGAATTTCTAGTATTTTGTGTCTAATAACTCCTTTAAGACATCAGACTAAAATCTGAGGGATCACAGCAAACATCCAGAGCTTCTTGGTTCATAAAACATTTCAATATGTTGGGAAGCATTTTCCAAGAATAGTCTGCTCAGTATATTTTGTACCATTGCAAGATATGATGCCTCCTTCTGTTTGCTATTGTGACATGGTCATTGGAAAGCCAAAATTTGTATTTGTGGAGTAAGAAAAAATAGGTTAAGAAAAAAAATCTGACGTACGCATACAGAGAACATTCTATCTATTTTATGTTGGACCTAGTTTTGTGCTGCCAAAACAACTCTTAATGACCAAAATGTGGACTCCAACAGATTCAATGCAATGAAGAGCTTTTTTTAAGAGAACAGTGTCACAATGCCCTACAATTCTTTACTTCAAAGACTAATGTCCAAATAATCCACAAAGGTTTGTTTCTTAAGCACATAGAAGTCAAAGTTCACCAAATTTAGGCCATAATGGTTTTGTAATTTGTATCACAGCAGCTCTTTTGATAGATTAAACCACCAGCTTTGGTTCCCTGAGCACATCCTTGAGAGTTGGGCTTCCATGACCCTGAGTCAAATTGATCGGTTGTCCCTCCTTGGACCACTTAAGGTCAATAATAGCCACTACATTAGAGCAGAATCCCACAAGATCTGCTATTTTAAACATGCCCTCATCTAGTTGAGACTGTAAAAGGGTTAAGGGGTTAGAGATGCAGGCTTTTAAACATGCTTTTACCTTCCCCCTTTGCTCAAGATTGCTCCGGCACATTCACACCTGTACTGACATGTGTTCCAGACATGTATACAGGTGACGGTATCTGTTGTAGGTCTTTGACTGAACTTCAAAAACATTAAACCACCTCTATCTAACCTGAACTTTGATCTTAGCATAGAAATTTTGTGAGAAAGGTTGAGCAACATGGCCATGTTGATAAGCGTTGCTGCTTTATTTGCTCAAATTTCTCCTTTGCAGAACTAATAGTGGCTTGTTTCTTCTTCTCAAGCTTGTTTCAGAGAGCAAAAAGAGAAGTAAGACTGTTGAGTGATTACAATGAGGAATTTCTCCAGGAAAAATAAAACGATCAAAGAAAGTCTAACCTAGAAAATGATTGCTGTAATAAAATGATATAGGCAAGAAAAAAAAAAGAGGCCTATCAGTATAAATCCTTTGAAGTACAGAAAAAAGCAAGCGGGATTTTAATTCAACATTTTAGGGTTATTGCCTGGATTAGCAGTGCCGATAAAACTGGTTAAAAATAAGACGAAGAGGTTTGGCTGAGTAATTTTTAGTCCATGTTGCCCTCATGCCTCTCTTTCCCTCTGGCAGGCTCCTGCCTCATCCTCTCTGTCTCCATCACCCTATTTCCTTAGCCTACATTCACACTCACTTCTTCCCTCATCACCGTAATTCCCTTCTATTCAGCTCTGGTTTTGTTCTCTTGCGTCCCCTCAGTTTTCCTTTCCCCCCCTCTTCGTTGCCTGTGTTTTTTTGAGCACAGATGTGATTATTTGGGCTTTTGTGTTTGCCTGACAGGTGTCAAGGGCATTCCATCTCAAAAATTTCCTCTCTGTCTCTACCACACAAACATGCACGTAGGCGCACACACATGCTCACACAACACAACACGAGTAGCCCACTGCAGCGTGATGTGTTGTTAATAGGTCTGTCACTAGTGACAGTTTTGGGAGGATGATCTGTTTCGCAGATTTCTTTGCAGAGTTGTCACTGGCACATCCGTGTTGTGAGAATAAACACATTTGGATCTTGTCACAACTTTTAGAGCTCTATAAACAAGGTGACCGAAGACAAGTTACTGTAAAAAAAATAAAAAATAAAATAAAAAGGGAAGGGCTGATGTTTTAGTGTGGAGGAAATGTGTTATGACAAATGGCAACTGCAGATTTAAAAGTAGCAGCTCAAAGCGTCATCAGCGTAAATGATGCTGCTCGGAGCGGTGCTCCATAAAGAACAATAAAGATCCGTTTCAGATGCTCAGCCTTCCACAGTGGTTCACAGGTTTTACTTACTGTCGCACGCCAGTTTGTGAAGTGTAAAATATGAAAGACTGACCTCTCTGTCAAGTCCAGGTGCTACGGTCTCTATATCCCCCGTCTCACTGTGGATGGTGAACATGTTGGGGATAGGACTGTGTGGAGTCTGGGACAGGATTCGGTAGCGCACCATGCCATTAGCCGTGGTGTTGTCGTCAGCATCAAATGCCGACAGATGCATCACATAAGTTCCTGATGAAGAAAAATACTGTCAACATCTGTGTCAAAATATTTGAAAGTACTTTAGTCACTAAGGATTACCTCTATATTGATTTCAATTAAAACACTTTAATTCAGTTTATTTATATAGCACCAATTCACAGCAAAGTTGTTTCAGGGTACGTTACAGGAACATTCACATACATGGAAAAGCCAATTAGTAAAGTTCTCTATCTAAGGAAGCAGCAGACACATTGGATCTTCACTTTGTCGCAGTCTTCCATCCTGAGCAAGCACAAAGGCAACAGTGGAAAGAAAAAAGTCCTTTTTTAAAAGGAAGTAACCTCCAGCAGAACCAGGCTCGGGACAAACAGCCATCTGCATCAAATCCAGCTGTCAAACAGTAAAATACAGTTCAGTGTTTTTTGTTGCAGCTGTTTTACATTACTTGGTTTACTGTTGAATTAAGTTCCTCTTTGCTAAAGTTAACCACCACTAGATATTAGGCATTTCGGATAAAATTTGCAGGCAAATGTGTTTAATTATGTCACAAATATTTGAAACAAGAAAGCAAATAAGGCCACAAATCACACCCACCCTGTAAGTTAAACCAGAAATTACAGGGGTTACAGTTAAGTAAAAATTAAACATCATTCCTGGTTACACTAGTATACAGGAATGATGACGTGAAACACTAGTTTCACAAAAATATTTTAGAAATTTAAAATAAATTTCCTGGCCTGACCCAGTTTGCCATACTGTAAATACATTTAACTCACTCTTACAATAACACATACGGAAAGTACAGTTAGGGTGCACCGATAAATCGGCCGGCCAAGTTATCGGCCCTGATTTCCTTAATTTTGGGAAATCAGAAATCGGCCGATACTTGCAAGAGAAACCAATTTTACCTTTTTTTTTTTGTTTTAAGAACAATTGTCTAAACTTCATTTATATTTCAGAACACTACCTCATGGCCAGTTAAAACTAGTTTGTATTGTTTCTAAGATATTGTTCAAGAGTATGTTTTTCAGTAAAATAATATTGGCAAATTGAAGGTACATTGTGACCTAATAACGCCTGACAGTGTCGCTTACAAAACAAAATCGGAATCGGCAGGTCGGGCTTTTTAGAAATCGTTGATCGGAGATCTGCCAGAAAACTGTGATCGGTGCACCCCTAAGTACACGTATTGCATGCTCTGCAACAGTTTGATAACAGTTGCTATGGCTAAACTACTTTGTGTGTGTCATTTATAGGACATGTTAATTTTTTTCTGTCTTTAGTTCAAAAACAAGAAAGCACAGAATATAGAGTAGGCACATTAGTAGTTCCTGGTGGATAAAGCAGAGAAGGAAATTAAAACCACAGAAACCTAGAAACAAATTTGACATGTACGTCTTAAATAGTCACTTCAATAAAGCAAATACGGTGCATACGATACATAAAGAAGTTCGTCTTCAGGGTTACATGTTACAGAGCTTTCTTACTACGTAGTTTTTTAGTACTTGATAACTTTGATGGAATCAGTTATTTCTGAGGAGTTAAAAACATTGCATCTGTCTGGTCGGCCATGTTTCCACTTTAGACTGAATTTGTACAAAGATTAGACAAGTTTGGCTGTTGCCGTATGGACAAATGTCTCCTAGCTGCTTTGACAGACAAGGTAGACCCACTGTAATAAGTCAGGTACGGAAGGCCACGATTGAAAAAAGGCAGAAAAAAAAACGCACCATCTAAACTTATGTATATTTCTGTAATGTGGCACCTTTCCACAGAATTATGTGGACGTAATGTTTTAAAACTTGTTTCAGAATGTAACTGTGAAGTTTCTTCACTATCATTTACTGCATCACTCTCTGGGTTGCCAAGGCATTCAACAAGACCAACACTGTGTAAAAACATTTTAGTTTATTGCAGCACCTATCCTAAAATATTAAAGCTGTTCGTGCACAAAAAAGCACTAAAGGTAAAGACTTCCACTCTCGGATTAAACAGTCACATAACTCAGATCTATTTTATTATTAAAGCTAATATTTTTCCACGTTGTGGGGGGGTTCTTTGCATGTGTTTTAAACATGCACAGCTCTAGCAGAGAACAAGCAAGCTGCGCCGTTTATCAGTCGGACTGTGAATCACTTTTTCGTAGATGTGCAAGATCACATGCAAATGTTTCAAAATGCGAAAGTGATGCTTCACTCGAACACGAGGCACTCTTCATGTATGTGTGTCACGTCAACGCTGCCAGTGGGAGCCACTGTTTACACATCTTTCCATCTTTTTATCAGCGCTGTAGCAACACAAACAAGTAATTAACTGTTAAATGTAGGGAACGCATGCAGAGCCATGTCGTTACTTTTTGTTTAAATACTATGCTACTTGCTAAAAATGAGTGAACATTCTCCTGATGAATGCGCATATCTGCTGCGGAGAAAAAGCTGCCATCCTTTCATGAATGCTCCATTTGTTTGCTTTCCAGCCTCCACGCACTCATAAAGCTCTGTGGGATCTCTGCCTGTCACCCAATCTCGCCATCTCGCTCTCTCTCTCTTTCTGGTAGTTGATTCTAATTGCTGGAGATAGCGATATCATGCCAGTGACAGCCCCTGTCCGAGGATAATTGTAACCGCAGCTCCCATTTCAAACTTCATTACATTTCAAAGCAACATTTATCAATGACTCGACCAGAGGGAGCACTCTAAAGCCCTCTCAGTGAGACAAGAAAAAAAAGAGGGGCTGTTATGAAACGGGGTGTGAAAGCAAAGGAGACCAACAGAGGACACATGGTTTGGTTTGATTCCATGCAGGATGACTATCAGTCCTTCACCCATTACTGTACTTTAATACTTTTTTTGTGATTAAAGGATATAAAGAAGGAGATGAAGAATCACAACGTGTCACACATCACTGGGGTAATTTCATTAAGCTCTACTCATAAGGGGTTTAATGTGAACCCTTTGTACAGGCGTCCTAAGCTGTGCCTGACAGGATTACGTCCTCATAATGACTCTTTAATTTGCAAACTAATTCAATACTGTAATTGGCCGTCCTTTGAAACCACTGAAGCTCCAAACTCGAAAAAGTCTCCTTTTTTATGATTATTGTTCAGCCTAATGTCATGCATGCCACAGAGACTCGTATGTGCTGTGTGGGGCAGGGCTGGAGGAAACTGCAACAGAAGAGCAAAAAGTAAATGGTGAATGAAGAAAGGAGGGGTAAAGCACACAAAAAAGAAATGAGCACCTGTACACCTCTAGAGATCACCTCTGGTGCAATAAACACTGGCTCATCAGGCTCAAACTCACAAAGGCCTCCACACAGAGTTCATCAGTAATTCTTCCGCTGTGAGGTTACAAATAAAATGACCCAGTGGTGCTACACTGTGCTCCATTTAATCCTCAATCTCTTCTCCAGCATGAGAAGTCTCTTTGGTTTATGGCCACTGGGCTACATGAACAGCCAGTGCAAAAGACAGAGTCTTCATCTGTCGACTCAATAAAGAAACACAATCATATTCGGTTCCATTCGAGATTTAACTACGTTTCCCCTTCTGTCCACTCATTTCTACACATGTCGCTCTGGATTGCTCCCGTTTTAATGCTCCCGTGTTTGTTTTGTCCATCTGTGGAACTGTTCGGCTTCATTACCTGCTTTGGAGCCTTCATCCACAGACCCATTGTAGACCTGGTTTTTGAACTCCGGTCGGTTGTCGTTCATGTCTATGACGAAGATGTACAGGTCGATGGGGTTCTCTACCTGGTTTCCATTCATGTCCACAGCATGAGCTCGTAGCTGGGAGAAACAGACAGGGAACGTTACGGCCCAGCATACGGACACATCAAACTATGGTTGTAACACAGGACATTTCATTGTCCCGGTGCAGAACAGGTAAGAAATCATCCGTGACCAAAATGGGACACACTTCAGTCTAATATGTGGCAACAAGACTTCCCCAACACTAAGTTTGTTAGTTTGAGCTTCTATTGTTTCTCACAAAAATGCTCCCAATTTAGATGGTGCCAAACTAGTATCTGTTGAACAACGAAAATGAAGCTCTTCATTTTGTACATTCTGTATGTCATGCTGATCTGGACTATGTCATGTTGTTGAAGCTGAATATTTTCTAGGTTTCATGGCTTCTTCTTTTTCTGTGCAGATGCTTCAATCTTTTTGGACAAGGGTGATGACAGAAACCATGAGGACTTTACAGGCGTCCCACTGAACATAGACATTGCCTTGATCTTTGTATTTAAACAGCATGGACCAATACAAATGAGCAAAAGACGATTCAGACATAATTAGTTTTTGTTTTACTTGACACATTATACAAAGATGCAATAAACAAAATGAACAAAGGTTGAATTCATTTTAGGGGATCTGCAGCGAAGCTTGTTTAAAGTTTCCAGGCGAACGTGAACGGTCTCCTGTGGATCTAGGCTTTTTGTCTGAATCAAAGATGTCTCTTCATGTAATCACAAAGTAACCTGTTGATGCAGAAATGAAAAGGATGCAAGAATCTTTATATTTTTACATTCCTGTGGACTGTTTGTTTTGATTCTACATGTTTGAGGCATTGTTTGATTGTAGTGTTACTTGATGCAAAGGTAGGACATCAAGTGTAAAATAGGTTATCCTGATCTATATTCAGTGGTGCAGGTTGAAAGAGTTTATTCCAGTAGGTTTCCCCAGACTAACTGAACATCCAATGTAGATAATAAATAAATATAATAAATAATATAATAATAATATAATAATAAAGATAATAAAGCACTCAACAAAATCTGACAAAAACCATGTGAAGGCGTGAGCCACATGACTGACCTTCGTTAAGCTGACGGTGAGCTGTACATTAATGAAACGGAGCTGCTAAGTTTAACATTTGACCTAATCTCTTTTCAAAGGTAAACAAATACATATGGTAACTAGCATCTGATCACAAATTTGGCTATCAAGTTATTCATTTAAGGACCTGACAAGCATTCTTCTGAGAAAAATAATGCGTAGATGTACATTAGGATATTTATTTTAGGTCATATTCCTCATTTGACGAAACAAAACAAGAAACATAAAACTTCAAATCACCTGAAACAGACGTTTTTCCTTTATGAAAAACTTTTGTGTTGACATACCAAGGTAAAATTCATATATATATATATATATATATATATATGAAT
>NC_056508.1:20774744-20805771 GCF_014905685.2 Nematolebias whitei | reverse complement strand
AACTTGTTTTTCGTTTGACTGTAACCTTGTAAACGCACACACTTGCTCATTCAAAAGCAGAAATCAGAAAAATGCATAATTACTCTGCACAGCTTTTAACATGAGAATAAAATCATTACTCAGTTAATAAAATTGATTAGTTCACTGCAACATCTAAAATGGTTTGAACTAAGACACTTTGATTATCAACATTTGTAAGATAGTAATGATAATAAAAAGAGAGTGTTCTTTTCACTTGAATCTTCAAGAAAGAAAGTCTCAGGATGGGTGAACCTGTATTTATGGAGTCAAATACATGAAATGACAGCTTCTGTCCCACAAGGTTCTAAAGGTCAAGAGTTTTGACCTTAGACTGGGTTTCGACGTAGGCCTTGGTCCACTACAGGGTTCTCCAAGGGACGCAGTCGAACGCCTTCTCCAAGTCCGCAAAGCACATGTAGACTGGTTGGGCAAACTCTCACGCACCCTCTAGAACCCTGCTGAGAGTGTAGAGCTGGTCCAGTGTTCCACGACCAGGACGAAAACCGCACTGCTCCTCCTGAATCCAAGGTTCGACTACAGTGCCTTGCGAAAGTAATCGGCCCCCTTGAACTTTTCAACCTTTTGCCACATTTCAGACTTCAAACATAAAGATATAAAATTTTAATTTTTTGTGAAGAATCAACAACAAGTGGAACACAATCGTGAAGTGGAATGAAATTTATTGGACGTGTCAAACTTTTTTTAACAAATAAAAAATTGGAAAGTGGGGCGTGCAATATTATTCGGCCCCCTTACTTTTAGTGCAGCAAACTCACTCCAGAAGTTCAGTGAGGATCTATGAATGATCCACTGTTGTCCCAAATGACTGATGATAAATAGAATCCACCTGTGTGTAATCAAGTCTCCGTATAAATGCACCTGCTCTGTGATAGTCTCAAGGTTCTGTTCAAAGCGCAGAGAGCATCATGAAGACCAAGGAACACACCAGGCAGGTCCGAGATACTGTTGTGGAGAAGCTTAAAGCCGGATTTGGATACAGAAAGATTTCCCAAGCTTTAAACATCCCAAGGAGCACTGTGCAAGCAATCATATTGAAATGGAAGGAGTATCAGACCACTGCAAATCTACCAAGACCCGGCCGTCCCTCTAAACTTTCACCTCGAACAAGGAGAAGACTGATCAGAGATGCAGCCAAGGGGCCCATGATCACTCTGGATGAACTGCAGAGATCTACAGCTGAGGTGGGAGAGTCTGTCCATAGGACAACAATCAGTCGTACACTGCACAAATTTGGCCTTATGGAAGAGTGGCAAGAAGAAAGCCATTTCTCAAAGATATCCATAAAAAGTGTCATTTAAAGTTTGCCACAAGCACCTGGGAGACACACCAAACATGTGGAAGAAGGTGCTCTGATCAGATGAAACCAAAATCGAACTGTTTGGCCACAATGCAAAACAATATGTTTGGCGTAAAAGCAACACAGCTCATCACCCTGAACACACCATCCCCACTGTCAAACATGGTGGTGGCAGCATCATGGTTTGGGCCTGCTTTTCATCAGCAGGGACAGGGAAGATGGTCAGAATTGATGGGAAGATGGATGGGGCTAATACAGGACCATTCTGGAAGAAAACCTGTTTGAGTCTTCAAGAGACCTGAGACTGGGACGGAGATTTATCTTCCAACAAGACAATGATCCAAAACATAAAGACACATCTACAATGGAATGGTTCACAAGTAAACGTATCCAGGTGTTGGAATGGTCAAATGGTCAAAGTCCAGACCTGAATCCAATCGAGAATCTGTGGAAAGAGCTGAAGACTGCTGTTCACAAACGCTCTCCATCCAACCTCACTGAGCTCGAGCTGTTTTGCAGAAAGAATGGGCAAGAATTTCAGTGTCTCCATGTTCAACACTGATAGAGACATACCCCAAGAGACTTGCAGCTGGAACTGCAGCAAAAGGCGGAGCTACAAAGTATTAACGCAAGGGGGCCGAATAATTTTACACGCCCAACTTTTCAGTTTTTTATTTGTTAAAAAAGTTTGACACATCCAATAAATTTCATTCCACTTCACGATTGTGTCCCACTTGTTGTTGATTCTTCACAAAAAATTAAAATTTTATATCTTTATGTTTGAAGCTTGAAATGTGGCAAAAGGTTGAAAAGTTCAAGGGGGCCGAATACTTTCACAAAGCACTGTATCTGACAGACCCTCCTTTCCAGAACCCCTGAATAGACCTTACCAGGGAGGCTTAAGAGCGTGATCCCCCTGTAGTTGGAACACTACGGTTTTCCCAGTAGCAAAAATTACCATGAAAAACTTTAATTTATCTGAAAACAGCTGAAATGTGCTTTAAAAAAAATGCTAAAATGGTAGCTGAAAAGGTAGAACTAGAAAATGACATGTTTGCCCAATTAGGCTTAACGAAACAACAAGCACAAAAAAGTGGAAATTATCTGAAAAAGCTGAAATAAGCAAAAAAAAAAAAAACTGCTGAAAAGCAGCTAAAATTTCAGAAAGAAGCGTAAATTCCCAGAAGGAAGTGGAGAGAGCACATTTTTGCTGAATTAGGCTGAATAAAGTTGAAATGAGTGCAAAAAAATTGGAATTAATTGAAATACTAAAATTAGCATAAAACAGCTAAATAGTAGCTGAAATAGCAGAAAAATTTGAAATGCATAAATAAGCTGAAAGGAGATAACAAGCTGAAATTAGCAAAAAGAAGTTAGAAGAAGCACAAAAATTTTGTAGTTAGCAGAAAGAATCACAAAACAGCTGAAATTAGTTCAAAGTAGCTGAAAAAAAGTTGAAATTTGCAGAAGGAAGCTGAAAGAAGATGAACCAGAACAAAATGTGAAAGGAGCAGTAAAAGGTTTTAAACAGATCTAACGATATGAAGGATGTAAAATGAGCTCAATTCATTTTCGATGAGAAAAAAGTGGCAGAAAAGGCTAAGTATTTCAAAAAGCTAAAGTTGCACCAATACCAAGTCACAGCAGGATTGTGCTAAAAGAGCTGAATGTTTTAATATATGATTTGTTTAAAAAGCTTAAACTGTGGGACGAGAATCGCACTGAAAAAACATACGTAAGAAAAATGGATCACAATAGTGTGAATGCTTCATAAACATTCACACAATAAATCACATTACTATTATTATTGATCTTCATAAACACTAATGACTTTACAACCAGATCTTTGCGCACATTTGAGTAATATTAATAAATTGTCTGTAAAATGTTAATTGAATTAGTTTTATTCCCTTTGTTGTTCAGCCCCTTGATAGTCGGATGCCTTAGCCCTCTCAGGACTCAACTAGCTGGATGACACACTTCTCCCCTGGCTGCCCCCCTCCTCCCTGTGGAGTCAAGGCCATCAGTGCTGCAGTGTGTGAAGAATAATCACAGAAGCAGGGTAGGAAGGAACAGTTAAATTTAGCCTGCAGACGGGGACATTATAGGAAAACAAGACGTGTTTTAAAAAACTGAAGATTTTCTCTCGTTCTAATCTGCAGTGCAGCTTGGCTTCTTTTAGATAACCCCTTGGTTTGTGTCTCGTTAGTGTAGTAACAGGTTTGTGGAGTCCTGAGCAGGTGGCCTTGCTGGAGAGCAGCATGGAAATATGCTTCACAGTGTCATGTCCAAACGCAGTTCCTGTTTTCCAGCATCATATGCTCCCACCACCATATTTATTCTGCTCTGATCCCAGAGAAGACAGAGACACTGCTCCACTAACGATTCTTACATCCATGTGAGCATTGCTCAGAGGCTCTGTCGCCCTCCTAATCATCCAGGTGTGCAGCTCTCTGCTGGCTGACCCTCTGTTTTATATGGTTCATTTTGTTGTTCCTCACCTCTTACTTTTGCACCTTTCAGTTCATGTGTGCTTTCTGGTCACTCGCAGGTTTTATTTTCTACAGTTTTTCACATCAGGTAGCCTCAGTTTGTATCACATCATTCGTTCATCAGTTTCTCAGAAACGTCTCTGTCCTCCTCAATGTTCTTCACCTCTCTGATTCATCTTCCTTTCCTTCTTATCCACCCTTTCTTCTCCCTCAGCCTCCTTTCTCCTGTCAGCACCGCTCTACCACTGGTGCAGTGTTGCCTTGCTGAGCTTGTAAATGCTAGAAATCAGATTTAGTTGTCTGACATAAAGTAAAAAAAGAGGAGTGTTTGCTTGAAGTGATGCTTTCAGGAACTATTATTTGTGGGTGAGATGCACACATTCTGAATCTCAGTGAAAGCAGCGATGCAGGCTGTGGATATTTTGTGTGTTTGCTTGGGCCCTTCTTTGTTGTGCCTGGACTTTGTTTTGTTGCGTTGTTGTTGCTAATTGGTCCTCCCGAGGATCCGTTTGTATATGATGACAAGATGGATGACTGGGACTGAATCGCTGTACTCTGTAGGAGGAGGGAAAACCAGTTTAAAAAATTCACTGTTTTATACAAGAACATGGTTGAGTTGTTTTGTAAATTATCTGCAGCTGCATGCAGGATCATCTGAGCATTTTTTTCTGATTTTGGTTTAGACTTGCTGCAGCCGTTCTGCTCGCTGACAGATTGAGGACCGAGTTTCTTCAGCGCAGCCGAGCTGGCTCCAAATATAGAAGAACTCGCACAGAATTGGAACTGCCTCAACAACAAGTTCACATTACACTGCATTTTATGTATTTTTTTATTTTTCTGTGAAAGTCAAAATTGGCAGTAAATCAAATATAGGCTGCAACTGCTACTAGGCCTGTCGCGATAAACAATAACTCAATTAGCTGCATGATAAATGAAAATTATCGACCTCGTTTTCATTTATCGGCTTTATCATTTCTTTGTGTCTCTCTTTCTACTGAAGACACTGTTTGACAAAAGGCTCAACTCCAGTGCTCTTCACTGACCCCTCCCTTTCTCTTTAAAATCTGTTTTAACCGTCTAAAATCGTGTTTTTGGATTGTTTAAAGCAGCTAAGCTGAGAAGCTAAGCTACAAGCTAAGCTAACAAGCCGACCTCAGGAAAAAACCTCCGTCTTGTTGAAGCTCCAAAATTCACAGTTGAAACCTGTGACTTCGTCTTAAAAGTTGTTTTTCTCTGCAAAAAGAAGGTGAGAACTTGTTTACTGATTTTTGTTTTAAATTAAATGATTTATGTGTGTGATTTATTGGCTCCCTGTCCTCCTTGTGGTGTGACGTTGCACATTCGTGGTGAGACGTATTGTGTAATTTCCTGTTTGTCTGTCGGTAGCTCGTGTGAATTGTTTGCTCGAGTCATCTCTGTTTTCTGGATTTATCTGTCTTTTGTACAGTTTTCCATTCTAGTTCACAAACACACTTAGTACAGTTGTTTCTCTACTGTTGGTAATGATACATGTAACAAATGTAGTCTTATGGTAGCTTTGGAGGAGAGGCTGTCTGAACTGGAATCTCGGCTCCACGCTATAGAAAAACCAGTAGCTAGCCAGGTCCCCTTAGACAGCGTGGAACCACAGAGGCTAGCTCCCGTTAGCGGTCCTCCAGCAGACCCCGAGCAGCCGGGACCCCAGGCCGGCTGGGTGACGGTCCGGAGCAAGCTTAGTGCTAAGGCTAAACCCCCAGTTCACCACCGACCCGTTCACGTTTCTAATCGATTTTCCTCGCTCAGTGACACACCCGCTGAGAAGCAGACCCTGGTTATTGGAAGCTCCATAGTCCGAAACGTGGCTTTAGGGACTCCAGCGGCCATAGTCAAATGCATTCCGGGGGCCAGAGCGGGCGACATAGAATCTTATTTGAAACTGCTGACTAAGGCTAAGGCTAAATACAGTAAGATTGTTATTCACGTCGGCGGTAATGACACCCGGTTACTCCAATCGGAGGTCACTAAAATTAATGTTGCTTCAGTGTGTGACTTTGCTAAAACCATGTCGGACTCCGTAGTTTTCTCCGGCCCCCTCCCCAACCTGAGCAGCGATGACATGTTTAGCTGTATGTCGTCGTTTAACCGCTGGGTGTCCAGGTGGTGTTCTGACAACGACGTGGGCTACATGAATAACTGGAGTTCTTTCTGGGGAAAACCTGGTCTGATGCGGAGAGATGGCATCCATCCCACTTTGGACGGAGCCGCTCTTCTTTCTAGAAATATGGCTGATTTTGTTTATCCCCCAAATGATTGACAACCCAGGGTCCAGTCCAGTAAGCAGAGTTGTAGTCCTCCACACCTCTCTGCTGCTTCTCCTCTGTTACCCACCCACACCCACATTGAAACAGTGTCAACTCGCCCACGGCTCAAATTAAATAAACCAAAAATCAGCTCTAAAAATATAAACCATAAAAATCTGATTAAAATAAACACAGTTACTTTACCAGAGCAAAATCATAAAATCATTAAATGTGGATTATTGAACATTAGATCTCTTTCCTCTAAATCCCTGTTAGTTGATGAACTGATAACTGATCATCATATTGATTTATTCTGTCTGACAGAAACTTGACTACAACAGGAGGATTTTGTTAGTATAAATGAATCCACTCCTGTTAATTATTTAAATGTTCATGTTCCTAGAACAACTGGCCGAGGTGGAGGAGTAGCTTCTATTTTTCAGTCAGTATTACTGATTAATGCCAAACCAGTTGTTAGTTATGATTCTTTTGAATCGCTGTCCCTCAGTCTTTCTCATCCAAAATGGAAATCAGAAAAGCCACTTTTACTAGTTGTTATATATCGTCCACCAGGCGCTTACTCTCAGTTTTTGTCTGAATTCTCAGAATTATTAACTGACTTATTATTAAATACTGATAAAATCATCATAATGGGTGATTTCAATATTCATGTAGATGTTGAAAGTGATAGCTTAATCATAGCCTTTAATAATTTAATAGACTCATTTGGTTTTACCCAAAACGTCCGCACATCTACTCATTCTCAACATCACACTCTTGATTTAGTTCTGACCTATGGTATAGAGATTAAGGACTTTGTTATAGTTCCTCAAAATCCTATTCTGTCCGACCATTTTTTAATAACCTTTGAGTTTACATTAAATGACTACACAATCACTGAGAGTAACTTTCATCTCAGCAGGTGCTTATCAGAAAATGCTGTAACCAAATTTAAACAATCTCTTCCATCAATGTTTTCCTCTATCTTGCAGAGTAATGCATCAGAGAACAGTGACTTAGATCATCTAGTTGATCATCTTACAACTTCAATGCAAACTTCACTTGATAAAATTGCTCCACTGAAAAAGAAAGTAATCAATCAGAGGAAACTGGCTCCTTGGTTCAATTCTGAGATACATACTTTAAAGCAGGCATCTAGAAACCAGGAGAGAAAATGGTGCTTTACTAATGTTGAAGAATTTTATTTAACATGGAAAGATAGTCTGCTAACATATACAAAAGCTCTCCATAAAGTTAGAACTTTATATTACTCATCTTTAATAGAGGAGAATAAAAATAACCCTAGGTTTCTGTTTAGTACTATTGCTAGACTAATTAAAAGTCCCATTTCTTTTTTTCTTCTTCTTTTTTTCAAAAAATAAATAAAAATAAATAAAAAAAAGTCCCATTTCTGTTGAACCATGTATCCCTACAACTATAAGTAGTGAGGACTTCATGAGATTCTTTATAAATAAAATTATTTCAATTAGAGAGAAAATTCAAACCATCCGGGCAGCACGGTGGCGCAACTGGTAGAGCTGCTGCCTCGCAGCGAGCAGGTCCCTGGTTCAAACCCCGGTCCAGGGGCCTTCTGGGTGGAGTTTGCATGTTCTCTCCGTGCATGCGTGGGTTTTCTCCGGGTACTCCGGTTTCTTCCCACAGACCAAAAACATGCATGTTAGGCTGATTGGTAACTCTAAATTGTCCCTAGGTGTGAGTGAGAGAGTGAATGGTTGTTTGTCTCGTTTGTCTCTATGTGGCCCTGTGATGGACTTGCGACCTGTCCAGGGTGTACCCCGTCCCTCGCACAGTGATTGCTGGACATGGGCACCAGCGACCCCCGTGACCCAGAATGGAATAAGCGGGTAAAGATAATGGATGGATGGATGGATGGATTCAAACCATCCTTCCTTCTACTATCTCTAGTCCCCTGTCAAATGAGACAACTTAAAAAATTTCACTAGAGCCTGATTTATGTTTGGACAGTTTTTGTCCTGTTGAGCTCTCTGAATTGTCAAAAATAATAACGTCATCCAAACCATCCACATGTCTGCTAGATCCCATCCCAACCAGACTGTTTAAAGAGGTATCTCCCCTAATTAATGTCCACATTTTGGATCTACTTAATTTGTCTTTAATGGATGGTTATGTACCACAGCGCTTTAAGGTTGCTGTAATTAAACCTTTACTTAAGAAGTCTGACCTTGATTCAGAAATTCTGGCCAACTATAGATCTATATCTAATCTAACTTTTATCTAAAAAATTCTAGAGAAAATAGTTGCAGGTCAGTTTCTTGAACATCTACAAAGAAATAATCTGTTTGAAGAGTTTCAGTCAGGGTTTAGAGCTCATCATAGCACAGAAACAGCACTAGTAGAAGTCACTAATGATATTCTCATGGCCTCAGACAATGGACTTGTGTCTAAACTGGTCCTGTTAGACCTCAATGCTGCATCTGATACAGTTGATCACAATATTTTACTACAGAGGCTTGAATATGATATTGGGATTACAGGAACGGCTCTAAAATTGTTTAAATCATATCTATCTGATAGATTCCAGTTTGTAAATGTAAATAATAAATCTTCTTCATACACCAAAGTTAGTCATGGAGTTCCTCAGGGCTCAGTGCTTGGGCCAATATTCTTTACTTTATATACTATTTATATAAATTTCCATTGTTATGCTGATGACACACAATTATATTTGTCCATTAAACCCAATGAATCATATCAGCTACTTAGACTACAAGCATGTCTTAAAGACATTAAAAACCTGGATGACCCTTAATTTTCTCCTGTTGAACACAGACAAGACTGAGGTTTTGGTTTTTGGACTTGAGCACCTTAGGAATGAATTTTTTTGTCTTTCTCACTCCTTAGATGGCATTAATCTGTCCTCTAGCTCTAATGTTAAAAATCTTGGTGTTATTTTTGATCAGGACATGTCTTTTATCCCCCACATTAAAAACGTTACTAGAACTGTCTTCTTCCACCTGCGTAATATCACTAAAATTAGAAACATCTTATCTAAAAATGATGCAGAAAAACTGGTCCATGCATTTGTCACGTCTAGACTGGACTATTGCAATGGTTTATTATCTGGATGTCCAAATACTTCTTTAAAACGTCTTCAGTTGATACAAAATGCTGCTGCCAGAGTCTTAACTGGAGTTAGTAGGAGAGATCATATTTCTCCAGTTTTAGTTTCTCTCCACTGGCTCCCTGTCAAATCCCGAATCTAATTCAAAATCTTACTTCTAACCTATAAAGCTCTCAACAACCTAGCTCCATCTTATATTACAGATCTTATTGTTCCATATTTTCCTAACAGAGCACTTCGCTCTCAGACTGCAGGCTTACTTGTGGTTCCTAGAATTTACAAAAACAGAATGGGAGGCAGATCTTTCAGTTATCAGGCTCCTCTCTTGTGGAACCAACTTCCAATCTCTGTCCGTGAGGCTGACACATTATCCAGTTTTATAACTAGGCTTAAGACTTTCCTTTTTGCTAAATCCTATAGTTAGGGTTGGCTTGGGTTTCCTGAGCTGTCCCTTAGTTATGCTGCTATAGGCTTAGACTGCTGGAGGACAAACTGACCACAATTTTCACTCTACTTCTGTCTTTACTTACTCTGCTCAACCTGTTTTATATTTGTAATTATTTTTCTACCCTTAACATGTGTTTTTTTTGTCTTTCAGATACACCTGGACCTTTACCTGGACCTACCATTCTATGTTCGTCTGTCTCTCCTCCCTGTCCTCTCAACCAGCCGGTCAAAGCAGATGGCCGCTTGTCCTGAGCCTGGTTCTGCTGCAAGTTTCTTCCTTTTAAAAGGGAGTTTTTCCTTTCCACTGTTGCCACTGTGCTTGTTCAGGATGGGAGACTGCAACGAAGCCAAGATTCAACTTGTCTGCTGGATTCCTTAGATAGAGAACTTTACTAATTGACTTTTATGTATGTGAATGTTTCTGTAAAGTGCCCTGAGACAACTTTGTTGTGATTTGGCGCTATATAAATAAACTGAATTGAAATTGAATTGAATTGAATTGTGAAAAATGCTATGCTAAAGATATCCTGATGCTATGCTATATGCTAGGCTATGCTAAAGAGCTCAAACCACACCGAGCGTTATTTTGAGAATCGAAAAACAGGAAGGAGAGACAGCCTGTGTCAAGTCAAGGGGCCTCCCTCCCATTTTTCTTAAAGAGACACACTGCTCGCTCCCTCACTATCCATCCTTCAGTTCAAACAGCCTTATACTGCCATCCAGTGGTCAAAAAAGGTACTACACACAAAACAAATGACCAACAATTCTTCTTAAATTTGACAATAATTACTAATTAATGTCAAATTTCAAACAATATTATCGTTTATTTCAATAATTTCAGAAACAATTAATCGTCCAGCAAAATGTGTTATCATGACAGGCCTAACTGCTACAAGGACATTGATTACTGATTAGTTAAACTTTTAATTTTCCAGAGTGTTTTTCCTACACGTACAACTACAAACTCTGAAGCTTCTCTTTTGAAATGCTGGCAACCATTTATATTTCACATCTTTACTTAATCAAGATAAACTCATGACTCAGACAGTTGTTGTTTAATTGATATATGATTGATTATTCTTCAGCCTTTTTTTTAATAATTACATGTTTGTGAATGAAAAGCAGCTATTTAATTTCAGGAGATGTTTGTGTCCGTGTTATCTGCTGCTTTCAGCCTAATGTGCTATCCATCCTTGGTGTGTGTGTCCCTAAACTGCTCCCATTGAAAAATGATAACTAGCATATATTTTTCTAATGAGAAGGTGTCCTTGGAGCGTAAACAGGGTTATAAAGGATGTGTATGGGCTGCACTGTGGAGGATGCTGAAATGGATTGGGGCCAAGCTGGAGAAAAGAGGAAGCAGTTGCTTCCTTTGTGCTATATTTGGTCTGTCAGAAGATAGCTGGTGTGGGAGAGCAATGCATTGTTTTGTAGATCCTTACAGGCTCGCACACGAGTCTCATCATGAATGTGCACACACATACATATTTGCATGTACACCTGCAGCAGAGCAAAACAGATGACCTAACAGAAACAGCAGCCCCGTGTTTCCGCTCTGACAAATGTGAGTAAAGTACAAATGAATTCTCGTATCACTAATGTGGGTGCGACTCTCTCCTGACAGGGGTCAGCTGATTCGTATACCAGTAGACCGTCGGATTCAGACCTGTCAGCCGAGGAGGACCGCGAGGCGTATCGGCGTGAAGCCGAACGCCAAGCACAACAGCAGCTCGACAGAGCTAAGGTATGACGCACAGTGATTTACGCAGCTTCATACGCAAGAGTTTTACATGTGAAAGTATGAGTTAAGTCTTATGTTACTGCTCTAGATGTACTTTGATGCGCAGGATTACCTGTTGTAACATGCACTAGTTTTTTTTTACCTGGAAAGATGTCATCACCTGGCGGTTGGTAAGGTAATGACAAAAAGTGAGATATACCTATTTAAGCACCCACATAGGTGAAACATATGCAACATAAACGTACCCAAAGAAGCTAATTGTGATGTGTGAACACCTGGTTATTAGTGGTGTAGGAAGATGGTGTGTGTTTATGAAGAATGAGTGCTTTGTACAACCAACATCATAAATCATAAACAGGGCGGGGGTGGGGGGGTGGAGAAGACAGACAGCCAGCATAACCAACGAGCCACAAGCAGAACCAGGTATAACACCCTCCAGAAGAGGTCAGAAGTAATCTGGCCCAGGTGCTCCCAATTAGCACCTGAATGAAGCCTCTCCCATTAGAACTGAAACACAGTTTGTGCAAATGGAGGGGATGTCACAAGTCTCTGTCGACCATTTATGAAGTTTAGCTGCAAACCCAAGTCTTTATCACTGTGCTGTTTTTAATTAGTCTTTATCACTGTGCTGTTTTTAATTATTACTGAAGCAACTGTATTTTAGAAAAAATAATAGAGTAAAAACTGTCATCTGTTTCATGAGAAATATTTTACTTCTTAACTAACTAACTAACTGATTAATCTTCATGAATTGTTTGCATGTCAGTGAATTCAGAACTTCATACCGAGCTGAAGACAGTTTTATACATTTTTTAGCTCAGACTGAGATAAACCAGCCGTCATATTTCTTTTATTTGTCATGTTTACAGGGAAAAAACAAAAACACTCTCCAATAGCCACATATTTAAGAATATATTTATAAGAATTCCATTCAGCTTTAAGTAAATTATTGAAATGACAGATTAAATAAAATATTTATTTAAAAAAGGATTTTACTTTTTTTTTTGTCACACATCCTTTGGTCCACATTGTAGTGGTCAATCAATGGCTTAAATTAAAGTTAAAAGGCACATTAAAATCAACAAAATGGGGATGTTTTTAGGCCTTGTCTACACTACTGTGGATATTTTTGTCCCACTGCAGAGCAAAAAGAGGGAATTGGAAATACCTTCCATCCATGCATGTTGTGAGCACGATAAGTCGAAAAATAAATGAGGCACCGACTTCCATTTTGGTTTGTGGTTGCATCTAGGCATAAGAAAGTTTCCTCTCAATTAATGGGTTGCCATTGGCCACCCCCTGGTTCCACCATTGCACCTGGTTGTGGATAAAATTGCTCCCTCAACTCACCAGGATCCGTCACTCTGCGTTGCCTCGGACAAGAAAATGAAAACTACCTCAGTTCTTCTCCACAGTGTAACTCCTACCCACACCAAAACATTCATGTTTACTTGCCTTCCCTGTTCAAATCCAGTCCAGAAAAACACTCATCTCAAAAACTACAAACGTTCAGTATTCAAATCCTTCAGCGACGGGGAACATCAGCATACCACCTGTTAAAAGTGGACATTCTGTGCTGCATTTGAACCTCTTGTCCACATGCAAACAGGATATCCTCTGTAATGTGTTTTAAAACATCTGAACAGAATCACTAAGTCGTTCAGTAGAAGGCAACTAGATGACTTCTCTTGTTTCTTGAAAACTTTTCACCACTCATCCAAAAGGCTTCTTCAGTTTAACTGAGGGTTAAAAGTTTATCTTTATAGGAACAACTTTCAAGCCTGGATTGCCCATTATTGTGAGCTGAAAGGGTTAACAACTAAAAGGAAATTGCAAAAGGTGTCCAAAAATAGAGCTACAGTTGTTTTGGGTGAATGTTTAGCCAAGCTAAGAGAGATCCGACTCTGTATTTTGACACGTCGTTGATGTGGATGATCTCGCCACTTAGTGGCACAACAGAGCTGATTTGTTAGAACCATTTGGACCTAAACTTTTTGTAACGTTTAAATAATATCTGGAGTAGTGTAGACAGGGATGGACCCCAGGCAGTGTGTGTAACACTAATCAAAAGTCGCACCTCCATTATTTTCAGTTGTGACCAGTGGCAGCTGCAGACTGCAGACTGACACTCTGTGTGGTGGTGTTTCTCACAGCTGTTCAGTTTTGAAGCATTTCGGAAGAAAAAGATTAACATTTTTATGTACCGGTACTCACTCCCTGCTTGGACATCCAGGTTCCTCTCACAGCTCTTCTATACTTATCTTGACAGTTCTTCTTTTGTTTAGTTGGAGCGCTGCTTCATATCAGACGTTAGAAAATGGATGAGGAAAGATTCGAGGTTGTTTTGTCCACTGATATGTTGATTATGAGTCTGACTATTCTAAGAGAAAGAAATAATGTTAAGGTTATATTTTTAATTGATCTGTCAGTTCACTACAGCTTGATGTGTCCTCTGTGTTTTAGGCACTCCAAGTGAAGCTATCCCAATGACACAGTGTGCTGAGGCATTCCCAGTGTGTAACATTCAACTGGTTGTCCAATCGTCAGCTCTGTCACTGTGATCAGTTTAGATCCTTCATTATAAAAGCAGCATTAAGACTAATAAGTCTTGGAGGCTAAGACCTAATACACACTTTAACAATTTTAGCTGAACAGGATGTTACACTAACTTTGGTATAATGTTGTGTTGTCGCCCTTTTCAGGTGTCCTCCACTGGGATAGACCAGGATTCTATCCTGTTTCCTGTCTTCTGTGTATTTTTCATTACTGACATGTTTTGTCATTTGTTTTGTCATTGTTTTTGTTTCCACAGTCCAAATCTGTAGCATTTGCAGTAAAGACAAATGTGAGTTACTGTGGAGCTCTGGATGAGGACTGTCCTGTCCAAGGAGCTGCAGTCAATTTTGATGCCAAAGACTTCCTGCACATCAAAGAAGTGAGCCGTTACTTTCCGTTAACGACGATCAACGCTATTCATTACATTAAACGCACCAGACCGACGTGACACCGTTGTTGTTCTGCTGATTTTAACAGAAGTACAACAATGACTGGTGGATCGGGCGGTTAGTGAAAGAGGGAGCGGACATCGCCTTCATCCCCAGCCCTCTACGACTGGAAGCAATGAGACTCAAACAGGAGCAGAAACAGAGGTCAGACCATGAAACGTGTGGGCTTTAAAACTTCCTGCAGGATGCATTTTCACAACACCAGAGCGATAAGTCAATGTGTCGCTGCTGTTGCAGGAAAACAGGAGGCAATTCCTCGAGTTTGGGTGACATGGTGACCGGGAGCTGGAGGACCACACCGCCATCTGCAGGTGAATGTAAGTACTACAAACCAGCCTCTGGTGGAGCTTCTTCAGCCCTTTTTCCCTCTGACCTTTGTCTGATTGTCTTGTTTTTGCTTTCACAAGCTAAACAGAAGCAAAAACAGGTACGTTTCTTTGAAATAATAGAGGAAGGTTGGATTTTAAACATTTTTTAGAATGAGTTTTGTAGACGGTGAACAGCACTAAAGGACACTATTCACCAAATGATCAACTAAATTACTTTAAAATATGTTTTACAGCAATTAAACTCAAATATGCCTGGACTGTGTATGTTAAGAGTTGTTTAATGTAAAATAATAGGTTTATAACGTTACAGCTGACTATTAAAGGTAAATCCAGGGGACGTTTCCATTTCAGCAGCATATCTAATTAAATAGTTTTTACCTTAATTTATAACTTTTTCATATTTGTTTATATTTTGTTTAAGGTAACAGATTCACCAAATAATTATGAAATAAATATTTGTATTTAAAACTGGAAAATACTCTGAAATATGTGAGTCAATCATTCTTAGCCTACAGGTATAGTGAAAAAATACTTTTGTTTGTAATAACAAATAACTCCAAGCCTCGTGACATTTTACCCGTTCTCTCTATCCCTCATGGTTTCCCCTCTGTCCTTACCTATGTGTGGCAGGAACATGTCCCTCCCTATGACGTGGTGCCCTCTATGAGGCCGGTTGTCCTCGTGGGACCATCACTGAAGGGCTATGAGGTCAGCATCTCCTCACTTCACCTCTAAGCACCACTTTTTATATTAAAACTGTTCTGAAACTTGATTATTGTTCATGTTCTTTCATACCTGCATGTAGAAACCAAGTCACTAAAACTTGTCAGCTTTTAATAATTTGTCGTAACTCAGATATTAGAACTAAAAGAGCATTTCAAACCCCAAGACCCAAAGAAAATAAAGGACAACCACAAGGATAAGGCTTCATGTTGTTGGTTGCTGTGGTAACACGGAAAAATGGCGAGCAGGTTAAAGGTGGCACAAGTTGTAAATGGTAAAAGTTAGGCAAAAAAACTTTAATATCTCTTATTATTTAGATTATGCATTTTCAGATTATCTTTATAGTTTAGTCAGGCGACTAAGACAATACTTTCTTCTGAGAACAGTTTTGCACATATGTTCAGCAATCATAAAACTGATGTAAACGTCTGATCCGTACCATAAGGCTCTTTCACAAAACACTTCAAGTTGGGACTTAAATGCCTACTGGCCACCTCAGTATGATTTCTGCATGGACCGAGGTGGTGAGGGGCTTGAAGCCATTCCACCCTTGTTGCACCTTTAAAGTGAGGTAGTAACAGAGGCGAAACAGTTGACACATGAAAAGGTAAGACGGCTTGAAGTGATGACATTTGGTCTGTGGGACCAGCTGCTCAGGAATTAACCAACAAACAGATTTATTACCTAGGCAAGACAGATGGTGACACACAGCAACTTTGTATTTAATGTTAAACAGTAGTTACCCACAAAGTTGATCGCTAAACTGAGTTAATTTGTTTGTGTTGAATATCTGTCACACAATAAATTTGTCGGGCTTCACGTCAACACAGCTGAGTTCTGCTCCACGCCTCTTGGTTCTTTTCGCTTCATTGCTGAGAACTCACATCCAAGCGGGACGTGGCCCGCTCCAGCTGATTTTTGAACAACCAAAGGCTGCGTAAAGACAGACTGGTCTTTGTGGCCATTTTTCAGAACTGTTTTGTGAAAGTGCCATTTCACTTCTTTTGTGCAAATTTTCTCTTCTAAAGTTTACGTTACATGGCTCAAACTTTTTAGAGGTCTTGTCTAATCTTTAAGCTTTATTTTTAACTCAGCGAGTTTTACACGTCTAAGTTCAGGCAGATTATTCCACTCTGAGGTGGTCCCCTAAGGCTTTGTTGCACTGAATGGAAAGCTTATCAATCATCACATCACGTTCTAGGAAGGGTGGAAGTAAAATTTTCTCCTGTGGGTCCATACTGTACCTTGTTCAAACTGTGTTTTAACAGTTTTTGTGTGATTTTAATGTATATTTGAATAGTTTGATATTTCCGTTTAGGTGACAGACATGATGCAGAAAGCTCTTTTTGACTTTTTGAAACACAGATTTGAGGGAAGGTAAGTTATTAAATTTTAAACCCTGAAACAGGCCTTTAATCAAAGTCAGACATACGTCTGTTTATTTTTTCTTCTGTCTTTATACACAGAATCTCAATCACGCGAGTAACTGCCGACCTGTCCCTAGCCAAGAGATCCGTCCTCAACAAAAGACCCATAATGGAGAGATCCAACACCCGCTCCAGCCTTGGTAAGTTCTCTCAGCGTGAAAACACCACAGCTCTTTGCTCCAAACAAGAAATCGGCCTTTATGTTTTTATGTGCAGCCGAGGTTCAGAGTGAGATTGAGAGGATATTTGAGCTTGCCAAAACCCTGCAGCTAGTGGTTCTGGACGCAGACACCATCAACCATCCCGCACAGCTCGCCAAAACCTCCCTCGCTCCTATCGTCGTCTACGTTAAAGTGTCCTCACCAAAGGTACATGCTGCTAACAAACGTTGACTTCCGGCAGCCCCGTCCTCTCTGCCATCATTTCTGACACAGTGTTTCTTTTTAGGTGCTGCAGAGGCTGGTCAAATCCAGGGGAAAGTCTCAGAGCAAGCACCTGAATGTGCAGATGATGGCTGCAGACAAACTCTCTCAGTGCCCCCCTGTGAGTGCTTCACTGCGCGGTCCCTCCTTATCACTGTGTTTTGATGGGATTGTTTTATACAGTAAGGGATGGTGTGTTTAGTGTTGATCCCGCCTGAACTGTGCTGCTGCTTAAATAATCATAGAAAAACATGTTTTAACTCCTGTTTAAATCACAGCTACTTCAACTGATGAGGCTTTCAAAGTTATTAATCCCTGCAGTCTGACAAATGTTTAGGTGAAAATGTCTTTTCTGCACCAATTGTTTAAAAGTCTTCAAGTAAAAACTAAGTTTGGTACACTGACATATTGATATGATATTGATATGTGACTGTTTATCTAAGTTAAAGATAACGTGGAAATGAATAGCTCAGTGTATTGGGTTTTAAGTAGATCAGCATACAAACCGGATCCCAAAAAAGTTTGGACACTAAACAAATTGTGAATAAAAACTGAATGCAATGATGTGGAGGTGCCAACATCTAATATTTTATTCAGAATAGAACACAAATCACAGACCAAAAGTTTGAACTGAGAGAATGTATCATTTTAAGGGAAAAATCTGTTGTTTCCAAATTTCATGGTGTCAACAAATCCCAAAAAGTTGGGACAAGTCCATTTTTACCACTGTGTGGCATCCCCCCTTCTTCTTACAACACTCAACAGACGTCTGGGGACAGAGGAGACCAGTTTCTCAAGTTTAGAAATAGGAATGCTCTCCCATCCATGTCTAATACAGGCCTCTAACTGTTCAATCGTCTTGGGCCTTCTTTGTCGCACCTTCCTCTTTATGATGCGCCAAATGTTCTCTATAGGTGAAAGATCTGGACTGCCTGGCCATTTCAGTACCCGGATCCTTCTCCTACGCAGCCATGATGTTGTGATTGCTGCAGAATGTGGTCTGGCATTATCGTGTTGAAAAATGCAGGGTCTTCCCTGAAAGAGTTGACGTGTAGATGGGAGCATATGATATTCTAGAACCTGAACATAGTTCTCTGCATTAATGGTGCCTTTCCAGACATGCAAGCTGCCCATGCCACAAGCGCTCATGCAACCCCATACCATCAGTGATGCAGGCTTCTGAACGGAGCGTTGATAACAACTTGGGCTATCCTTGTCCTCTCTGGTCCGGATGACATGGCGTCCCAGTGTTCCATAAAGAACTTCAAATCGTGACTCATCTGACCACAGAACAGTCTTCCATTTTACCACACTCCATTTTAAATGACCACTGGCCCAGTGCAAACGTCTGAGCTTGTGGAGCTTGCTTAGAAATGGCTTCCTCTTTGCACTGTAGAGTTTCAGCTGGCAACGGCGGATGGCACGGTGGATTGTGTTCACTGACAATGCTTTCTGGAAGTATTCCTGAGCCCATTCTTTTATTTCCTTGACAGTGGCATTCCTGTTTGAGGTGCAGTGACGTTTAAGGGCCCGGAGATCACGAGCATCCAGTAGAGTTTTACGGCCTTGACCCTTACGCACAGCGATTGTTCCAGATTCTCTGAATCTTTTGATGATGTTATGCACGGTTGATGATGATAACTTAAAAGTCTTTGCTATTTTACGCTGGGTAACACCATTCTGGTATTGCTGCATTATCTTTCTGCTCAACAATGGTGGAATTGGTGATCCTCTTACCATTTTGGCTTCTGAGAGACACTGACACTCTGAGAAGCTCTTTTTATACCCAATCATGTTGTCAATTGACCTAATTAGTGTTAATTGGTCTTCCAGCTGTTTGTTATATGCTCAATTTCCTTTTTCCAGCCACTTATTGCTATTTGTCACAACTTTTTTGGGATTTGTTGACACTGTGAAATTTTGAATCAACATATTTTTCCTTTAAAATGTTACATTTACTCAGATTAAACTTTTGATCTGTCATCTATGTTATATTACGAATAAAGTATTGACATTTGCCATCTCCACATCATTGCATTCAGTTGTGCATCCCTATTTTAAATGCATCTAGTATGGTAGGTTGAGAGAATGCAGACATAAAAATAATACTAAACACTGAATGATAGGGTTTAAAAAAATGTTTTCTCCAAATCTTGCAATCGACCAGAGATCAGTCCGTGATCAACGTAATCCCCCCCCCCCCCCCCCGGTCTACAGCAATGATAAAATAGTAGCATGATTAGCATGATTTGAGTGATTAGCATGATTCGAGTGATTAGCATGATTAGCCTGCTTGGTCAAGAAGTATTTTTGTTGTAATCCTTGTAAACTGACAGATGTGACAAAGTTTTTAGATGTGAGCTCAGAAATGAATAATAATTTAAATGTATCCCATTCTGAGTGTAATTTCTCCTTTTTTAATTCTTATTTTAGTGAACAATGTTTATATATAGGCATTCAAAATGTTTAATCTAACTATTTAATTCCCATCAAAATAAGGATTCTTGGAGTTTTTTTATTAGTTTAACTGAAATAGTTTAGCATCATTTGAGGATACAGATGCACTTTTTGCCTTAGACCAGTGCCATTACTTAGTTTGTTAGTGGTATAATTAGAGTTTGATAATCACCTGTCTGTGTGTGTTCGTTTGTCTGTCTGTTAGCAAAATATATCATTGACCACAGGACAAATTTTGATGAAACTCTTTGAAAGTAATTATTGGATGAAGTTCTGCAAATGCTTACTCTTTGGTAACTGAAAATCATCCCCATCACATAATCTGATCACTCCAGATGGTGGGTGATGTGAAGGCCTTTAAAAATGTTAGTTGCATCATAATATAAACTGGACTGTCCTCATATGAACTGTGATACCTTTGTTTGTTTGTTTTTTGACACTGAAATACTGTCAAAGATTTTAAAATAACCCACATTTCATGACCAGATGTACTGACATCGACTGTATTATTTATACTAAAACAGCAACTCCAAATGAGTTTTGTTATAAGACGGTCTGTTGATTCTTGTTGTCACTCGCTGTTGTTGGATACATAATAACCTTTCATTATTTACTTACTCAAATAAGCCACTCTGAGGACACGAGAAGATTTTTAACCAGTCTTTACTTACAATGGCAGATGGTCACGAAAACAGACTTTCACATATGTTCAAAGTTACATGCTTAGAGCCTCGTCAGTGAGAATCTGCACCGGACAGTGAGGCAGGAAGTGTTTTTATAATCCTTCTCAGCATGATGACCTCGCCTCTTAGACTCAGAGGCTTCAGGTGCCTGAATGTTATTCTCTGACACTGAAAACAAAGAACTCTGACCTCACATACACGTGGTTCAACATTTAACATTAGTGACAAACATCCATAAACCTTTATTAAAATTCACTTGACAGCTGTAAAATAAATAAATGAATATGAACATTCAATAAGAACATTATTTGAATGGCAGCCCAGAATTGAATACAGTACTGTAACTGATTTGGTTTCAGGTAGAAAAACTGTAAAGTATAAAATGATCCCATCTAAGAAGCTTGAGTTAGAGAATATTATTGTTATCGTGTATAATTTACTTTATTTCTGCCCTACATGTTCAAAGCAGCTCACTTGTACCTTGTTTGTTCTTTTGTCCCCCTGCAGGATATGTTTGATGTCATTTTAGATGAGAACCAGCTAGAAGATGCTTGTGAGCATTTGGCCGAGTACCTGGATGTCTACTGGCGCGCCACCCACCTGCCAGGAAACACTCCTCTTAACCCCTTACTGGAGCAGAGTCTGATGACCCCGCCCTCTGCCGTCTCCAGCCTGCAGGTACGTTTGATCATTTCCTGTCTAACAGCCAGGAGGGCACGGTCCCGTCGTATGGCTTTAAAGACTCTTCAGTCTCGTGATGGACGTGTTGTTGCTGTCTTTACGCTGTTCCCATCTCAGATTTGTCTCCACCTGTCTGTTCCCTTACTCATCCAAGCTTAACATTTTTGCAGTTTTCTGAAACACAGGAATTAATTGAATGATCCATAACAAAAACAGGGTGAGTAGTAGGGTTTATATAATAATCTATTTGCACTCTTCCCCCCCAACCTTCTACTTTTCCTGATACCCAAACAGAGCACAGTGACTGAGACAGTGAATGAAACACGTTTTATTCACTCAGATCTCACCACGTACAAGATTCTGTGCTTTTGTTTGTTCTTCCTTATTGCATCGTGCCTCTGTTTTCTTTTTATATATTTTTATCATTTTTACTTGATGGTTTCGGGCGGTTCTGGGGAAAAGAAATTCACAAAGCAGTGAAGCCCTGTCTTTCATTTACCTTAAACAGAATATGTGTGTTCTGTTGACCCTTTTTCAAGCATGCTTTGTGAATGCTGACCCCACTCACAGAACTTACACAGTTAAGATGAAGCCTAAAGATCAGTACTTGAACATTCTTCGCTTTAAATGCAAATTCAGCAGATTGAGACCAAAGCAGCAGTGCAATTACATCCTAGTACAGGGCTGTTCAACTAAACTGCTCAGGGGGCCACAGTGTCTGAAAGCCAACAGCTCGGGGGCCGGACATCCAGCAATTAAAGTCAGTATGTAAATAACCCAAGTTCTACAATGATCTGTTACCTTTTCAATTTGTTTATTTTATTGTATTGAATCATAAATGCAATAAACAAAAACCTTTTTTTATGAAGTGGTCTGGACTGAAGTCACCCATGGGCCAGAAATAGCCTGCGGAGCTGCCAGTTGAATAACCCTGTCCTAGTATGTTCAGGAGTTTCTGAGTATTCAGCATTCATTTGTTTTACCTGTTTTTATGCAGACTTTGATAAATCAGAGGACTTTAATGGAATAGATCAGATCTTTTTAAGAAGGTCCCTGTGGAAAGGCTAGGAACTATTACATTGTTTTAGATAGCAGGGATGTCCTGGGCCCAGTGTTGGATCAGGAGTGATTCAAGTGCTTCTGCAGA
Source organism: Nematolebias whitei (assembly GCF_014905685.2). Taxonomy (NCBI): domain Eukaryota; kingdom Metazoa; phylum Chordata; class Actinopteri; order Cyprinodontiformes; family Rivulidae; genus Nematolebias; species Nematolebias whitei. The sequence goes on along the minus strand of NC_056508.1, from coordinate 20,783,496 downwards.
TCATGAAGACCAGGGAAACAACTCAAACTTGCTGAGTCATGGCCCTTGAGGACCAGGATCGAGGACCACTGATCTATAGTTTTACTGTAGTTGTACCTTAACACATTTGCTAAAAAAAATTGTGATTAGGCCCGTCACGATAATAAATTTTGCTGAGCGATTAATTGTCTCAGAAATTACTGCGATAAACGATAATATTGTTTGAAATTTAACAATAATTAATTGTCAAATTTGAGAAGAAATGTTGATTTGTTTAGTTGTAGTACCTTGTTTGACCACCTGATGGCAGTATAAGACTGTTTGAACCAAAGGATGGATAGTTGAGCACCATGTCTGTTAAGAAAAATGGGAGGGAGGGCTCTTGACATGACATGGGCTGACATGGTGACATGGCGGACACTCTGTGGATTGAGCTCTTTAGCATAGCATTTTTCACACAAAGCATTTAATTAAAAAAATCAGTAAACAAGTTCTCGGCTTCTTTTTGCAGAGAAAAATAACTTTTTACACAAAGGCACGGGTTTCAACTGTAAATTTTGGAGCTTCGACAAGACAGAGGTTTTTTCTCGAGGTCGACCTGTTAGCTTAGCTTGTAGCTTAGCTTCTCAACTTAGCTGCTTTTAACGATCCAAAACCACGATTTTGGATCGTTAAAATTGATTTTCAAGTGAAAAGAGAAAGGGAGGAGTAAGTGAAGAGCACCAGAGTTGAGCCTTTTGTCATCCAGTGTCTTCAGTAGAAACAGAGAGACACGAAGAAACGATAAATCTGATAAATGAAAATGAGGTCGATAATTTTCATTTATCATGTGATTAACTGATTTATTGTTTATCGCGACAGCCCTAGTTGTGATGTGGTGTTTCTACATGTCTGCATTGAAGAAGTTTTTTTGTTTTTATAGAAAATAAGATCAGTCAAGTAGCATTCTTCAGAGTACCCAGCTAACGCTGCTAAGCAACACATTTTAGTGGAAACTCTAAGAAGATACAAGTTTTTACAGGACAACAATAAGGCAAAAAGGATTACAGAATGTGTGACTGGATTTACTGCTCAATGACCAACCCATCACTGCGGTGGGGGGAAAAGGTTTTCACCTTTTAGAGCTGTTGGAGCCACGGCATGTCCCACACTCCTAGCCTAACCAACAAGCTTCCTGATCAACATGAAGAACGAACACAGGTTTTCCTCACTGTACTGTAGAGCTACTGAGGTTTTGTGCATACGATGGTATTGATTTTAATAACTTTAATGTACTTGTGTTGGTAATTTGCAAGGCTGTGCTGCAGGGAAAAAAGTAGAGGTGCACCAATCCACATTTTCCTCATCCAATACCGATATAGAAAAACGGTGCTGAATTAACTTAAAACATTTGTTTTTTAAACACAGACATAAATGTACTGAATTACAAATTTGTTGAAAACTCTGCACCAGTACAGCACACTTAAACACACCAATAGCTTCACAAGCTTGGTCAAACATGTTAAAAATAACACAACTTTAATTTGTTCTGTCAGTGCAATTATGAGTATAACATCCGATGTAAAATAAATAATAAAGATACTGAAACTGACAAAAACAACAGGTTGACAACTTTGGTCAAACATGAAAATGAACTTCAACAAACCTTTCAAATGGTTCAAGAATTCTAAATATAATGTAAAATAAATAATAAATGAGCTGAAATAAGAGGAAAAAAACAATAGCTTTTCTAGCTTGGTGGCAAATATTTAAAATAAACTGCAATCAGCTCCTGTCCTTATGAATCGGTCACTTTGTCACTGATACCCGATCAAGAATTTGTATTTGATATCAGTACCCATACAATACTAATACCGGGCCGGTGCATCTCTACCGATACCCGGTCGAGAATTTTTTCCCCCTCAATATCGGTACCAATGACGATACTAATATCAGATCAGTGTATCTCTAAAAAATTTAAAACTATACAAGTATCAGACCGAGTCTCTGTATCTGTTCATCCTAAATGACTCCCATTGGTATCAGGGTTTAAAAAATCTTGATCGAGACATCTCTAGCATTTGCTCGAACCTCAACAAAAATATATGAGGTTGAAGCTGTTTTAAGACATTCCACTTTAGGCTTGCCCTGCTCACACTACCCATTATCTAATCAATCCAGTCAGAAGTAAGCTCCATTCTTCAAATTGGTCGGATTCGGAAAGCTACCTGCAACAGGTAAGATATTAACTGTTCATAACATCTCCATAGAACCCTACTTTTGACGTTCTGAACTATCCCTTTAAAGAGGATTGACCAACAGTGTGACACTACACTGTCGATGTCCGTCACCTGTTGCTGTAAGAACAATTTGTGCTCTTGCGTTCTCACAGTTTCTGTTCTCAATCTGAACCTGCTCTCGGATCCTTTAAGCCCTTATGTTCTGGTTCTGGTGTCACAAACAATGGAAACTAGGACCAGACGTGTCGTCGTCACCATGACAACTGCATGAAGCCACTCAAACGGCAACTTCACATTTTAATGCATTAACTACGTTTGATGCTGTTTTGTGTTTTGACACAGGGCAGCCAGTGAGACGGTAAAACCCGGTCAACATCTTTTGTGTATTCATGGTCAGAATGTACTTCATTAGACCCAAATAATAAATACAAAAACACACATAGAGAAATATTAAAACACTCTGAGAAAAGCAGCAAATGTTTATCCGTACTCACACAGTTGTATGTGTTGGGGATGACTCGCAGCTACATCTTCTTCTTTCAGCTGTTCCCTCTTCAGGGTCTCCACAGCAAGTCATCCTCCTCCATCTCACTCTGTCCTCACTCCATCTACCTCCATGTCCTCTCTAACTGCATCCAGATATCTCCTCTTTGTCTTTTTCCTGGCAGCTGCATTTCTAACATCCTTCTACCAGTATACCCACTGTCCCTCCTCTGAACATGTCCAAACCATCTCAGTCTGGTCTCTGTAACTTTATCTTCCAGTTGTTCAACCTGTGCTGTACCTCTGATGATCTCATTCCTAATCTTATCCATCCTTGTCACTCCTAAGGAGAAACTCAACATCTTCATTTCTGCTACTTCCACTTCTGTCTCCTGTCTTTTTGTCCATGTCTCTGTCTCCAGACCATACAACATAGCTGGTCTCACTGCTGTCTTGTAAACTTTTCCTTTGACCGTTGCTGCTACTTTTTTGTCACAAATCACTCCTGAGACTTTTCTCCATCCACTCCATCCTGCCTGGACTCTCTTCTTCACCTCTTTACCACACCCCATTTTCCTGGACAGTGGACCCCAAGTACTTGAAGTCCTGCACCTTTGTGACCTCTGCTCCTTGTAGCCTCACTGTTCCACCTCCTCCCTCTCATTCACACACATGTACTCTGTCTTACTACGGCTGACTTTTGTTCCTCTTCTTTCAAGTACATACTTCCACCTCTCCAAGTTCTCTTCCACCTGTTCCCTGTTCTCACCACAGATCACAATATCATCTGCAAACATCATCGTCCACGGGGATTCCTGCCTGACTTCATCTGTTAGTCGGTCCATCACCAAAACCAACTCTCAGCTTCTACCACATTAAATTTTACTTCACTAAAAAACAGGCTGAGAGGTAGACAGTTTTACATCGACTCGGTTCAATTAGTTGTAGTGGCCATCTTGAACTGGGTTTACCCTTACTTATACAGTTATGGATTTACATTTTAACGATTGCGTCCAGGGATGTTCATCACAAACTGTCTGCTGGATCATAAAATGTGTGGCTGTAGATGTGGGTCCAATAATTGAGTTTTATTCAAATTTGTCCACTGGTTCATGAGATATGTTGTTTACACACAGGACAGACTGCTTTCACCTTTTGGCAGCAGGCGATAATGAAAGTAAAGTTTAGCTACCGGTAATCTTAATCTCAGATTATGACAAAGTACTGATCTGTGTTGAAAGTCCCTTCAAGTTGCGTGTTTTCTCTTTCGTTTGAAGCACTTGTGTTCGTGTTCAGCTGAACAATCAGAGCTTGTTTCCTCCTTTGGGCCAACGGGCCGTCGAGAAAGCTCTGATTATTTTCCCACTACGTCCTGAAAGCAGCTTCTGTTTTGTTTCCTGTGTTTTAAGTGTTTGTCTTCATTTCAGTGGTTTAAGAGTTGGACGACAGGCGTGTTTATTTCTCCAGGTTTGTTTTAAGACGATTGCCCAGTTGAAGAGTTCTTAACTGCTGTAATTGTTCTTCTGGGTTGTAGTTTCACAGTTTCCACTGAACAATGAACTGATCTGGTAAAGCTTTTTTTTATTAAAATGTGATAGAAACAGAGAAATGTGATCATTTTCCAAAGTGATAAATTATTGATGCATTAATTAGCCACAACATTATGACCTTTTTTTTTTTGTCTTTTTCAGTTGTACATTTTTTACTTTTCACTTAGAAACAGAACAGCTTTAAATTAACTTTTTTAACGGATTTGTATCCACGTCGTTCAGATTATGAGTCCAGTGCAGAGAGGAGGAACAACTGCAGCAGAAAGTAACTTTTTCAACTCGCTGTAAGGCATGTGAGTGTTGCTTTAAAGGGTAATTCTGGTTTATTTTAACTCTTGTATTTCCCATTAATCAGATTATTATGGCTGTATGAGTTATACAATCTCTGCACTCTTCTTCAGTTTTGGGAGAAAATGAAATAAGAAACAAAAAACAGACTGAGTTTAGAAAAATATTTGTATTTTTTGCTTGAAATATTACCGTCTGTTTTCAGTTGTGCCTTAACAGCAACAGAGATCTTTGAGCTTTAATGGGACTCTGGTCTGATCTCAGATGAGTTGTTTCATAGGGTCTAAATGAAAGAGTGTAAAATTTACTTGACTTATATAGTCTAAATAATTACATTCATTAGTGGAAATGCAGGCTAAAACTAAGAATCAGATATTATCCTTTAAAATCGATTCAAACGCTTCTTTTCACATGCTGTTTGTATTTTTTGTCCCTTTTTGTGTTTTTTTTATTATCTTGGATTAGTTATCAACAAGTTGCTATAAAAGTTGCTTTAAAGATTTATCTAGTCTCTTCTTTTGTTTTTTGACCAATTAAATTCTCCAGAACCAGAACCAGGCGCAGCCTCGAGAGGCGGTGGGCTTGAAGGGTGACGAAGAGGAGGAGGCTGGTGAGGAGGCGCTCTCTCCCCTGGAGCAGGACAGTCTCATGCCATCCGACGAGGCCAGCGACTCCCTGTCCCGCGGCCGCAGGGGGAGCCCTTTACACATGGGGGTTGAGGAGGAAGAGGAGGAGGACGTGGAGGAGGAGGAAGAGGAGGATGAATATGCCTCCCCCTGCCACGGCCGCACATACAGGGACATGTACCCCCCTCGCCGTGGGCATCCAGGCAGCGCCCACAGTGCCAACGGGCACGAGTCTCAAGACAGGCTGCTCCAGCGCGAAGCTCAGCAGGGTCACAACCAGAGGATCAACCGGCAGCGCAGCCGCCCCTGGCCCCGAGACAACTACTGAAATAAGCCCCGCCCCCTTCTAGCCTCCAGGTCAACATCAAGTCCCGCCCCCCAAGGCCCCTGACAGTCACACGGTCCTAAACAAACTATTTAAAGGTGGCAAAACTCGTCCAAAATCAGCTCTAAACGTTCCTGTCAGTCAAACAGAAACTGGTAACCAGTGACCCAGTTATCGGTCGCTCGCCTCGCCGCGGGTCCAGACGCTCAAATTCAGTTCCACAGGGCTAACCCACCTCTGCAACAGAAAGGTTTCAGGCTACCAGCTCAACACAAAAGTCCAACGTTAGCTGCTCTGCCTAAAGATTCTCTATTGTAGGATGTCTCATTCCACTGGCCTTAAAATCCCTAAGACTTTGAATTATCGTTACTATTGCATGTGTCATTATTTTAGGACTATTTGCACATTACGGCAGAACAGGAAGTGAATGATCTTTACAGATAAACTAACATAGGAATGTTCTGTGTTAAAAACCATTTATGGGTTACTGTAATGCGTTTGATTCCAATGTATATATACTGAATGGGCACCTGGTTTTGTTCCATTGCTACTTTTCTTTTTAGTTTTGTCGATACGGACAAATGTTTGTACGGTTCATGTGTTCACTGACTGATGAGGGGCAGCCTCCAGTCTCAATGGTTGTGAGGCTGCCCTTAGAGTGCCATCTGCAGCGCAGTAGGTTCACTTGCTGTTGCACAATCTGACACATCTGAAAGCAAGCGGGCACACAGAATGTAAACACAGCCGAAGAAGGAAATGTTGGAAAGGACGGGTGTTTTTAGCCAAAAGGCTCGTTTACATTCACTCATTCACGTGTATCAAGCACACGCTGCTCGGCTGCAGCTTCCCTCCCAATCAAAGGCTTCACAGAATGTACGCTCGCATGCCTTTTGCACCTCCAGCACCCACCTGGTTTCTACCGATCACCCCCCCCCCCGTGGTTCGATTGTAGCACGTTACTGATTGTAGCATCCACGACTCCCGCACAGATCGCACCCTCTGTGTCAGACCGCGTCACGATGTTTTTGTGAGTGACAAAGACAGATCCTCAGGTGATGAGTCCCACGCACACTCGCTCCGCTCCACGCCACCTCGTTCTGCTCCCGCGCCGTTTCTAGTCCCCGAGCCGAGTTTCGACGTGACACAGGGTCAGAGTTTTACTCGTTTACTGCTTCCATGTGTCACATTATATATTTATCTATTCTGTATATTTAAAGAGAGAAAAAAAGCAGCATGATTAAAAAAATAAAGAAAAAGATCTATGCAAGTGTTGCATGAAACCTGGTTGTTTCTTTTTCTGATGAAGTATTTTAGTAATGCATCGGTTCTGACTCCTCGTCGTTCCGTAGTGATAGTCTTTGTCTTTGGGGCTACTCACTCTGCGCTACACTGACATTTTTCCACACCATCATTTGTTGAACTCACTTTTTAAGTTTCTCACTAATAATAGTCCCCCAAAAAATAGCTGCTTTAAAAAAAATTACAAGTGACAAAATGAGTAGGTTCTTAAAGCCCTGCATGTTTTAGTTCAACAATTAGCCTCTTTCATAATATTCTGGCAATTTTTCAAAGTGGACCAATTCAGCAACTGATGAAGCAGTTGAGCTTTTTATGAAGCACAATTTTTACAAGGTTATACGTTCATTTTCTCTGTCCTATTTTGTATGCAATATGGAGCCTAACATCTAAAAAAAAAAACTTAACGCCTTAGACCATCTGGACTTCCTCTTATGTGTGAGTAAAAAGAAAATTTAAAAAAATTGCACTATGTTGTTTTTTTGTTGTTGTTGTTTTTATTTGTTGTTTTTTTTTTTTTTGGATGGTTGCTTTGTAATGCAATAACTGCACTAAATATATCCATGTATCCACCGGACTACCACAACGTGCTAGCGTGACCCGACACGCCTCTTCCCTCAGAGAAAAGAGACGAAACGTGTCAGACGTGAGACATTTCCTGCCTGATGCTGTAAAGAATGCTTTCTATTTGAAAACAGATTTACAATGCTAAGTGAAATGAGACGAAATAAACACTACATTTTATGTACTTTTAATTGTTTGGGTTGTCTGTGTTTCTCCATGTGATCTTTATTTAAAAGGATAGTGTCTACAGGTGCTGGTCATAAAAATAGAATATCATGAAAAAATCGGTTTATTTCAGTAATTTCATTCGAAAAGTGAAACTTGTATATTATATTTATTCATTCCACACAGACTTGATATATTTCAAATGTTTATTTCTTTTAATGTTGATGATTATAACTGACAACTAATGAAAACCCCAAATTCAGTATCTCAGAAAATTTGAATATTGTGAAAAGGTTCAATATTGAAGACACCTGGTGCCACACTCTAATCAGCTAATTAACTCAAAACACCTGCAAAGGCCTTTAAATGGTCTCAGTCTAGTTCTGTAGGCTACACAATCATGGAGAAGACTGCTGACTTGACACTTGTCCAAAAGACAACCATTGACACATTGCACAAGGAGGGCAAGACATAAAAGATCATTGCTAAAGAGGCTGGCTGTTCACAGAGCTCTGTGTCCAAGCACATTAATAGAGGTGAAGGGAAGGAAACGATGTGGTAGAAAAAAAATGTACAAGCAATAGGGATAAGTACACCCTGGAGAGGATTGTGAAACAAAACCCATTCCAAAATGTGGGGGAGAATCACAACTGCAGCAGTGCTTCAAGAACCACCACACTCAGATGTATGCAAGACAAGGGGTTCAGCTGTCACATTCCTTGTGTCAAGCCACTCTTGAATAAGAGACGGTGTCATAAGTGTCTCACCTGGGACTGCTGCTGTGTGGTCCAAAGTTAAGTTGTAAATTTTGCATTTCCTTTTGAAATCAAGGTCCCAGAATCTGGAGGAAGAGAGGATAGGCACATAATCCATGTTGCTTGAGGTCCAGTGTCAAGTTTCCAGTCAGTGATGGTTTGGGGTGCCATGTCATCTGCTGGTGTTGGTCCACTGTGTTTTCTGAGGTCCAAGGTCAACACAGCCGTCTACCAGGAAGTTTTAGAGCACTTCCTGCTGTTTTGAGTTAACAGATAGTGTGGCACCAGATGTCTTCAATATTAAACCTTTTCACAATAGTCTAATTTTCATCTCCTAAGTGGTTTACTCCAGAAGCCATAACCTCAGTCTTGTCTTGAGTTTAAAAGCAAAAAATTAATGGTCATCCAGGTTTTCATGTCTTTTAAGACATGCTTGTAGTCTTAAGTAGCTCTCTCACACACACACACACACACACACACACACACACACACACACACACAC
>NC_056508.1:20740091-20774734 GCF_014905685.2 Nematolebias whitei | reverse complement strand
CACACACACACACACACACACACACACACACACACACACACACACACGTGTGTGCAGCAGCGGTCATATAGAATTTTGACGTGGCAACCCAATTTTCAAAGGGAACCTTTCTTACATGTAAATGCAGCCATGCATCAAAATGAAAGCTGGCTCATTGCTTTTTTCTGGTTTACATATACCGTATATATGGCAGCAGCCATCTTGGATTTTGATCCGGCAACCTAATGTTCAAAAGGAACCTTTCTTACGCGTAGACGCAACACGTCAATAAGGAAGCCAGTACCTCACTAATTTTCAAGTTATCGCGCTCACATTTACAGAGTATTTTAAATACTGGTTTCGCTCCATGACGGGACAAAAATGGATCCTGACTGCTCCTGCAAGCAAGCACAAGGGTGACTCGGGGTTCTTGTTCTTTAATCCATCACTTTCAAACAATAGACATTAAAGAGACGATCATCATTTAAATTTGTTGTGGGCACGTCGTACAAATGTTCATATTTAAAACAGTCTGAGGCAGATAAACTAAAAGATGGAACTGAAAAAACAACTTTGGTGTAAGTCTTTAACACACAGACTCAAATTATGAAGACAACTAAAAAGGAACTACCATACCACACTTGTTTATGTTTATTTACAGTACATATAGTCCTGCTTAATGATCCTGGATCCTGTTTGAAGATGCAAAATAAATCCAACTCTGTAAACAGTCCATCAGGTTATGACTTTTTTTTACCAGCAGATGGAATAAAACCCAAGAAAAACCAGGTGTCAAAGAACAAAAGATCACCAAATCCTGAATGTAAAGCAGAAAAATGTCTTCATCATGACAGTCAGGAGCTTCGTGTGTTTGTGGGACTAGAATAAAAATACAGAGGATAAAATCAGGCAAAGATGGTCTCCTCACGCCTCTTCTTGGTCAGGATGGTACCAGGTTTGTGCTGGGCGTCCGGGTGGTTGGAGAGCTCTGGAGGACACGTGGACACTGGGCTCTCCAGGATGGCCTGCTTCAGGTCATAAAACACGGCCGAGTCCTCTTTAGTGAGGAACGTCATGGCCACGCCGCTCTTACCAGCTCGACCAGTACGACCAATACGATGGATGTAGTCTGCAGGAGGAAATGTTTAATTACTTTTTGTGTTTTGTTTTTATTTTTATAAAAAACATTGACAAAAAGAAGGAAGCGTCTTACCTTCGATGTTCTTTGCCATGTCGTAGTTGATGACCATGGAGACGTCATGGATGTCAATACCTCGACCAGCAACGTCTGTGGCCACCAAGATGTCTTTGGCTCCAGCCTTGAGATTGGAGAGCGCAAACTCTCTCTGCTCCTGGCCTTTGCCACCGTGCAGCGTGCACGCGTTGTACTGAGAAGAGAAGGTGTGAGCGTTAACTTGGCTGTTTAAATCTAATTCTGCCAGTTCAGAACGCAGAGGACAACGTCCAAATCTGCAGGACTCAAGTGTCCTCAAAGGAAGATTTAGAGGATCCATGAAGGATGCTAGAATTTTGTTTTTCAGGACGATTAGTTTTTAATATGTGGGTTTTTTATGCTTTTAACAATTTTACATCATTAAATAAAATGACTGGGGGTTAATGAAGCTCAAACTTCTCAGGTTTTTGTAAAAATGTGGCTAGAAATCAGTAAACATTCTCTGCGTGTGTTTACAAATAAATCTGGTAATCAGTAATTCAGATGATCTCAGCGCAGCTCGTTTGAATCTGAGCTTCCTCTCCCCAGAAATGACTCCACTTCTGTCGACTCGTCCTCACAGCTTTTAGTTTGCAGAAAAAGTGGAAAGAATTTTATCTTTGAGCTTTCGACACGACGTCTCAGACATTTTTGTTCTTCCTCAGACGTTGTTTACAGCCGAGGATTTTTTTTAACGACTCAACATTCGTCACATGCCGACACTGTCTGAAGCGTGGTCGTCAATATTTGAACGGAAACAAAGACTTGTTATTGTTGGCAACAAAATGTTTCTCTGCTGGTAGTGAACGAGTCGTGTTTAGAGGTTATTTTTATCTCATACGCTCATAAAAACCTCATACTTTGACAGCTAATATGGCTTTAAGGTTCAAACATAGAAACATTCAGCTCAACTTTTAAAACTCTGTTCAATTTGCTTTTTGTCCCATAAATCTTACTCTAAACCATAAAACTGTTGTCTTTTGACCTTTAGTTGTGTTCAAACATGTGTGCAGACACGTTGATGACTCGTCCCAAGCAGTTTATGACACTAAACAACTCCTCTTCATGACCACAAACGTAAAACGAAACAATAATTTCCCAGAACAAGAGCTGACAGCGAGCTGCAACACATCGAGGCGAGGCCTGTTAGCATCTTCAGTGTGTTCGAACAAACTGAAGATTACGTTTAAAACTGAGTTTAAACCATTTGTTACTAAGATCAATTAGCTGTGGCGGCCATCTTGAATAGGGTTAACTCCTAAAGATAATCAGTTGTAGAGGTAATCATTGGATGTACGTCTACAACGGATTAACGTTTGAGATTAAGCCTATTCAAGATGGCCGCCACAGCTTATTTATTAGCCATAGCGCCATTAGCTGATTTTTATTTTTGATAAATTGTAACATTTTTGAGACTGGAGTTGTCACTTGTTACTGACAGGTCAAAAGGCGATGATGTTTTTGTTGGTGTGTGTGTGTGTTAGCAAAATATCTGATGAACATCGTCACATTTTGACCTTTCAGTGGCGAGTGACAACTTCGATCTCAAAAATTTTAGTGGTTTATGAAAAGTCAATAATCTAAACCTTTAATTTATTGTCAGTTTTGCACAGATTTTTTTTTAACAAGTTCAAATTGTGGGAGCAGCAGCTAGCGGTAGCACTTCCTGCTGGAACAATATGTCTGCCAGAGTAACTCTGCAACACAAAACTGAACGTTCTGACATAAATGATTTAATAAACAGTGTCTGAATGAGCCGCTGGAAAACATTTAGGTTTAAAGAGGAGAGTAATCCGCTCAGACTAGCCATTAGCTCGTTAATCTGGTCAAAATGGAAACCCGTTTCTTAAACTGAGGTTATTCAAAGCCATCTACAGCAGGTAAGACATTATTTGTTCATAACTTTCCACATAACTCCACTTTAAAAAAGTGTGAACTGCTGCTACTTGAACTTGTAATCTAAAATAATCGTTTCCGATGAGAAACATTTTGTTTTGCTGCCTCGCAGTGAGCTACAAACAGAATACTTGAGCAGCTTACCCCCATCTTCTCCAGAGACTTTGCCAGCACGTCGCAACCCTTCTTCTGGTTGACAAAGATGATGATGGGCGGCTCGAAGCCGTGCGCCAAAACTTCCAGCATCTTCTTCCTGCAGAGCAAAGACAAGTCTCAGCTCGCTGACAGAAAACACATTTTCAGAGAGAGTTGACGCTTGTATCTGTCTCACCTCTTCTCCCCCTCCGACATCAGCAGGACCTTCTGCTCGACTCTCTCGTGAGGTTTTCCAGCCGATCCGATGTACACCACAGCAGGACGCCTCAGGTAGCTCCTGGCCAGCCTCTCCACAGCTGGAGGCATGGTGGCGGTGAACATGACCGTCTGAAAGGTTGGAGGAAACACACCGATGGAGGAGACGTTCACCAGAGGACACCTGGTGTGTCCACAGAGGATCAAACACACGCACACACCTGTCTGTATTTATGCTTCCCAGATTCAAAGTTCATCATCATCTTCTCGGGGTCCTCAGCTTCGTCCGTGTCCGGTTTCTGATTGGTCACTGGGATGTACTCCAAAATCTTCTGGACGTCGGGCTCAAAGCCCATGTCGATCATGCGATCTGCCTCGTCCAGGACTACGTAGGTGCAGCGGCCCAGCACCAAGTACCGGTTCTCCAGCACGTCGATCAGACGACCGGGAGTGGCGATTACAATCTGTTACACACAAAACAACAAAGGGCAATAAAACACAAACACAATCTAAATATCACAGGGAGGTTTTAAAGGCATCTACTGCTCTCTCAGTTCAGACACGTGAATTTGAAGTTAACGTTTCAGTGGGTTCTGTCCTCAGCTGAGACAAACAAACATTAAAGCTGAATGTTTCACCTCGCAGCCCATCCTGAGCCGGAAGCCTTGGTCCTCTCTGGAGATTCCTCCGATCACAGCCACGGTTCGGATGCCGAGAGGTTTACCAAACTTTATGGTCTCCTCTTCAATCTGCTGCGCCAGCTCACGAGTCGGGGCCAAGATCACAGCGTAAGGACCCTGATCCGAGTCTTCGATCCTGCCGGGCGCACAGCAGAAAGATGAAACACACAGAGACCAGAACAACAAACACAAACTGTAGGGTCGTTCGATGGCCGACAGAGGATTATTGACGACAACCTGTCAATTTTTGGCAGAGTGGTGATCCAGACGAGCAGTGGAATCAGGAAAGCAGCCGTTTTACCGCTGCCAGTTTCTGCCACGCCAATGATGTCACGGTTCTGCAAGCCAATGGGAATGGCTTGCCTCTGAATCGGTGTTGGTTCCTGGAAGAAAATTAAAAGCACCCCGATTAAAACCACCACACATCATCAGAGAAACAGATTTTGAAGCTTCAAGCAGTTTTAGGGAAGAGAACTTGAACACAGTTCGACCTTGTAGCCGCATTTGTCGATGACCTCCAGGATGTGAGCAGGAAGAGCATACTCCTTCCAGTTCCTGATGGGGTTCGGGATCTTTCCTCCTTTGGTGGTGATGCTGTAATCCTCTCTGAAGATTCTCCAGTCTCTGTCCGTCATCTCGTCCAACTTCTTCTGAGACCAGTGTCTGTCGTCCCAACGCTGCTTGGCTTCCTTCTTACGCACCTTCTTCAGTCTTGTCCTGTAGAGGAAACACCGATTTGACAGCGGTCGGTGAGTTCCCTTCTTTTTAAAAATAAGTCTCTCTAGTCTGGACAGATGGACTCACTCTTCCTGCTCTTTCTCCTCCAGCGTGCGTCTTTTCTCCATCAGATCGCCGTAGAATCGAGACTGCTCTCGTTTCTGCTGCTTCAGATCGATGCCAGCGATGAAACCGCGTCCGTACAGATGCACCTGGTGCTTCTCTTTATAACTGCAACACAGAGGTTGCACTTTCAGGCGGGAAACCTCAGAAAACCCGATCTGTGAAAGAGTGAGCTACAACTCCACTCACATGGGGTTGTAGTCAACTGACGTGTCTTCAGAAGCATCCCACTCAAAAACAAACTTCCTGTCGTTCAGGTGACGAGTTCGCCTCCGTTTTTTGATGCCACCCAGATAACGCTCCTGTAAACGGGTCCAATTTTTTTAAATACTAGTTGTGAATCTTACATTTCTTAATCATGCTTCCTGCAGCAAGGCTTTGGGCTCCACGTTTAGAGATCAGTTCATTTACGTACAAGACAAATAAATCAGAAACACCAAAAGATGCATTATTTTTGTGACTCTTACAACAAACCTTGATAGCTTGGAGCTCTTTGCCTTTATCCTTCTCCTCTCTGAGCTTTTGTCGTCCGTCATCTTCTTCATTCCCGTTGTTCTCACGCTCAATTCGCTCTCTTCGTTCTCGTCTCTCCCTTTCTTGAGGATCCTCTGCAAACAAAACAGAACCTCTCAGGTGTTAACAGCGTGCATTTAGCACGTGATAACATGAACAAACTGCAGCGTGTCTGAAACCCACCCAGCATTTTCCTCCCGATATCCTGAAACATCCTCCTTTTCTTTCGCTCTTCGTCCATCATCTTCTTCTTCTCCTCCACCTGCTGCTCTCTGCGCTTCAGAGCCTCAGCTTCCCGCTCAGCTTTTGACAGAAATTTGGGCTGAAGATGAGGAGTTAAAAGAAGGAATTGAGGGAAAAAAAAAAAATCATTTAAAACCTTATATTAAAAAATAATAATAATAATTTGCATTAACCATGTCTGACCTTTGCCTCAGCTTCCTCCTCCGCCTTTTTCTTGGCCAGAAGCTCCTCCAGAGACAGTGGCTGGACCTGAGCCACAACCCAACACAACGCACATCAAACACAGTGCCACACTCTCATCATTTTTAAGCAAGTTATTATAATCTGCATTCAGATTTAATAACTTCTTTCTTTGCTCATGTTTAACTCCCCACCAGAACACCTTGATAACAAACAAAAAACAATAAATGTAAGAATCAAATTCATACCTTTTCTTTCTTCTTTTTTTCATCTTCTTCCTCCTCGGTTTTTATATCTTTCTCTTTCTTTATCCTGGTGTCCTTTGACTTTGGTGAGAGGCTTCTGTAAGAAAGAGTGACAAACTAAAGTTCATCTGAGAGCAACAACACATAACAAATAATCAAATTTGATTCAAACGGATTTGCTCCAATGTTTTTGTTTTATCATTTCCTGCATGACTGACGATCAACACCAGCAAAGAACAACATCACATGAGTACCTGGATCTCCTGCGGTCTTTATCCCTCCGGTGGTTGTCTCTGTCCTTGCGGCTCCTCTCCCTGTCTTTGTCTCGGTCTCTGTCCTTGTCTCTGTCTTTCATGCGCCGGTCTCTGCCATTTAATCACAAATTAGAAAGAAAAGTAACTAATTTTAAGCTCAAAATGTTGAAATATTGATGCCATAACAGAAAGGACAACTAAACAGTATGTTGTGGCTGAGTTTTGACTGTGTGGTGGTGAATAACATCAACCTTTCTGTGGATTTGGAGCGGTTTCGTTCACGAGAGCGATGGCGTTTGCGTGACGGGGACCCTTTGCGATCTCGATCCCGTGAACGACTGCGCTTCCTCTCCCGGTCTTTGGTTCCCGAGGATTCTGCATCCTTCCTCTCTAAAGAGTCAGCTGCCATCTGCAAACACAAAACATGTAATGTAGCATGGCTCTAATGACAAATGAATCTAATATTATGCATTCATTAAGTTGTATTAAATCTATTTCAATAATATGCTAAATGTGATATAAAATAATCCTTTATTTTCCTATCTTAAATCATATTATATTGTATATTATTTATAAATAAACACTTTAGACCAGAGCATCCATTTTACAGAACATAAAGCAACTTTAAAGAGAATTAGTACCATTAAATTACACTTTCAAGCCCCTTATACAACTTCTTCTTTTCCTTAAAGTAAAACTTTTAAATTATGGATTGAATAAACAAGAGATTCATTAATTAACAACACATTGTTGCTGTGAATTCGTATTTATTTCCACTTCAAACTAACCTTGATGTTAGATCGAAATATTTAAACTCAAAATGAATCAATGACTGAACTGAATGAGGTTTGATCATAATGTTTTTTTTACAAATTGAACGAGCAACATAGAAAAACACGTGCCTTCTTTTCTGAATTTGATATTTTGCGCCTCCAAGAACAAGTTCAAAACAAAGAAATGGCGATTCTAATTTAGGGTATAAAAACTCTTTGTTTAGGAAGACAGCAGGCATAACACTGAAGCACTAAATTCAACATTTTAATTCAGTAACTCCTTTAAAATTTGAGACGAGACAACATTTTGTTACGCGAACATTCGCAGAATAAATGCAGCGGAAATGAAGCGAGTTAGCTCACTAAGCTAAAGACTTTAGCCTAAAGTCTTGAAAATAGGTCAATTATTTTTCCCAAAAGCTGCTAAAACGCGATGCATTAACTTAAGAATATTTATAAGTGATAAAAAGTCACAATAGTTTGTTGATTACTAAATTCAAATCTTACCGTTGTTGCTTGTCAACAATAATACTTGCGATTTTTCTACGATTTAAGAAGACGCCATACTGCCCTACACGAGCCTTCGCGCGCAACGACTTGTGGGAACTGAAGTCCTAAGTGACGCACTTAACGTTAAGGAAAATTCTAAAAGACTACATTATCCAGTTCAAAATAAAACTTTTGTCAGGACCCAAATTGATTAGCACATGAACACCTAAATGCCTGAACAAAACTAAATTAAATAATATTAAATTTTTTAAAAAGCCTATACAAAAACGTCAGTTCTTTTAGTTTGGACACAGGATGGCGACAAGTCAGCACTAGAGAGATTGTAATATTTTAATGTATGTATGTGTATATCTATCTATCTATCTATCTATCTATCTATCTATCTATCTATCTATATAAACATTATAAAATATAAATGTACATTACATACCGTACATTTATTTATTAATTTCTCAGTTTTCACTTCTGTATGATCTGTCGGTGTTACTTGATGACACAGCACACTTCTCTACACTGATGCAGATCAGCAGCCGCTATGATGATGAAATAGGTCCGCCTGTCCAGTAGCAATGAAAGGTACTATCAGTGGCAGCAGATTAAAATTCAACAAGCATTTTTTTTTTCCTTACCAGTGTTTTTTTCTTGTAATCTAAACCACCCATTGCTGTGTCTGTGTGCACAAACCCTTGTGTGCAGATAAAAGACATGTTAGAAGCTGTTCTGCTTGGGTCCGGATTGCCTCTAAGCTGATTCATATTCTGAACCTGCTTTTTCTTCCACCAGCAGATCAAAAGAGATTCACAGAGCTCGTCTGAAGGTGAGCTGGTTCAACAGAGAAAGATCAAAACCAGTGGTATAAAAAGTGTTTTTAAAAAGCACAAGAATAACTTAAAGGTACTGCAGAAGAAAAAAGTAGACTTGTAAGAATGTAAAAGTCACAGTTTATATTCTGTACTCTACACATTTATGTTTTAACGTCTAAAATACAAAAAATAAAGACAAGGATGACCAAAGAAAAGGTTTTTGTCAGGACACTGATAGTTTAACAGTAGTAGTGTAGGTTCATCCATCCATCCATCCATTATCTTTACCCACTTATTCCATTTTGGGTCACGGGGGTCGCCGGTGCCCATGTCCAGCAATCACTGTGCGAGGGGCGGGGTACACCCTGGACGGGTCGCAAGTCCATCACAGGGACACATAGAGACAAACGAGACAAACAACCATTCACTCTCTCACTCACACCTAGGGACAAATTAGAGTTACCAATCAGCCTAACATGCATGTTTTTGGTCTGTGGGAGGAAACCGGAGCACCCGGAGAAAACCCACGCATGCACAGAGAGAACATGCAAACTCCACCCAGAAAGGCCCCTGGACCTGGGTTTGAACCAAGGACCTGCTCGCTGAGAGGCAGCCGCTCTACCAGTTGTGCCACCGTGCTGCCCAGTGTAGGTTCAGTTACTCCTTAAGATTGTATCACAGCAAACATTAGTTAAACCACATTATAATTAAAGTTTTGTTTCAGTGAGCCAAAATAAAAGTACAATGAATATGTTTAATTAGACTTTTCATCACCTACTTGTCTCTGTTTGTGCTTGTATGCTGCGATTGGTTTTTTTTAACCTGACACAATATATTGAACACAAAAATGGCTTTATCTCAATAAAATGTATAGTTATGAGCTTTTAATGATGTTGTTGAATCTTTGGATGCTAAGGATTACTGTGCTGCACTTTACTTTAGACCTGTCCAAAGCCTTTGATACTGTAGATTATGCCATCTTATGCCATAAGCTCTCAGATATTGGTTTCTTAGATTACACTGTTGGCCAGTTCTCAAACTACGGTATCTCTCAGGTCGGAGGCAATGTGTTAGACATAACGGTACTTCATCTAGCTACCTAACAGTCACCAATGTGACACATGGCTCAGTTTTGGGTCCCACTCTTTTTGCAATTTATATAAATAATCTAAACATTCCTGACGCATTCTTTTATCTCTATGCTGATGACACTGTTGTTTATTGCCGAGCTAAAACAGTTGCTAAGGTTTTCCATCTTCTACAGTCTGCATTTGACATCATTCAGTCAGACTTTTTCAATCTCAAGCTGGTGCTAAATGCTGACAAAACCAAAGGGATGTTGTTTTCCAAAAGAAAGTTGGTGCCTGTAGTTCTTCCTCCTATCTCATCCATGCATTGTTTTTCTATTGCGTTTGTAGATTCTTACAAATACTTGGGAATTTTGGTCGATGCGCATCTCTTAAACCACATATTGTAAACTTGATAAAGAAACTGACATTTAAATTGGGTTTCTTTTTCAGAAATAGATCTTGTCTATGAATGCCAGAAAGCACCTAGTAACTGCTACCTTCCTATCAGCCACTGACTATGGTGACATTATTTACATGAATGCCCCTGCCAGCTCCTTGCAGATGTTGAGTGCTGTCTACCGTGGTTCAGAACTGGTTGTAACTACCGTACCCATCACTACACCCTGTAATCCTTGGTCAGTAGGTCATCATTATCTACACATAGGCTCTCACACTGGTTCTTCATCTATAAATCCCTCCTTGGTCTGCTACCTTTTTATCTCCTCCCACATCACGCTGTCAGTGCAGTTACAACATACACTCTCAGGACATCATTACCTGCAGCATTCCCTCAGTGCGCACCGAACTTGGCAAAAAGACCTTCTCCTACTCAACTCCTGCAACCTGGAACACCTTGCAACAGGAACTGAAGTTGTCCTCCTTGATTTCTTTATGGGGTTTCAAACACTTGATGATGTTAATAGAAAAATCAAAGCAAATGTGTTTTTGTTTGTAGTATTTCACCCTACTTTACGGCACCCCGATTTATTGTTTTGTACACTACTCTTATTTTAACTGCATTTTTACTGTAGTTCATTGTTGTCATTGTTTACTGTTTTATATGTGCTTTATATGTTCTGTCTGGAACAGGTCCCTCTTGTAAATGAGTCCCCGTGGCTCATTGAGGCTAGCCTGTATAAATAAAGCTTGAATGAATGAATGAGTATGTTAACTGCCCATGAACCATGTGTTTGAGTTAGCAGAGAGTTCTTTTCTTTCTCAGAGAGGGCTGAATGAGAGCTGATTTGATCCTGCATGTGAAGCTGGGCGGTCGAGGTCATCAGTGTCTGAGCTGTGAGAGCTAATAAGCTTATAAAAACAGTTCTCGCACACTGTCCGTGGCAGATTCTTGTGACTGGGCTCCATGCATGTAACTTCTGTACGTCTGTGACACCTGTTGTGAAAGTCTGCCCTTGCAAATAAAACCGGTTAAAAATCTTCCTGTGGCCTCGAGTGTGGCTCCTTTGAGCAAGTAAAATGAACAGAGGATATTTTGATCCAGCACCTTCCTCAGGGGTCACCACAGTGAGCTAACTTACAGGAAGACTTGGCAATTTTTTTATTTTTTTTTTGTGCACTGGATGCTCTTCCTGATGTTAAAAGACAATTTCTACATTTGATATTTTTGTAAAATGTGTTTTCCTTCAGTGAGAAATATTATTCACATGTGCAAAACATTGAAGAAACTTGATTTCCAAATTTTTCACAAGCCTTCAGTTTGTAAGTGGCCCCCGTCTGGAGGCTGAGCTGCTTATGTTGGTTAATGTTGTGTATCTTTTATGTTTTCTTCATCACTAACAGCCGGTCGTTGATTCGAGCAGGCTTTGTGTAAAAGCAGGAAATCAATATCCAAGGGTTTCAAAATGATGTTGTTTAGGGTTGACATGTCGCTGAAGTTCTTAATAAAATGGAGCTGACTCTACGGAGCAGCCTTGAAGCTCCTGTGATTGTGTTTGTGCTGGATTCAGGTGACTGGCTGACACAGGTTTGATCGGGGTTAACATGAGCACATCCCTCAGCCCTGAATCTGTGGCGCCTCAGCTGCCCCAGCTTTGGATTCCACCCCCCAACCAACCCTGCTCCTGATGCCAGGCGCAGCTCCCCTAATTAAACTGCTACAGGAGCGTTTGCTCTTGACATGCCCTCGGGGGCACCAATGGGGCACATATGCAAGGAGCGGAAAAGTGGGGGTGGAGGTTTGATATGTGGAAGGTGTGCGGAAGCGGAAAATTGGGGTTTCTGGCAGGAGGGTTGAAATGGGGAGGGGATTGAGACGGGATTCTTCCTTTCATCAGAGCAGCTTATTTACCTATGGTGACAGGATAAAGGTGGGGGGGTTGGGTTGGGGGTCTGTCATCCCAGCAGATCTGCATCTTTGAATCTGGCTCAGCTTGCTCCACCTGGAACTGGGAAAACTTTCAGAGGAATCTGCTTCATATACACTAACACACACTGACACACATCAAGACACTAATTCACTCGTACACAATCGCATGAATGCCTTCATCTACTAATACAGTCTACACACACACACACACACACACACACAGACTTATACTCAGTCTGCGCTGACATAATTGACCCAGTGACACATATTACACTTACACTGAGTGAGGATTTGATTTGACTTCAAGCATATTTTGTGCTGCTGAGGCTAAAGCAGCATAATTTAGTCAAATATATTAAAATGAGTACTGTATGTCCTAGAAACAACAGAAAGGCTGTGTTGAAGGAAAACTGTCTCACAAGAAATTAAAACTCAATGAACTAACTAAATAAGACTTCACTTTTAAAAGTCCTGCACAATCAGGGACAGTTACTTAACGTCTCTGAAAAGAGTTATTATCAGATAAAATATATTAGAAATTAACTGGGACATGACTTTGACTGCTTGTATTTGTGAAGGTTGATCCATTTCACATTTCATGAGGTTTTTTTGTGTGAAATTGATTTTTTTTTCTGTGATTATTGTTGGGCTGATGTGAAAGCAGTGAAGCACCTTTACTAACGTTCTGTTCAGTTTCTGTCACAGTTTCAGTTTTCATGCCCTGCAGCTTTAGGAAAAACATGAAATTATATATCAGAATGTGAGGAATAGTACTTTGTACAAGAAGTGATGGGATTTTGACTAAATGAGTAAGAAAGCTCAGCCCTCTTTGGAGCTCTTGGCTTTTAAAGTAAAAACATCGTAAAAATGTTTAAACGTGTCACAGAAAGTTAGACTTTACATTTATTGTTTTGGTTGTTTAAACAATTGCAATGT
Source organism: Nematolebias whitei (assembly GCF_014905685.2). Lineage (NCBI taxonomy): Eukaryota > Metazoa > Chordata > Actinopteri > Cyprinodontiformes > Rivulidae > Nematolebias > Nematolebias whitei. The sequence continues at coordinate 20,761,922 of NC_056508.1, read as the reverse complement.
AGGTTTTGTGATTTTGGGATATTTTTTCCAGAGGATGTTCACTGACATCAGAGGCTAACATTTGACCTGAAAAAAAAATTGCTAATCTTTTCTAAACAAACTTATTCCCACAACAACAAAGTCCATGCTCAATAATCCAGGTATACAATCCAACATTTTTCAATCAGGTCATCTGGACAGTTTCTTTTTTTGTGCTGAAACGTTTCACCTTCGGTCCAGAAGGCTTCATCAGTCAAGGAAACACACAACAAAACTGACTTTGCCCCCAACAGCTTATTCCAAAGTAGAACAAACCAGTTCTGCTTGTGATAAGATGGTCTCTTTGGTACGCCCCTCCTCCATTGCCGGCCCTCTTCCTTGTTGACAGTCGTGTCAAACTGGTTGAAAACAACAAAGTCCATGCTCAGTAATCCAGGTATACAATCCCACAACGTCTTCAGTACAAATTTTGCATTAGGCGTGTTTGTCTTTTTTCACGCAGTGTGTGTCTCTTGCTGCTGTATGACTCTTCTCTCAAATACCCCCAGAATACAGAAAGTGCTCACAGCTTCCACAGACCTCAATTAATTTATACTTAATCTCGGAATTTTCTCTTAAAAACTGGAAGTGACGTGTCATTTTTACTTCGTAATTATCTCCTTAATAAAACGTCAAATAATCACGTGACCCTCAGTCTTCTGCTGCTCACAGTTCAGGAACTTTAGCTTGTATTTTTTGCACAGCGGTTGTTTGTTGGAGGCTTTTTATTTTCGGTCTGTTTTTGACTGACCCTCACTAACCTGGCAGTCAGGGAGTGACAGACACAGGTGGTCACTATGGTAACCATGATGAGCCACTGGCGTCAGCTTTAACGTTTCTTTTGATCTCAGTTCTCTTTATACTTCTTAAACAGTTATGCATTACCATGCAGGCTTTTTTTTTAGCTTAAATTATTACAAAAATTATGTTAGGATTGTGAGACCGTTCAAAAATGTCTAAATAAATGTTTCTCTTCTCTCCATCTGCTCCCAGTTCATGGACTGAGCAGACGTTCAGTGTGCTGAAAGCGACGTCTGCTGAGGTAGATGCCCTTAGAGGACACTCTGTTCCTCGCCCAGCTGAGACTTTGACACACAACCCTGTTTTTTGTTCACAGCCAGAGTTACAGCTCAGTCGGAGCAGCTGAGACAGATAAAGCTCAGCGCATGAAGAAATGTTCCCCATATGCTCCTCAGCAGCTCCTGCAGCCCCCTCACCATCATCCATACTGCTGCTGCAGGGAGAGGCTGTTTATAAGTGTGTGTGTGTGTGTGTGTGTGTGTGTGTGTGTGTGTGTGTGTGTGTGTGTGTGTGTGTGTGTGTGTGTGTGTGTGTGTGTGTCACGTCTGATAGATTGTGTCCTTATGTGACAAAGAGGAATGTCACACAGTAGCTATTTTTTCTGCGTCCCTTGTGTTTCCCCAGCAATCCTTCCTGGTTCTGGTTCCTTATCATGGTTCTCCACTGTCTCTGCTTCAGGCTCTTATCTAACCTGAGATGTGGGGGACAAAAGTCTGGAGGGCACCGATCACTCACCGCTGACATTCATTAGTTTAGATCTAGAGTGGAAGAGCTGTTTGTGTCTCAGTTCGTCTGTGAAAACCCTTTTTAAGGCTTGAACCTACCGTCAGAAATGCTTTCAAACGAAATATTTTGAATGAAATGTCCAGTTTTCAGTGTCGGGTTAGGGCTGCAATATTAACACCTGCTAGCTAATTAGAAAATACTGACTAACAACCTAAACACCAAACTCTATTTCTCCAAACTCAGGTTGTTCAAATTGCAATCTACAACAGATGCAATAATTGTTTTTAACCTCTCTTCTATAGGGTGACCATCTACTACGTCTGAATTCTGAATTCAGGTTCAATTTGCTCTATTAGCAAAAATTGTTGGTGCGAGCATGTGGACTAATTCAATTCAGTTCAGTTTATTTATATAGTGCCAGGTCATGACAGAAGTTGTCTCATGGCACTGAACAGAAACATTCACATCCATTAAAAAAGCCAACTAGTAACAGTTCTCTATCAAAGGAAGCCAGCAGATGTGTTGAATCTTCAGTTTGTTGCAGTCTCTCATCCTGAGCAAGCACAAAGGCAACAGTGGAAAGAAAAAAACGCCCTTTTGACAGGACGAAACCTCCAGCAGAACATGATCAGGACGAGAGGCCATCGGCTTTGACCGGCTGGTTTGAGAGGAACAGGAAGGAGAAACAAACAGAATGGCAGGTCCAGATGTGGAACACCTGGAGGGCTGGAAGCAGGAAGAACAACCTTCACATCAATGTGAAGAAGATGAGGGAGATGGTTGTGGACTTTCAACAGAACAAACACACCTTCCTCCACTGAACATAAGAGGATCTGCAGTGGAAGTGGTCTCCAGCTACAAGTACTTGGGTGTACACATGAATGACAACCTCAGCTGGAGCAACAACACCACCAGCCTGATCAAGAAAGCTCATCAGAGACTCTACTTCCACAGACGGCTGAGACGAGCTGGACTGGGAAGCTCAGTCCTCACCTCCTTCTACAGGTGTGCAGTGGAGAGCATCCTGTGCTCCAGCATCAACGTGTGGCATGGAGGCTGCACAGCTGCAGAAAGAAAAGCTTTGCAGAGAGTGGTGAAGGCTGCACAGAAGACTGTTGGAGTCAGTCTCCCCACCATCACAGACATCTACACCTCCAGATGCAGGAAGAGGGCCACCTGCATCATGAAGGACCCCACTCACCCAGCACACACACTTTTTGCCCCACTCCCCTCAGGAAGGAGGTTAAGGAGCATTAAATGTAGAACCACTAGACTGAGGAACAGCTTCTACCCTGAAGCTGTTAGACTCACGAATCTATAATCAGGATAATTACTGTAATGCCACTTGGTTGTTGATATGTGCTGCTGATTATTATTATGTTCGCAAGTGAAGGAAGAATGGAGCGTGAGATTGACAGATGGATTGGTGCAGCATCTGCAGTATTGCGGACTCTGTACTGGTCTGTTGTGAAGAGGGAGCTGAGCTGTAAGGCAAAGCTCTCTGTTTACCTGTCGGTCTATGTTCCTACTCTCACCTATGATCACGATCTCTGGGTAGTGACCGAAAGAATGAGATGGATATACAGGCGGTTGAAATGAGTTTCTTCAGCAGGGTAGCTGGACTCTCCCTTAGAGATAGGGTGAGAAGTTCAGTTATCAGGGAAAGACTCAAAGTAGAGCCGCTGCTCCTCCATGTCACGAGGAACCAGTTGAGGTGGTTCGGGCATCTGGTAAAGATGCTCCCTGGGCACCTCCCTAGGGAGGTGCTTTGGGCATGTTCGACTGGGAGGAGACCCCGGGGAAGACCCAGGACACGTTGGAGAGACTGTCTCTCGGTTGGCCTGGGAACGACTTGGAGTCCTCCCAGAAGAGCTGGAAGAGGAGGCTGTGGAAAGAGATGTCTGGCCCTCCCTGCTCAAGCTGCTGCCCCCACGATCCGACTTCGGAATAAGCGGAAGATAATGGATGGATGCACTATTATCAAAATTGTTGGTGCTAGCATGTGGATTCATTCAATTCAGTTTATTTCTATAACACCAAGTCACGACAGAAGTCGTCTCATGGCACTGAACAGCAACATTCACATACATTATGAAAGCCAATTAGTAAAAGTTATTCATCTAAGGAAGCCATCAGATTGTGTTGAATCTTCACTTCGTCGCAGTCTTCCATCCTGATCAGCACAAAGGCAACAGTGGAAAGAAAAAACTCCGTTTAACAGGAAGAAACCTCCAGCAGAAGCAGGCTCAGGACGAGTGACCACCTGCTTTGACCAGCTGGGGTTTGAGAGGAACAGGAAGGAGAAACAAACACAGAATGGCGGGTCCAGGTGTACTTTCTACTGGAAGAACAATAAAAAACACGTGTTAAGAGTATAAATAATTACAAATACAAGCAGGTAGAGTACGAGGTAGGACTAAGTCAGTGGTTCAGACTTTCAACTTTCGACCCACAAATTGACATCAGCAGACACTTGTGACCTCATTTATCTCTGGCTAAAGTATAAAATATTACAATTATTTCAATTAAACAAGGACAAATTTTAAAACAGTTTATACTATTTTTAATGACAACACTTTTTGTCTCTCATAACCGTTACGGCAAAATATAGAAATCATTTTTAAATTTAATTTTGTTCCTGCAAATCTTCTGAAGACCTCAGACTTGGTGTTTTGCGACCCATGGTTGTGTCCTGACCTTGTATTTGTGAACCACTGGATCAAATGTCCATTAGACAAAACCGGGTTAGTTGAACCCAAACTAAACCTAATTAGTTGTTAATTATAAAAACATATGGAAGTGACATTTTTCCACTAATGTCCCAAACAAAAAGTTGTACAGTTTTGTTTCCAAACATGTTGAAACAAATCTTTACGTGCAGCTAAACCAGCATAAAACCCCTAAATCTGAGGCGTGGCAGAGCATGTTCCACATCCACCATGTCCGACGTGCCTTGGAGCAAGCTGCCATGGATGTCAGGCTCAGCCCGCTGTTGTTGGAGAGTTATTTGATTTGCAGAGACGTGCACGGGACGATTTAATGCTGAAACTGCTTAAAAGAAAAGGGAATACAGGAGGAAATAATATGAAATAATATTTGTCATAAAGACAAGCTGCCACACCATTTTCTATATTGAACCACATTTCTATTTCTAGCCGTATAAAATCAGCCAAGATGATTTGTTTTATTTTATCTGAGGCTGCTGGTGCGAAGCGTATCCCCCCCCCCCCCCCCCCCAGCTGGTTTGTCTGCTGTTGTGTAAAGGTGACAGATAATCTGTATCCTGTGTTGACAGATAATCTGTATCCTGTGTGATAGCTGAGGAATGCTGTGGTTCCACCATCCAGACGCTGATCACACAGAAAATCACTCAAGTCAAGTGAAAGACTGAGATAATCCAGTGATGGGTGTCAGGAAGAGAGGAGAGTGCATATCACTCCCTCCACACCTGAGTCCACCTTCTGTTGAGTTGTAGCAGCATTGGTGAAACATTATAACTAATCTCGCTCAAGATCCTGCATAATCTGTTAGCGCTCAGATTATTTGCTGAGGATGACTCTCGTCCACCACCACAGCAAAGTCTACCTCAATATCTGTACAACTGTTTGAGTTATAGCCGTTTATGTGTTTGCTCATGTTGACCAGCTGTGGCGGCTCTCTTTAATTGGGTTGACTTGAAAAGGTAAAGAGTTATAAATGTGCACCTGATGATTAGTTCCTGAAAGTTTCATTAACGTTTGTTCGGTCATTCATGAGGTATTTTGCTAACAGACAAACCAAGCTGACTCCAATAGGTAATGGCAAAGTTTTAAACAAAGATTAAGTGTAATCTGTTAACACCCACTGCGTTCTCAAACACGCATGCATCATATATATTAGCTCGGTATCTGTAAACTACAGATGCAGGCGAAAACATGATCGCCCGCCGTTCATCCTTTGCTCACTGGTGAGGGAAAGATCATCAGAAATATGCTTTTTAGTTTTGATTTTTTTTTTAAATAATAATTTTATGGTGTCAGGTAGTTTCCTTACAGGTAAATTAATAAATAATAAATATTTGACAAAAGTTACATATTTAAAATGTCAGTATTTGTTTGCTATAGCAGCCTGGAAGGGACAACCCAAACATGTTATTTATGTTTTTTGGTGTTTTGTTCAACTAAATGTGTCATTATACATTGTTGTTTATCAGTATTTTAAATGCTTTAGAAACTTTTCATTAATTTTTAAACAGAATTAGACTCGCACGACACAATTTTACAGACGTAAACTATTTTTTACACCGAAAAGCTGCTACTCAAACAGCTATAAGCTGAAAACCTGCTGTAGCTCCCAAGCCCAGTTTCAGGTCTTTTATTAGCGTTTTTTTTTTTTTTTACATTTAATCTGCTTTTTTTCAGTTTTTACTGAGGAAAAGTAAGTGTACTACTGTGGCCTGATGTCAAAACTACGACAGTATTATCACTCATTTGTTGGACGAGACAACGTGCCGCCATCCCATCAGTCCTTCTCTGCCAGGGAGCCTTGAATTTTATCACATTTCCCAAATATCCTTTTGATACTCCCTTAAACTGTGTGAAAAGTCAGGTCATCTGGAACGACACAAGAAATTTAGATAAAGATGTCCTCCAAAGGCCTTGGTTTATTTCATTATGACTAAAATTTCCCTTAATGCGTGCAGTTTTCAGAAGATTGTACTTAGATGTAACGTTGGCAAACATTTTAAAAACACTGAAAGGAATTTTATGACACCAATAAACTGACTTAACCTCATAACATCCAACAAAAGTTATGATTTACTTTATCATAGAAGAAGACACTTAACCGATTAACTTCAGGCAAATTTATTTAAATAAGGACTTTTAGGCGATAACAAACAGTTAGTTTAATAACTTAAGCTGTGACAGGCAGATTCAAACAAGCCGGGGACTATTAAACAACAGTTTTATGAAAATGGTTGAGATCAAATGAAATCTGTGAAAGCAAGAGCATCTGTGAAACGACGTCGGTGTGTGTGACGACTTGTTCTGGATGGTGGTGAAGCTGCAGCAGAGCCACAGACACGTTAAGACTCCTCGTTGTTTTCGTGTGGGACAGCCCGTCTGTCCTCCACGTGTCCAGTCATCTAGTTTCCTGAGGCTTCTGTCTGATGCCGCCAAGAAAAGGTGAGGCGCTCTGAGAGCCGCCCCTCTGCTCCATCAGAGGCAGCAACTGCCCTGGCTCGCACTGTTGCTAGGCAACACGTTCAGATTCCTCCGCTCCCGCACATCGTTGGGCTTCCCGGCGCAGAACCACAAATCACAGAGTCCTCCATTAGCCGAGCTGTCAACAACCGATAATGCCACAAGGCTGAGCAGAAACGCCAGCAGCGCCAGGAACGATTCAGCTTCTCAGTCTGGACTCATTTCTATAAATAAAAACAAGATCAACGGGACGAGCCTGACTGTGGGATTTAATTACATTATCCCTCACTGTATCGGCTCTGAGCCATTCAGTCTGTCTGAACAGGTTACGGTTCATTTTAACGCCGAGTTTCAGCTCAAAGGGGAACGGAGGACGAAGTACTGAGCAGAACACACGACCTCAGCTCAGATCCCTCTAACAGACTGGGTTTGGAGAATACACATAATTTAAACAATCAAAAATGAGTTGTGGCTTTAAAAACAAAACCACTGCAGTGGGACTCTTCTGTTTGCTGGTCTCCAAAAGGTGCGGCTGCATTAACAGAAATTGATATTGTGTGTAAAAATGTGCCCAATTGTCACTTATCTTATGGAAATTAATTTTTTTTTTTTAAGTGCAGCTGCCCAGATGTAAAGTTCTAAAGATGTTTAAAAGAAAACCTCTCCAAAACAGATGAAAGGGAACCTCACTTATATATTAGTGAATGTTTATGAAGCATATTGTGATCCTTTTTCTTCTGTACAATTTTCTACATATTTCTTATTCCACAATTTTTGTGCTATTTCAACAAATCATATCAAAACCTTCAGCTCTTTCAGGACAATCCTGCTGTGACTTTTGGTATTGGTGCAACTTTAGCTTTTGAAATATTTAGCTCTTTTCTGACACTTTTTTGAAATTGAACTGAGCTCATTTTACATCCTTCAAGTCTTTAGCTCTGTTTAAAACCTTTTACTGCTCCTTTCACATTTTGTTCGGCTTCAACTTCTTTCAGCATTCTTGTAAAAATTTAAACTTTTTTTCAGCTACTTTCAACTGTTATGCAATCCTTTCAGCTTATTTCTGCTAACTACAACATTTTTGTGCTTCTTCCAACATATTTTTGCTAATTTTAGCTTCACATGCTCCTTTCAGCTTATTTCTGCAAGTTTCTGCTATTTCAGCTAATTAGCTGTTTTATGCTAATTTGAGCTTTTTTGGCTAATTCCACATGTTTTGCACTCATTTCAATTTTTCTCAACCTAATTCAGCAAAAATGTGCTCTCTACACTTCCTTCTGGCAATTTAAGCTTCTTTCTGCCTTTTTAGCTACTTTTCAGCATTTTTTTTTTTGTTGTTGCTAATTTCAGCTTTTCTCCCCAGAAAATATCCACTTCTTTGTGCTCAGTTCTGCTTCTTTGGGCCTAATTGGGCAAACATGTGTTCTTTCTGCTTTCTTCTGATAATTTAAGCTTGTTCTAACTTTTGCGCTAGCTTTTTAGCTTTTTCTTTTTTTAGCAAATTTCATGTGTTTTCAGGTAAATTCAAGTTTTCTGTGTTAATTTTTGCTGCTTTCAGCCTAATTAACTTATTTATCCAAATTTCAGCTTGTTATGCTCCTTTCAACTTTTTTGTGCTAGTTTCAGCTTTTTCTGCTCTTTCGGCTACTATTTAGCTCATACGATGCTAATTTTAGCCTTTTCAATTAATTCCACATTTTTTAGCTCACGTTAGTTTTTTGCAATTCTTTCTGGTAGGCCAAGCTTCTTTTTGTCTTTTCAGCTACTTTTCAGCTATTTTTGCTAATTTCAGCTTCCTTTTTTTTTTTTTGCTAATTTACTAATTTTTGTGCTAATTTCTGCCTATTTAAACCTAATTCTGAAAATACATGTTCTTTCTGCTTTCTTTTGCTAATTTAGGCTTGTTATTCCATTTCAGATCCATTTCAGAATGTTTTAAGCCAATTTCATCTTTTTTTCAGCAAATTCTTCTGCAATAAGCATTCACACTGAATTTTCACAGGAAATGCAAGTTCTCTAGTTTTGTTTATCTCTGGCATCAGAAAAGCTGAGTCGTCTTGTCGATGTACAGTCTACAGTTCCAGACGATCAGCTTGTCTTTGTTAAAGCACACGGCTGTTGTACGTTACAAAAAGAGCCACTCAGATCCTGGATCAGAGGCTGCTGCCTCTCGGCTCTGTGGAGCCAAATTTAGACAACAGAAAACAAAATCAAACAGAAGATGAACCTGGTCCTGCTCATTAAATGATTGTTTTACCATCTGTCTGAAGTACCAGGAGCTGGTTGAGAACTATAGGAACACACCTACAGCCCCACGTTGAGGACTAATTTACCCAAAACATCCATGAGGATGAGAAATTAGAAACAAATATTTGTTACTTGGTCTTTTTTTTGTTCTTGAAGCAGACTTCATTTAGTTTTCCATGCAACAGGCTGAGAAGACGTTAATCAATGTTACACAACTAAAACACAAGGCTTCCTGGACAAATAAGGCTGCAGTGGCTGATGGGTAATGGGTGGAAGTGGACCGAAGACACGATCAGCATGTTGAACGCCACGTGTCCACCCCTGGTCGACCTTGGGGCTCATGTGGGTGCTGAGTCACGCTCCTTCAGATGGACTCTCACTTTGTCCTCTCTGTCTTTGCCAAATCTCTCCCTTCTGTCCACCTCTCTTTTCATCTGTCGTCAGCTTGAATTTCAAAATAAAATACTGTAAGTGGGTTAGGTTGGGTGTGGGGGGTTCTTCAGGGGAGGGGCCTCACTGCGTTTCTGCAGACATCACTTCCTGTCACCATCAGAGTTTGCGCTCCTGTGTTTCAGCCCATGCTGCGCCCTTTACCAACGACTTCACCATCAGATCTTTAAATGGATTCATCCCTTCAGTCAAATGTGGAGTTTGCAGCCGATTTCCACATAAAAAATGAAGGTGCTGCTCTTATTGAAGCAAAACGTACGTGGATCTGCACCTAAAAGTGCGCAGGATGATGCTCTGCTTGTTCGGGATTGTTAAATTCTACATCAAATTTTTTCTCTCTTTGCAGAAACTGCGGTGCTGACGGGAGATAAGGGAGGATGCAGTAGAAAAAATAATCCACACCGTTGCTCTCTTTCTCCCCTCGCGCCCTGGTCGCCTGCGTAACAGTCCTCTCGTCCCTCCTTTCCTTTCTCCAGCGTGCTCCGAGCTGCCTTCACATGATGGCGCAGCTTTTGGACTTTTCCTTGCTGAAGGTGGAGGAGAGGAGGTCGGTCTTGCTGGGCAGGTGTAGCAGTCTCTTAGAGAGGCGGCGGACCGGGCTGGGTTTGTCGGCAGGGTGGAGTTTGTTGACGCAGGCCAGAGCTGCGGTACGGAAAACGCTCTGGATGCTCTTTTCTGACGTGAAGGCTGAGCACTCCAGGTAGGCCTCGGCTCCGAGCTGCTTGGCCAGTGACGTACCCTAAAAAATGAGATGGATTAAATGAAGACAAACAGAAAACTGGAACGAGACATAAAAAATAATATTCCCTGAAGGAATGCACATCGCCTGCCGCCTTTCAGGCCAGAGCTTTAAAGTAAAGTCAACTTATGATGAGAAATAAGAGTCATAGTCATTTTGGTCAAACAACATTAAATATGATGTCACACAAGATGGTGAGATCATCAGAAAGTGCTCTGATGAGCAAAGGATGACTCTCAGCTACTGCAACACCTGATTTCAGCCCAATATCTGTAAACTACACTAGATTAGAGACACTTTTGTTGCTTGTCTTGAATGGAATGAAGATTTAGATCTCAGGAGTTTCAATAAAAGATATTTTGCTAACACAACAGCCAAACAAATACAGAGAGAGAAAGAGAGGAAACAGACCTGTTCGTAGGAGACTGGAGCCTGTTTCTGATTGGACAGCTCAATGCGTGTGCATATGTCTGTGCGCAGGTCCGTCTTGCAGCCAATCAGAAGGACTCGAGTGTTGGGACAGAAGTCCTGAATCTCTGCTTTCCACTGCACAGAAAAAACAAACGAGCATTACCCGAGACTCAGAGAGCAGCACGGCGATTAAACTGGACGCCAGCTGAAGCAAACGACGGCGGTCCTGACCTTCTTCAGAGCTCCGTCCACGGTGTCGGGTCGGCTGATGTCGAAGCACAGCAGCACCGCATCCGAGTCGCTGTAGCAGAGGGGCCTCACGTTGTCGTAGTACGGAGAACCTACAGGGACAGCAAAGAAGTGGATCCTGGTGAGTAGAGGCAGCAATTTTATCCACCACCAGGTGCAATGGAGGAGCCAGGGGGTGGCCAATGGTGGCCTTGACCACCAGATTTATTTTCCCCAATCATATGAAGAAACTATACTTATATGCAATATAAAAAGAAAGCATAGTTCCTCAGATGATCAGGGTGGTCGGTTCACGTACATTTATAATTCAGTTCAGTTTATAGCGCCATATGGCGGTGGCCATCTTGGATTTTGAAGTGGCAACCGAGTTTTTAAAAAGGAACTTTTTTTATGCCTAGATCACGTGTCAAACTCAAGGCCCGAGGGCAAAATGTGGCTCTTTTAAACATCTTGTCTGGCCCCGCAAGATGAAGTTTTAAACGCAAGATATTTTTATCGCCTCTCCTTGTGTTTAAAAACTGAACATACTTTATTCCGTGCAGACTTCTCATGACAGCTGGCCAACTAGAAACTTTCAGAAATTGTTGATTTTGACCTGAAAAAGGCAACAAATGTTAATTGTAACTGGTCAAACTCTTATTCAGGAAGTATATAAATAAATAAAATTATTTAAATAAATACAAATATATAAAATAAAAAATATATATAAATATATAAATAAATTGAATTGAAGTAGCAAACAAGAAACAAAAATGTCTGGTTTTGGACTTGAGTCAATGTCTTGATTAAAACTGGCCCTTGGTTAAACCAAGTTTGTAATTTTGGGGCACTGTTATAACAGTTTGACCCCCCTGGAGGTTGTACCTCACTTATATTTCAAGTCATCATGCTCACAACTTGCACAAATGTACGAACAAACAGACGGGCAGACAAAGAGTGTTTCCAATTTTCCCTCTTTGCTTTGCGGGACCAAAAAAAAAAAGTTTAAAAGAGCAAATTATCTGATAAAAGTTTAACCTTTTCCACAAAAAGTTAATCAGTCTCTGCCCACATCGTTCAGGTCAAAGTCAGAAGCAAACATCTGGCATTTCTCCTGTGGGTTTAGGTTCACAGCAGCACGATAAAATTTAATTTGTCCTCAGAATTACTGAGGTTAGTTTCAGAGACATTTCTGCCTCTGAAACTAAAAGACCTGGAGGATCTGAGAGTGATGCTCCCAGTGAGGTTCAAACTTTTTAAAAAACACTTATTTAGCATATTTGAGCTGGTGTCCATTTAGCATTTCTTTGACAGACAGAAAAACCTCCTTGAACCTTCACTGGTCATCCCAGAAACTGAACAAAGTCGGCGGCTTCATCCTTTAAATGACCGTTATTAGTTATCATCCCCATAGGTATCGTTCAGACTGTTCCCTCCTACCTCCTAGTAAGTTGAAAGTTACGTTTTTATGGTTGATAATATGCATTGCGGCTCGCGTGTAAAACCAGAAGTGTATAGTTAGCTTTATATAACCCTTTTCCTAAACCTACCCAGACCACTGAGCCTAAACTTAACCCCCTCACCCTTGACTCTTAACCCAACCCCTTGCCTGTATTATCAGCGATAACGTACCTTTAAAACCTTCTAGGAGGTAGAGGAGGGGCAGTCTGAACGCTTCGTATGGGGATGATAACTAATAACAGTCATTTAAAGGATGATAACACCCGAAGCGGGTGACAAAGTCCTTTTTAACATAAACAAAGAATAAAACTCTTCTGCTGCTGAAAGGCAAACGGTGAGCAATAATAGTTGACAGAGTCATATTTGTGTGTCTGTTTTTAGCAAAATATCTCGTGAGCCACTGAACCAGTTTTAAAGAAACCCTCAGAACTTAAGTCACTGGGTGTACGTCCACAACTGAATGACTTTTGAACGCACAATAGCCAACACAAAAGTAGCTACAACTCGGCCAGTTTCACAGATATTCAGCTAAAATTTGATGTGGTAGTAGCTGAGAGTCGTCCTCAACACAAACTCTGAGCGTGAGAGCTCATGGTCTGTAAACTCTGGTGTGAAAAGCACATTCCTTTTCGACACTTTTGTCCAATAAATGAGCTGGTTCTTCTGGTTTTGTCCCCCACAGATGATGATGGGCTCCATAGTACCCCCCCCCCCCCCCACACACACACACACACACACACACACCAGTTATTGGAGTCAAGGAAACATTTAACATCCCTCTCCATCAACAGCACATTTTATTTTAACTCTCAGGAAGCCTCAGGAGCTAAAAACAGTTTGGCAGGATGTCCGCTCTTTATTGTCTTCCCTCTGCCACCTGAACCCCCCACCCCCACCCCACCCCAAACAAAACAATCAGATCCAATTTCCTCGTCCTGTCCTCGTGGGTAAAATGTGCCCAAGAAGCTTTCCTGACAAATTCACAGGATGTAATTAAAGCAGGAATAGATCCTTGTCTTTGTGGGACGAACTAATAATCATGTTGTCCTGATGAAGTCTGCGCTCCCCCGAGAAGTTAATAAAATGTTTATTATTTACATTGTAATTAAAAAATGGCTGTGTGCTATATTTAGCAGGTCTAGATCACAGTTCAACCCTTCTGAAGGGGGCTTCTTTCTCCAGCCTCATGTCGCCCACACATCATGGTACCTGGACTGACAGAACAGGAAGTGGTCTCCTGCTGTACCGACTCAGTGATCGTTCAGATGTTTTAAAGGAGGGCTCTGTGAAAAGGTTAAACAACGGCTATCTTACCTGATGTAGATAGCTCCTTGGACGACCAGACTGGCAGTTAGCTCGTCGGTCCAGACAAAATCAAACCCCATTCCTCCAACCTGAGACTGTTCAAAGCGCCATCTACAGCAGGTAAGATATTAACTGTCTGTAACCCTTTCACCCCACTTTTAAAGGTCTGAACTGCTCATTTACCCCCGCCAAGTAGGACGCCTTATACAAGAAGCGTCTATCAATAACGTTTCTGTTTTAGGGAATCTGAGCACATCGAAGCGTGCAGGGTGATGTAAGGCTGGAGAAAGAGGAGGCAGACAGACCTAAAGAGGCCACAACGTCCAGCCTCCTCCCACGCACTCGCATCCCCCTGCCAGAACACACACACACACACACACACACACGAGCTGATCTGCTGAAATTGTCTGGTTGAATTTCAAAGAAAAAAGGAATCTGTATTCATCGTCACACGCCAAGACAACGATCGGACTGTCTCCACGAAACAGAAACTTTAAAACAAACGTTTGATGTAGAAAAGCTTACGTTAAAAAAAACATTAACTAATCAGACAAGTACCCGTTTCAAATGCAAAGAATAAACTGATGCTTGAAACTACATTTTAAGAAAGATCAGTTTTCTTGCCTTTACTCAGCCTGTCCTGATCTAACGGTGTGATGAAAGCCTTTAGCTTCTTGACTTTTGTTTGGTGGAGATAACAAATCGAGACAAATGTATTCTTATGCAACGCCTCCTTCAGGAAGTGTGGCCATCTCCAAACTGTTGTTCGTGGGAGACAAACACAAAAACAAGCCTAAAGTAGCTCAGCGCTGCCTTCTGTTGCATAAGAGGAGGTCAGGCACATATTTACAGTCACTTCTGCCTTCTGTTCACACCGTTTGCTCATGTTCACTCCTGCAGACTTCCACCCCCCGCATGGTGGAGGCATCCCCCTCCTCCCTCGGTGAAACAACCCCTCTGCAGGACACCTGGCACCGCTCCTCTGAGCCTCGGCTGTGATGTCGCCGTTATGAAAGACACCCTCGCTGCTTGATTAACATATCGATCCCATTCACCTGCTGCAGATGATCTCCTCGTGACTCTGTAGTTATCAGGCTGCAGAGCAGTTTCTCACTTTGTGCTCGGATTATGAAAAGTGATGTTGAATATCTTCACGTGTTCCACCCGTGGCCTTTAGATTCTCCGTTTAACGACAGAAATACGTCTTTTGACAAAAGCCAAAACACAAAGCACACCTCTGTTGAGACATGGCACATGCAATGATGAGAAACAGACACTGTCGGTCTGATCTTTGTGTGTTTATGCCCGGTCTGAAAAAACAAGCAAACTGATAATTACTGGAAAAATTGTAAAATTAAATAAATAAATAAATAAAAGGTTAAAGCCTAAATTGAGTCGATAAGAGTGCTTTACCTGTGACATCTGAAGGACAACGTGCACATTGATGGACTCTACGTCCTGAATAGTCGGCAAGAAAAGAAGAGCAGGTTTCACCAGCTTCACCAGGTAATAACAGCAGGGGTGCCATGGAGGGGGGGTGGGGGGTGGCTCCCCCCCACAACAATTGACCCCCCCACCAAAAAAAAAAAAACGTTTCATCCTCTTGAGTCCCAAACGTTTTGCATGTTTAATATGTCTTATTTAAGATAATGAAAACCTCATGAACAGAAATTGAGGAATTAAAAGTTAAAAATATTAATGTATAATTTAATTAAACAACTTTAAATCAGTCCTTCTAATCTTAAATAGCATCAAGTTTGAGATAATGCTATAGTAAAATGATTATGGTTTATGATTGTGTTTTCCCCCGTCTTATCCCTAGTTTTGGACATTTTTTTATGTTTTTGCTCACAAAAATACACGACAAAAACTAATAAAGATGTTTATTTAAAAAAATTAAAGGCGGTGGCTTTGAACTTTAGTGAACTTGTTTTTAGTAAACGTTTTGTCTAATGTACCGCTTCAAATTAAACATACAAGTTTGACTTTTTTTCCCAGAGAAAAGGACAACGTTAGGATGAATTACGGCGTTTCAACAGAACACGGTAAAACTGGACAGCTGAGGAACTCCAGATGTTCTGTTCTGGGTTATGCGCGTCAAATAACCGGTCAAATTTCCTGTGAAATTAGAAACTGATCATTCTTAACTCTCTTATCGACAAAGTTTTTAATTCTCTGTTTTACAACAATATAATAGAACTTCTGAAATTATCTTGTGGGTTTTTTTTTAGGTTTGGTGGTGCCACCCTGTGGCCCCCCGCACATGGCCACCCCATTTAAAAATGTCTGGAGGCGCCACTGGAGAACAGGACTGATTGTGAGATCTGAGCAAACGTAACAAAACAAAAGAATGAGACGTCCCCGACTCCTGACCAGAGGACAGAAACTAACTCGCTGCTCCAACCCGACTGTAAAACTCCAAGATGGATGCCTGAAGACATCAGTCGGCCAGATGCTCACCTGATGTGTCCCAAAGGCTGAGCTCCACCCGCTGGTCCTCCAGCTCCAGACAAGCCGTGTAGTTCTCAAACACCGTGGGGACATATGTCTACAGGTGGACAGGGGACAAATATTAAACATCTGATGTACATCTCCTAAAAGTCCATCACTAATGAGTTCAATGTGCAAGGAGCTGATCTTTATTGTCCACTTTTTCTGTCATGGATCAAAAATTATATTTAATTTTAAATCAGTTGACATTTTGGGGGGTCACGTGTGCAACACCTCACGTGTTTCTTCTCTAATGAAAGGGTTTATGTTAAAATATCTGGGAGTAATGAAGTCAAACATAAAATTCATGTTTATCAGTTTAAAGCATAAATTTAGGACAAACTCTAAAAGTATTTGTCCCGGTTAGTCCGGGATAAATGACACGATCAGTTTCCAGATGTTGCAGCTGCAGCAGCATCTTACCTCCGGGTAGCAGTCCTTCACCAGCACCTGTAACATGGCAGTTTTACCGCATTGGACGTCTCCCACCAGAACCAGTTTACACCTGGCCGCGAGAGGCTGCGCGAGCCGTCTCTCCTTCATGGTGAAGAAGAGTGAAACACGGAGACCCCGGGGGGGAGGCAGGAGAAGGAGAGAGTTCTGCAAGTCCCGGTTCGGATCTAACCCTGCGCTCCTGCGAGTAAACCTGACCTGCAATCTGGAGGAGGCGCGCGCAGCAGGACTTTATACCGCTGCGTCAACCAATGAGCGCGAGGCGCGGGAGGGCAGAGCGCGAGAGCCCGCCCATCAAAGTGGCGGAAGCGATGAGTCCCATCTGAGGCTAATGTGTAAAATACAACAAAACATTCTGTTGTTTTCACTAAAACACAACATGTAACATTAGTCTGTTTCATTAAAAGACAAGTTCAGATATTTTTAGGTGGTATTCTGTGGACATGTTATGAAGAACTGAACACTGCTGAAGGACAGCTGAAATTGAGCTGTGAAACCACAGAGAAGCTGAAGATAGCAAAAAGCTAGCTGTATAAAAGGATAACACAAAGCTAATAGTAGCAAAAGGTTAACAAAAACCTAGAATTAGCAAAGTGTGAGCCTAAATGTACTTTATTACGTATGTGGTAACAATAATATAATATTAATAATAATAGCCTAATAATGCACCTTATTATATTATATTATTATTGTTTGGCATATATTTATTCAACCTTTATTTATACAGGTTAGTCTCATTGAGCCACAAGGACTCATTTACAAGAGAGACCTGTTTTAAACAAAGAACACAGATGAGGTAAACAACAGTAGACAATCATATAAAAAGCAAAATGTAAAGTAAATAGAAGAAATGAAATAAAAACATAAATAATAAAACAGCTACATTATAAAGCGGTGTAAAATACTAAAAACAGGATCTGTGTTGGTTTTTGCCATGAATTTAGTTGTTTAAAATCCCTTAGAGAGGTCAAGATCAAGAGCTTCAGATATTTTTGCAAGATATTTCAGAATACAGGAGCGGAGAGAAGGCCCTTTTGCCTAGTTCAGTCCGCACTGAGGGAACACTGCAGGTAATAATGTCCTGAGAGCGCATGCTGTAGCTGCACTCACACAGAGACATGTAGGAGGAGATGTATGAAGGCAGCAGACCAAGAAGTGATTTAAAGATGAAAATGTACCAGTGGGAGAGTCTGCATGAAGTTAATGATGATCAATTGACAAATTAATTTGTATATCTTACATCCTTACTGTTTCTTTTTTATATATTGCTAATTTGGGGTGTAACTGGGACCTTGAGTACACAATTTCATTCCACCTTATGTACCACATGTGATGCGATTTACAATAAACTCACCTTGAATCTAAAGCTAAAAGTAGCATAAGGGTAACCAACACATACAAATAGCAAATCAATTACTTAAAGCTAAATGTAGTAAAATAACAGCTAGAAGTATCAGAAGGCTGACTAAAATGTAAAAGTCACAAATTACTAGCTTAAAGCTAAAAGCAGAAAGAGGCTAGCTCAAAACTAAAAGTAGCAAAAGGCTAGTTAAAAGCTTAAAGTAACAAAATGCTAGCAAAAAGAAATAAATTTGTAGCTGGAAGCTAAAAGTAGAAAAAAGCTAGCTAAAAAGTGAATGTAGCTAAATCTTAACTAAACATTAAAAGTAGCTAAATGTTAGCCAAAAGAAGCATAATATTAGCCAACAGCTAAAAGTAGCAAAATACTAGCTAAAAGTAGCAAAGCTTTTGCTAGAAGTTAAAGAAATCGAGAGAATAGTTGAAAAGTAACAAAAAGGCAAACAAAGTTAAAAGTATCAAAAATTTAGCTAAAGTCAAAAGTATCATAGGGTGAGGTAAAAGTTAAAAGTATTAAAAGGCCAACTAAAAGTTTCAAAGTTTGCTTGTCACGCATCAAAAGGATAATTCAAAAGCAACAAAAGGCTATAGCTAAAAACTATTAATAAACAAGCTAGAAGCACATGTGGCAAAAGGTCAACTAAAAGTAGCAGATCAGTAGCTAAAAGCTAACTAGCTTTTAGCTAGCATAAAAAGAGAAAAACAGAGCTAGGTCAAGCACATTAAAAAAAATAACTATTCAACAATAAGTACAAAAAATAAGCAACAGTGTAAATGCAGCTTCTGAAATAAAAGTAACAGAAGAAAAAGAAACACCAGAGAATTTCTAACAAGATAAAGAACAATGAGGAACAACAAGGTAAAATTCACACCTGTTCATCTCTGGACTCACAGACAGATGTTACGGTCTCATCAGCTGCCAGCAGGAATATTTGTCTGATGTTGTGGTGCATGACCAGTCAGCCAGGAAAAAAAAATCCTCTTATTTCTTTATTAAAAGCTGTCGCCACATGAATCTTCTCCCTGCTAAAAAAAAACCTTTGAACTGGTGACGTTAAATCTGGCTGACATTCTACCACCTCAAAAGGAGGGCGTTTATTAGAATCTGGTGTGGTAGTAGCTGAGAGTGATCCCTAACACACACTCTGAGCGCTAACAGAACACATAAGATCTTTGTTTATTTGACTTTCAAACCAAATAAGTTCAGTAAATGTGGCGTTTACTTGTTTCGTTTAATCTGAACACTCGCCAATGACACTTCGAATGTGGGGGGGTTGTCTTGTCTCGTCTTTCTGGAAAGAAATGAACATTTTAGAGCAGCCGGAGGGACTTCAGTCTGACTTCAGCAGTATTTGTATGTGTTTGAAGGTTTGTGACCTCAGAAGGCCTCGGGCTGTCTCTGTTCAGGGGTCACTCATCATGGCGAGGTCCTTGTAAAGGTTCAGACACAACATGATGCCCTTTGACCGAGTTTGATCAGTTTGGTTCCTCTAGAGATAAACTCAGAGCTCTGACTGCTCCGTGTATTTCAAAGACGGGGGGGGATGTAGCGCGGCTCCTGCAGCTCATTGGACAGATGGTTTCATCAGTCTGAAGTATGACAGAGATGTGAGCAGCAGCAGCAATGTGGAGGGGAAATGGAGCATGGCGAGCATGCACGGCAGAAATGGAGGAAACTGCCCAACTGTTACAAAGTGCTTTTTTCATTAATGGATAATAGATGTGAAAAGACCCGCTCCTGCCGCCTGACACGAAGACAGACAAGACAAATATGTCAATTTGAACTCGCTTGAAAGAAATTCATCTTTGTTAGTCGTGCATTCCCTTTAAAAGCACAAATGTTGGTGTTTATGTGCCCGTTAGGCAGGTTGCATGTTTTACTGTAATAAAAGAGCGCTGGCTCACTCGTGTGTTCAGGATGCTCCCAGATGTTTTCCGCTGGCCCGTATTTCACCAGCATCTTCCTGACCGAAGGTGACAAAGCTCAGAGACAGCAGCTCACTGATCTTCTGGCGATGCAGTGACTTTTACGAGATCCCCAGACGGTGACCTATAGTGCAGGCCGACCTGACAGCAGGCTGACCTAGATTTATTGTACACTGAGTTTCCCTTCAGCTAACCCACCCTATACTGACATTTAATGTTGTCTTTGTACATTTGACTGACTGTTTCTCTTGTGCGGCTCATTATTAACACGTCAGTGATGCTGCAGAATCCTAATAAATCAGTTTCCAGCATCACATACAAAGTGTTTGCCAATTCAGGCACTCACTTTATATTAAAAATAATATGATGACAGATTATACACATGCACATGGGTCTGATTGCTTTAAATTGCTCTTGAACATGGCATTTAACTAATAATATGAGGGTTAAGCAAGATCTTTGTTACCTAATATGTCTTTTTATATTTTCTTCTAATGATGTGTCATGGTGTCGCACTGAAAGGAAAAGAAAAGGGGACACATTGAGTCAGAAAGTGACAGCAATCATCCCATTTTTATCCCTAATACCTTTACATCAGCATTTATTTTCAAGTAAAGTAAGCAAAATAAATGTAAATTTAATTTAGCCAACTTTAAAGCAGATTAAAGTGAGGTGGGATGAAACAGGACACCACACAGACCCCTTTGAAAAATGTCCTTTTAAATGGTCAAGAAAATGATATTTATAGAAACTATGAAGTGTCTAGAGCGGCATAAACATGAGAATTATTTAGCTTTTAAAAAAAAAGAAAGAATTGTCTTTTTTTTTAATAATCCATGATTGCCAGGATCTGTACAAAAAGTACTTTTTTATTTGCTCAGTGGTCCTCTATCTTATAATAATTAAATTACGTTTAGGATGTTTAATATCCTGTAATTGTTAAAATACTTCTGAAAATACTCAAACATTTCCATTATTCCTACCTGCATTGCCCTCTAAAGGTGCAAAACACAAAGTACATTAAAAAAAACAAAAAAACAGGTTGCAGTAACTTGTTTGATTTGGGGACAGATGATAGACTTCATTATTTAGATTCAGATTAATTTATTATTGTCATATGCACAGAAGTAAAAGTGTTTACAACATGCGATGGAGTTCTTACTTTACACATCTCCCAACACACAGCAATACAATTTAGCAACAAGAAGGTAGATAAAAAAAAATAAATCCTTAAAATAAAACAGCAGTAACCACAGCAATGGAAAGTAGGGACACAAACAAAAAGTGATATGTGCCTTGTGCAAAAACAAAGTTAGTGCAAAAAGGAAAATATAAACTGCACTTTCTAGTTTGCAAACGGCTGGAAGGGTTGGAGTGTGTGGTGGATGTGGATGTAGTTTGTTGCCTTGATTAAACCGGTAAAGCACTACAACAAAAGTCAGCATTGGCAACATAAATAATCAGAATTTTACCCACAAGTTCACATGCTTAGGAATATTTTAAAATGTCCATCATATATTATTTTTTATTAGTACGTCTTAATTTCTTGTCATTGTTGGAAATATATTTATTAAAATAATTTAATAATTTTCAATTAATTTATTAAGTATACTAGTATTACCACAAAAAATACACTTCCCATGATGCTCTTCTTACAGACGTCATTTACGCCGTTTAGGTGAGTCTGCATCATTTATAAGTCGGTAGTTTAAGTGGTGAATGACAGGGGCGGAGATCAAAATGAATGATCGACAGAGGAAGAACAAGAATCAAGTTGAGATTGCAGACATTAGCATGACAACGCAATGATATTTTAAATTATCAATTTTGACTGAAATAATTGTTTTTCCGCTGGAAAACTCTTGTCAATCGGCGCTTACTGTCGGTCGTCTGATGCGGCGGAAAAACAAAGAAGCTGACCCGGTACGCACGCGCAAACTTTGGCGCTTCGACTCTTTCTGGCGCCTGCATCTAACTTTACACTTTTGATCCTTCACATCTGTTTTCTGATATATATATATATATATATATATA
>NC_056508.1:20721334-20739691 GCF_014905685.2 Nematolebias whitei | reverse complement strand
TTCGTAGTCCTGAACTTCTTCCGATCTAAGAATTTCTAACGCATATAATACGAAACAACAAGACGTGAGAGAACGGGAAGTAGGCACGGATATAACTAGCCCACAATGCATCGCAATACTGACTTCGAGCATGCGCAAATTATGTAAATAAAGTTTCGAGAGAAAAAAAACACCTTTACTTTTCGCTTATTCACAAAAACACATTTTTTGTATGCTTAAAGTTGAACTCATCCACTAAGTATTTAGTAAGACCGTAGAAAGTTTAAACAAAATATTTGTTTATCCGACGCATGACCTACTTCCGGTGACGTATTCGTCGCATCCTTGTTTCAGAGTTTTCCCGCGCTCTCCTCACCTAACCGAACTGTCAGCTCAAGCTAGCGCCTCAAGCTTTACTGTAACTACATTAAAATGCCGTCTTCAGACTACGACTCCGCTTCCCTGCCGGACTTATTACCGCTGTACTACCGACGGCTCTTCCCCTTCTCTCAGTACTACCGCTGGCTGAACTACGGCGGAGGTAAAGGTCCAGAAACAGGCCGGAGGTGTTAGCAGGAGCCGGTCGGTGTGTTAGGACACTATGAGGTTAATTAGCTGTTTACCTGTCTTAACTAACATCTACATTGTGTTTTGGTCTGTGCTTATTTGTCTGACTAATTTGATTCTCATACTTTCTATAGTTAAATACTGTTTTTATAGCTTCAAGTTTTCCTCCAGTTATCCTGTCTTGTCCTGACCTTCACTAGTGTTTACTAATTATGACCACTTTTAGTGTAATGTGAATGGACTGCATTTATATAGCACTTTTCTATCTTATCAAGATACTCAAAGCGCTTTACAACACAATCTGTCTGCATTTACCCATTCATACATCATTCTACTAGATCTGTACAAAGAATAATCAGAGCTTTATCACGTTCATACACCGATGGGACACATATCAGAGTCAATGAGGGCTTCAGTGTCTTGCCCAGGGACACTTCGACATGTGACTGATGGTGGAATCGAACCCCCAACTCTTGCATTGGAGGACGACTGCTCTAACCACTCAGCCACAGCCGCCTCTAGTAATGTAGGAGGTTAAATTGCATCAATTGAGTAAAACTAGTTATAAGTATATTCATGAGAAAGATGGATTTGTACCTTTAGAAGGCATTCAGCTTATTTTGCTGATAATAACAAGTATGGCATTGTTTTATTTGCATGATTCAATTGTGAAAGTAGATGTATTATGTATATATTATGTATGTAGTAGTCTAGTCAAATAATGCAAAAACAGGCTTGAAAACTAAAGACGGTCTAAAAAACAGAAAAGTGCCACTGTTTTTCTTGAATTCTAAATGCAATGTACTGTGGTCTTCACTACGACCCAATAAATCTAGGTGTTGTTTGATTCTGACAGTGGCAAAACCATAAAGTGTCAAATTTATGATTCTATAATTTTTAAACGTTTTACACAGCACAATAAATGGTTTCTAACGATTCAAGGTTATGACAATTATTCTTGTGCCCCACATTTTCTCTGAGATGAGCTCTCGGGTGCACATGTTCAAACTTCATGGTATATTTCGTGTTTTCTGGCATTTACTCAAACATTATCTAAAGACTTTCAGGTCTTTCTGCCTTTCCTTTTGAACATTCACAATCTATTTTGTTTGCTTCTGTTGATGAAACTGCAACAATTTCGACGGACTAATCCCCCACCACCCACATCCTTAGTGCAGAAGAACTACTTCCAGAACCGAGAGTTCTCCTTCACGCTGAAAGACGACATCTATGTGCGCTACCAGTCGTTTACCACGCAGAGCGAGCTGGAGAAGGAAATGCAGAAGATGAACCCGTACAAGATTGACATCGGAGCCGTGTACACTCACAGGGTAAGGTCTGGAGCAAAACTCTTCGCACATTTGAAGTGTTGCTACCTTCATGTAAAGCGTTCGTCCCTGTTCGTTACCTGCAGCCGAACCAACACAACACCGTGAAGTCTGGGAGCTTCCAGGCTCTAGAGAAGGAGCTTGTGTTTGATATCGACATGACGGACTACGATGATGTCCGGAACTGCTGCAGGTTAAACGATTTATGTGTTTCCCCCCCCAGTTATTGCAACATCGTTCCATGTCTGCCGAATAACTATAACATTTCAAAACTTTGGTACAGTGAAGCAGATATTTGTGCAAAGTGCTGGACACTGATGACCATCGCTATTCGTATCCTGGACAGAGCGCTTCGAGGTGCGTCACTCATCATCATCATTTACTTTATTTCAGACACATTATATGATCCCTATAAAAAACAGAAAAACAAGAACACGGAGTTAAAAGGCTTTTCTATAGAGGCTCAAACGCCACTGAGTCCATAAAGAGCTTAGTCCAGGGTTGGTCACTGACTTTAATGCCAGGTGTTGGTTTGTGCTGACTTCAGAGAGAGATAACTTCTAGCTAATTTTTGTTTTCTGTTCTTTGCAGAGGACTTTGGCTTTCAGCACTTGCTGTGGGTTTATTCTGGCAGAAGAGGAGTTCATTGTTGGGTGTGTGATGAAGCTGCCAGGAAGCTCTCTGCAACAGCACGGTCCGCTGTGGCAGAGTACCTCAGCCTGGTCAAGGTAGCTCAGATTTAGCTTGTAATAGGTGTTTAGAATAATCCTAATTTCTAAGACGAGAACAAAGTGTTGAGAGACATGATAAGCTACCCTAGCAAAAGAGGTACCGTACTTGCTGCTGTACACATCGTACCGCCGTATAAATCTCATCAGTCCAAATGTGTCTAATAAAGTGGAAAAAAAAACATAAATGCGTCGTTTCGCCGTATAAGTCGCATCTATTATGTGTCACCGCTGTCGCGTCGCGTTTGTTACATGTCACCACTGACAACCTGGACATGTGGGCCTGTGTTGTGCCAAAAATCAAATGGCTGGCGGGAGCGTGCACGGGGACGACTTTAACAAGAATTTAACAAGATTAACACTTAAAACAATTATTTGTTTGCTCAACATTATAGTAAAGGTGTCTCAGTTGATCTTTTCCTTAATAAATTCACTTTAATGGTCAAATCCGCTGCATTTCGCCTGGGCAGCACGGTGAAATGCAGCGGATTTGATGTTTGCTTCAGGAGTTCCAGAACAAGACGAAGGTGTCTCTGTATGGCAAGCCAAGTGTCTCATTAATAGACACTTTTACCTATTAATGAGACACTTGGCTTTCCATAATACTTGAGCGCCCTCTAGCGGCTGAAAACTAGTGTACAATATTTTCCTTGTCAGAATGAATGAACTCATCAGATCTCAGCCAAAACTTGGCTTATAAATATGGGAAAAAAAACATAAATCAGTTGCTTCGCTGTATAAGTTTGTTTATTTATTTATTAACCTTTATTTAACCAGGCAAATCCCATTGAGATCGCAGATCTCTTTTGCAAGGGAGGCCTGGGCCTGAAGGCAGCCTAACATGCATGTTTTTGTCAGTAAAGGTATGAACCACAAGTCGCAGGCATGCTAATTTATGCAAAAAACTGCGACTTGTACAGCGAAATATACGGTAAACATTGTTGAAAAGGCTCATTTTAAAAATAAGCATCTGATTTCTGTTGTTTTTCAGGGTGGTGAGGGGACCACAAAGAAAGTCGTGCTGTCGGATCCAATTCATCCTTTTATTAAGTAAATATGTGGTTTAAGATATTTGTGTCGAATATGATTGTTTTGTCATTGTTGTTTTTGATTTTTGTGGCTTCAGCTCTTTAAGAGTCTTGTGTTCTTAACAGAGAGTCTTTGGAGGTGGTGGAGAACTATTTCCCACAATACGCTCTGCAGGACCAGGAGGTGCTGAGCCGTAAGGAGTCCATAGACAAAGTCCTGGCTCTCGTTCCTGAAGATATCCTTTTTACAGTATGATGTAATACATTTAGGGAGGAAAATGAACGCTGAACTGGAGAACTGTGTGTAGGTTTTATATTTAAGAGAATGGACAAGAATTTGAAAATGAATTGACCTTAAATGTCTCAATACATGTTAGAAAAGACTTACAGGGGGAATTCCAAAACGAGAAGAAACCAGAAAACCGCTGGAAGTTGATTCAGTTACAAGCCAGAAAGAAACAGGTTGGTGATTTGGAACCTCTTTATTTTATTTGTTTTTATAAGTTTTTTCTTATGAAATAAAAACATGAAACTTAATGGCCTGTTTGAACTTTTGTAAGCCAGACAGAAGCACCAAGTATTTTTTTAGTCATCCATTCATTAATGGGGGGGGGGAGACACCCTGGACAGGTCTCCAGTCCATCACAGGGACACATAGAGACAAACAAGACAAACAACCATTCACTCTCTCACTCACACCTAGAGACAATTTAGAGTTACCAATCAGCCTAACATGCATGTTTTTGGTCTGTGGGAGGAAACTGGAGAAAATGCACGGAGAGAACATGCAAACTCCACCCAGAAAGGTCCTGGGCTGGGATTTGAACTGGCAACCTTCTCGCTGAGAGGACAACCGCTCCACTAACTGAGCCACTGTGCCACTCCTCTTTGTTCAATTACATATTTCTCTAAGCAGCATTGCAAATATAAAATTGTTTTTATTAAAGAGTAGTTTGGAAGACAATCGTCACTCATCGTAGTTCTTTGTTTTATCCAGAAATGTGTTCCATAAAAAGGGAAGCCATGTATTAACTCTGCACAGGCATGCTGCAGAGTTTAAATCTAATTGGAGGCTTGTTTTGAGGAAAAGCAAACATCTTTTAAAAGATGATAAAAACAATTCCTGTTGTTAGGGTATTGTACCGGTGTCTGTGACGATATGAGTGTTTCATGATGGTACTGTGGAGAGAAATATGCAGTCATTCAAGCAATGCTGGTGTTTTTATTTTTCTTAAAGCAGAATAGAACTGCATCTCATTTGACACAACTCTTTTAATCAAAATTACAGAGTGTGATGAAGTGGACATTAGACAAGGTGACCACAGATAGCTGAGCAGTTAAAGCCTAAATTCACTGGGAGAAATGTTTATAAATAACTTTTTGAAAACTTCGACTATTAGTACCCTTTGTTGCCAATAGGTCTGTCACGATAACAAATTTTGCTGGACGATTAATTCTCCAAAATTATTGCGATAAACAATAATATTATGTGAAATTTGACAATACTTAGTACTTAGTATTGTGAAGAAATGTTGGTTAATTTTTGTGTGTAGTACGTTTTTTGACCACAGGATGGCAGTACAAGACTGTTTGAACTGAAAGATGGATAGTGAGGGAGCGAGCAGCATGTCTCTAAAGAAAAATGGGAGGGAGGCTCCTTGACGTGACATGGGCTGTCTCTCTTCGGTTCTCAAAATGTCGAACGCTCGGTGTGGTTTGAGCTCTTTAGCATAGCATTTTTCCACACAAAGCTTTTAATAATTAAAAAAACCCAGTAAACAAGTTCTCAGCTTCTTTTTGCAGAGAAAAACTTTTTACATGACGGCACGGGTTTCAACTGTGAATTTTGGAGCTTTGCCAAGACGGTGGTTTTTTTCCCCGAGGTCGGCCTGTTAGCTTAGCTCGTAGCTTAGCTGCTTTAAACGATCCAAAAACATGATCTTGGATCGTTTAAACAGATTTTAAAGAGTAAGAGAGGAGTCGGTGAAGAGCACCGGAGCTGAGCCTTTTATCATCCAGTCTTCAGTAGAAAGAGAGGGACATGAAGAAACAAAGCCGATAAATGAAAATGAGGTTGATCATTTTAATTCATCATGTGATTAATTGATTTACTGTTTATTGCAACAGGCGTAGTTGCCAAATGAGTAATAAGTGTAAATAAAAGAGAGGATTTTAAAATGCAAGGGTAAAGTTACATTCCCACTGTAGGTGTGCAGGTTGCATCCGATTAAAAATGTGTTTGTATCTGAACATGTCGGGCGGCACAGTGGCTCAGTTGGTAGGGCTGTTGCCTTTCTGCGAGAAGGCCGCCAGATCAAATCCCAGCCGGGTACCTTTCTGGGTGGAGTTTGCATGTTCTCTCCATGCATGTGTGGGTTTTCTCCAGTACTCCAGTTTCCTCCCACAGACCAGAAACATGCACATTAGACTGATTGGTAACTCTAAACTGTCTCTAGGTGTGAGTGAGAGTGGATGGTTGTTTGTCTCGTTTGTCTCTGTGACTATACTGTGATGGACTGGAGACCTGTCCAGGGTGTCCCCCGACTCTCACACTGTGACCTGAAAAGAAAGAAGCAGGTCAAGATGATGGATATATTGTATATTCGTGTTAAATAAATGTTTAAATAACTCTTCTTTAATAATCTTAACTTCCCTCAGTCTCAGTAACCACCTTACTTCAGTCCACAGCTAAAAAGGGCCAACATTTTGAGAAGGAGATCATGCTGCAGTACTGCTACCCCCGGCTCGATGTGAATGTCAGTAAAGGTGTGAACCATTTACTGAAGAGCCCTTTCAGCATCCATCCTAAAACAGGTGAGCATACTTCAGACACCTGAGAGTACTTGACCTCACCGTGAAATGTTTGTAACGCTTCTTCACCTGAACAGGACGGATCTCTGTTCCCATTGACCTCAGAGAGTTAAACAAGTTCGATCCTTTCGCTGTGCCCACCATCAGGTGAGTGTGAATTTATCGTCCTGTGCTGTGAACGATCCTTGATCCTGAACGAAGCTGGAAATGTTCGACTCTTTTTAAAAGTTTGATCTGTGAGGAGCTGGATCGACCCAAAGCAGGGGAGGAAGAAGAACCGTCTGCGACCACCATGGAGAAGGACGATGAGCGAGATGCAGCGGAGAGGAGAAAGATCAGAGGTGCCAAAGGCTGATGGGGGAGAAATATGAGCATAAATTGTGTTTAATTGCACAGAAAACATGAATATTCTAGTTTTATGTTGGAAACAAAGACATTTACTTTACGTACGTCATCTAATCGACTGGTTAGTGTTTGTTTAAATAAATGAGCCCTCTCTCATCCCAACAGTTTCTACCTGGGTTTGTCTAATGAGCCATCTGGAGTTTCAAATTAAGACTTCTTGAGACATTTTTTAATGTTTTTGGTGCAAATTAAGTGTTTCTATATGAAACGAAACATTACTTCAGGTTTATCTGATGAGTTTTCATTTGAGTTCCAAAGTTTGATGCGATTGTTAATATTAGTTACATTTTTGCTTGGTGCACCAGAATAACTTTCTTACAAACATTTTTCACTCGTAGATTACAAAAGAACCAGTTTGGCCAAGTACGTGAAGCACTTCGATCAGTTTCTGGATGCACTGGCTCGTTCGTGGAAAGGAGAACTCCTCAGAAAGAGCGGTGAGTTCTAGGTGTAATAAATGACACGAAGATCAATCATATTCTGAGCGTTTCTCTACTTTATTCTGTCTCTTCTCTCTTTTTTAGATCTTCAGAAAGAATTCTAATAATGAGCCACACTCTGAAAATAACTCCTCAGACGACACAATTACGGATCTGGTGTCTTTTTGCCGTGAAAATCTTTTTGGTGATAGAATCAGAGTTAGGTCAGATCAGTTTTTATGCTTTTGTAATACTCGTTGATAATACTTTTGTAATTTAAGCTGCTTAATAAATGTGTCTTTTCCTTAATGTTACTGCAGACCTGGATTCACTAAAGGCAGAAAAGTACTGCAGTACAGTGAAAATAAACGTGTTTCTGCTCTCATAAATGCTCGCATCTGAATTATTTCATTAACACAAAACTGAATCTTAGAACCACAATTAAATTAAATATGTCATCGCTTGATTCAGTTCAATTCAGTTTATTTATATAGAGCCACATCACAACAAAGTTGTCTCAGGGCACTTTACAGGAGCATTCACATACATAGAGAAGCCATTTAGTAAAGTTCTCTATCTAAGGAAGCAGCAGACATGTTGAATCCAGTCTCCCATCCTGAGCAAGCACAGTGGCAACAGTGGAAAGAAAAAACTCCCTTTTAACAGGAAGAAACCTCCAGCAGAACCAGGCTCAGGACAAGCGGCCATCTGCTTTGACCGGCTGGTTTGAGAGGACAGGAAGGAGAGACAGACGAACACAGAATGATAGGTCCAGATATAGGTCCAGGTGTACCTGAAAGACAAAAAAACACATGTTAAGGATAGAAAAAATAATTACAAATACAAAACAGGTTGAGCAGAGTAAAGAAAATCATAGTGAAAACAATGTGGTCAGTTTGTTCTCCAGCATAACTAAGGGACATCTCCAGAAACCTAAGCTGACTCTAACTATAG
Source organism: Nematolebias whitei (assembly GCF_014905685.2). Classification (NCBI taxonomy): domain Eukaryota; kingdom Metazoa; phylum Chordata; class Actinopteri; order Cyprinodontiformes; family Rivulidae; genus Nematolebias; species Nematolebias whitei. The sequence goes on along the minus strand of NC_056508.1, from coordinate 20,731,472 downwards.
GATTTATCAAAAAGGAAAGTCTTAAAACTGGACAATGTGTCAGCCTCACGGACAGAAACTGGAAGTTGGTTCCACAAGAGAGGAGCCTGATAACTGGAAGATCTGCCTCCCATTCTGGTTTTGTAAATTCTAGGAACCACAAGTAAACCTGCAGCCTGAGAGCGAAGTGCTCTGTTAGGAAAATATGGAACAATAAGATCTGTAATATAAGATGGAGCCAGGTTGTTGAGAGCTTTGTAGGTTAGAAGTAAGATTTTGAATTCTATTCTGGATTTGACAGGGAGCCAATGGAGAGAAACTAAAACTGGAGAGAGATGATCTCTCCTACTAACTCCAGTTAAGACTCTGGCAGCAGCATTTTGTATCAACTGAAGACGTTTTAAAAAAGTATTTGGACACCCAGATAATAAACCATTGCAATAGTTCAGTCTAGACGTGACAAATGCATGAACCAGTTTTTCTGCATCATTTTTAGATATGTTTCTAATTTTAACAATATTACACAGGTGGAAGAAGGTGGTTCTAGTAACGTTTTTAATGTGGGGGATAAAAGACATGTCCTGATCAAAAATAACACCAAGATTTTTAACATTAGAGCTGGAGGACAGATTAATGCCATATAAGGAGGGAGAAAGACTAAAAAATTCATTCCTAAGGTGCTCAGGTCCAAAAACCAAAACCTCAGTCTTGTCTGTGTTCAACAGGAGAAAATTAAGAGTCATCCAGGTTTTTAATGTCTTTAAGACATGCTTGTAGTCTAAGTAGCTGATATGATTCATTGGGTTTAATGGACAAATATAATTGTGTGTCATCAGCATAACAATGAAAATGTATCCCATGCTGTTTAATAACTTTCAGCACCACCATATTTTCTTGCAGTAATAAAATGTTATGGACTGCGGCTTTTTTCTGGATGAATAAAAAGTTACATTTCATTACATAAACAGAGCATCATCTCTAAATTTCTCAAATCCCATTTTTAACCTATTTTAACCCGTAAAATAAAATGCACGGTATTGTTTCACGTACTTACAGGTAATATAAAATTTTAAAATATGCCTTATATTTTACAAAATAAAACAAAACGTTTTTGGTTTTTTTGTGTGAATGACAGGTCATTATTAAATTATCTGAACTAATTAATGTAGCTAAATAAAAGTGATGCTAAATTGTTAACTTTGTGGCAGCATATAATGCAAATCTGTTTTGCACACAAAGCTTTTATTTTTTTTAGTTTAATTTAGTCCTAAAGATAAAGCATTTACAAATACCATATTTCCAAGTGTACAAGTAGAAACAAAATAAACTACTAAGTATTTTTCATTCAACTTTTATTTAGACAGATAAATCCCATTGAGCCTCGAGGACTCATTTACAAGAGAGACCTGATTTCAACAAAGAAAGATGACAACAATGGACAACAGCGACAACAATAGACAATTATAAAAAGGCATACAGATTGGTTTTTTTTTTTACAAATAAGATGGCAAAAAGAGTAACAAAAACAGCTAGATTCTAAGGCAAAAGTAGAAAACTAAAAACAGGAACATGTCTGCATTGGTCCTTGCCAGGAGTCCAACAGATTTTTAAAGCCACTTAGAGGTCGATGTCGAGAGCTTCAATTACACAATACATGTGCCTAAAATGTTTTATTTTATTTTGTGGATCCTTGAAACTGAACTAATTACTGAGAGAATAACAAAAAAAAAAAATCTGTTCAGCTTTTTGTAATTAATAAACGACATAAACCACTTGTTTGTCATTAAATAAAGATTAATAAAGATAAATTAGTTTCTTTTTGATGGTCTGTAAATTTAATAGTTATATTGAAACAGTGTGAAATGAATAAAGACTGAATAGTGAATAAAGACTTATTAGTTACCCAATGTGAACTGAATAATAACAGTAGTTAATAATAACAATAATAACAGAAACTGTTCCTTTAATTAACCCGGAAGCAGAATTCTCCTTAACCGGATATTGCAAAGCTGTTGGGGTTAGAAGTTCTCTCTCGCAGCCATCTTGGAAACAAGGTCCTGAGTCGGTGAGTGTTCTGCTCTAATCCAGCTTCATCCAACCGTTTTTAGCAAGTTTCTGTGTCTGCTTGAGGATGTACGAGTTTAATTAAACTCTGCCAATCAGACTGGTATAAGTATTATTTTAATTTTTAGCTCCGTTCGGGAGAATTATACCTATGTGCCGCTGATAACTGGCTCAAAATGGGGGAACATGATGTAAAACACATAAGCAGCACTCTTGTCAGAACCGCAGTGAACTGTCCAACCCGAGGCGTTGGTTTATTTTAGTTGACACTTATGTGGTTGCCTTTTAACACGTCTACCTGAAAACAGAGTGATAATTCACGCAGTTAGCTCGTCTGTTTAGGCCCGTTTGTTAGCCGAAGCTAAAGTTAGCCGAATGTTGCTGTCCTACGGAGTGAAAGCACGGGCTCCGTCAGCTGTCGTGCGGCTACTGTTACGTGTTTTAGCGTGTCGTCAACATTTGGCCTTTGTATTTACACGGCGTTTTTTGTCTCCTCCCAACAGCCATGCCCAGTGAAGCAACAGAAACGGTCCCGGTTACCGAGCAGGAGATGCAGCAGCCTCAAGTGGAGACTGGTTCGTATCGTTCATCCTCTGTCTGCATGTTGTGCACATCAGAAAGAGGAGTGTTGAGCTTGTACATTTGCTACCGAGGGGCTTAAAGAGTTGTCTGCTCTGTTGGCAGGACACATGACTGTACCACCAATATGGTGGTCAATGAGCACAGCCCATTCAAACATTAATGTCACTCTGGATAGAGAAAGCCACTGCTCCCTTTCTTTTACTCGGATTCTCATTAAATGTGATGATGTGCACTGACAGGTGGATTTGGCACACAATGCATGTTGTTGAGTGGGATTTTCATTTGTGTGTGTGTGTGCACGCCATGTCTTTAAACACAGTTATATGGTAGTAACATTAGTTGCATTGGTACCAGAATTGTGTCAGCTGTTGTTGTTTTTAAAGTACCAGTACTGTTCTTGACAATTACGTACTTCCATATTCAGAAAAGTTATTAATTTAAACGCTTGTTGAGGTCCCAGGCTGTGTAGATTCTTCTTAACAGTCAGCAGACGTATTGTGTAAAAAAAAACATGAGCAGAATATCTTCTTCTCGTAAACAATTGTTTTAATTCAATTAACAACGGGGTTGTATGAACAGCAGTGTCTCTTCTGCAGCTTTTATACGTATTGTAATTTCAAAACTTTGGCCTTAAGCACCTTTATACCCGTTACTCTTTCTTAATCTAGATGTTCTTACTTTAAAATTGTCCACACTTAATTCTGAAATGGATTTTTTTTCCCCATATTAATCCTGAGGTTGCGGGTTTGAGCAACCAGGTTATGGAGAAGGGCGTCCAGCAGACAATTAGCAAATCTGTTGTAAGGGTTTGCTCACTGCGGTGGCCCCCCCCCCCCCCCCCCCCCCATCGCTGAGAGGAGCAGCTGAAAGCGTGTTTCTCCATATACAGCCTGAAGTACTTATATAAACACTGTTATTGTGGAAATTCTATACCCATTCTCATAAACCTCACTTTTTAACTTTTAGTTTGGCTTACAACAACTGTGGTTAAACTGCCTAAGCAAGAAAATGAATCTGTTGTTGCATTTCTTGTCTTATGTGTTCATTGGACAAAATCAGCAAAGGTTACCAGCCCAGTACTGGGTTGTTTTTCTGTGGGTGATTCTTATGTGGCTTGTGAGTTAGTTTAATTGCAAAGCTGTTGTTTTAGAAAAGGAGTCTTAGTCGTTGGATTCCTAAGTGATTTCCCATGTTTAGTGAATTTGTTTTAGTAGTGACAAAGAAAGCAGTACACTTGTTGTTTGAGCGGTTTATTAAAATGTAATTTTAAATCGATTCGAAACATTATTGGACCACGGCTGTGTTTATGGTTCGTTTTTTGCTTCTGTTTTGGATAAAACGAGACTTCCATGTTCTCATCAGGGGTAGACATAAGGAAATTATCCAGGACAACCTCTTGACAGAATCTTTTTTTTTTTTTTTTTTCAGCCTTTCAATAAAGAAGGCTATAATTTATATAAGTATTTTGTATTATATACAAAGTTTACTATATACAAATGTTCCCAGTCAGCCATCCTGGGGCCTACTTGAAATGTCCAATTTACTGAGTGGCAGAATCTTTCAGGAGCTGTTGGAGTGGAACTTCCTCACTCTCTTCTCTCTGCATCAGACTTTGCAAGAGAGACACTCAGTGTATTTAAGGCAGGCATTAAAGCAGAAATAAAATCTTTTGACTGAAATCTAACGAGGTTAAGGCAGGTCCTCTGGATGGATTCCTCATTGAAATGTTTCTCCTTTTTATTCTAAAGACTTCATCAGTCAAGTTTTCCTACACTTAGAGGTTACCAAAGCAACCTCTTCAATGATATGACACATTTGAGAGCCGTTTCCTTCATATGTATCACTTTTCAAAGGGTTTCACATAAAGATGAGTATACTGTATATGTGTACATGACCTTGGTAAAGTACACAGTACAGTGTTCTCTAATGACATGCTGACGTTGTAAAAAATACTTTAACCTGCAACATCAAGACCAATGGCATTCTGAAGGAAAAGAAGGGTTCATATGACCTATCTTAACTTTTTTTTGTGGTTTTGAATAACTTTTCTGTAGTTTACTTTAGTAATTTTAGTGTTGCCAATTGAGGAATGCAGATATATTTTAAAAAAATGGCATAGAAAGTCCTTTGCAGAGTATAAATTACTTGATTTTTATTTTTTATTTGCCAAGCTGACTTGTTTTCTCCTCTAAATGATCCCATCGTGAGACACTCCGGCTGAGCACTCTTCTACTGTGGCGCTCTCAGGCCCAGAGTTTAGTCATGCGCACAAGTTGCACATGTCTGTACAGTGATGATGATGCTCTGACCACATTAACATTTAGTACAAAGTTGGAGTTTAGATACTAAATACTAAAGTCCTGGGGAGGTTGGGATGCAGTGCGGGAGGTTGGGATGCTGATGTATTCAGTATTGTGTAGTTCTGGTATCTCCCTGGCTGCAGGTAACTAGGAATGCGCGATGTATACGGTAGAAACGATAGAAATTTAGCCTACGAAAGAGATCTGTCTTCTACCGGCTAACCGCAGTAATGCTGTGTCTGAAGTAAAATCAGAGTTGTCAGTTTAATCGTTACTTTTTTTGTTGTTGTTGAAAACTGTGCATAAGTGGCGTTAGTCTTTTCTTCAAGGGCTAAGTGGCGAAGCTACAAGCTAACTACGTCCGGCTTGCCGTAGTGTTGCCGTGTTCTGACGCATGCGCAAAACGCTGTGTTCCATCAAAAGTTTTGCTGTTTTTTTCCATCGAAAGTTAAAGTAAGCGTTAGTCAGCTTTAGAGAAACCTGATCTGTGATAAGAACGCTGTGTTGTGTGATTTTACTGCGAGACCCTCTTTACCAAAGCCAGAGTCATTTTGTGTCAGCTCTCCTTAAAGCAGAAGGAGTCGCCCACTAGAGGGTTGGAGGGTGAAGTGTTTCAGTGTAACATTCTGCTCTGTTGCTGTTCATTTCTTAAGTGAGAAGACTGGAAACTGTTAGAGTTAACAACATATTATTTTGTTTAAAACATATGGCTAAAACTACATTTGATATATTTTGCTCTGTTTTGCACTACAAGAAAGAAGCCTAATACTTGATTTGTTTGTTATTTAAAAACTCTCTGGACCTAGTAGTGGAATTTTCTTAATTCAAAATATGATGGCAAAAGGACACTCTATGCTTTTTTTTTTTAGCAAGTTTTGTACCAAAAACATATCGTGATGTATATCGTTATCGCCACCCTTCACAATACATATCGTGATATGAATTTTATGCCATATCGCACATTCCTACAGGTGACTAGTGATGTGTGAACACTTCTGCTTAATATGTAGAAGTTTAATTTATTACATGGCATCACCTTTTGTTAGGTAGTGAGGTGTCCTCCTTGGAACTAGGACAGGAAACACCGATTGGTGCTCTCCCCTGCAGCCTGTCTGAGTTAGGAACAATGTGCACACCTGGTGTGCATCAGATAGCATGACCCACCCTGCTCTGATTGGATCAAACTGGCTCTGATTCTGTTTTATTTGTTGAAAGCAGTATCTGTTTAATCTCTGTATCATCGTTGGATTGGATGGCTTTAACAAGATCACAACAAAACACACTTTTCCCCCCTTTCATTTTTAACTGTGGCAGCGATGAAGAACTTTTAATGTTTATCTCACTTGACTGGCCGTTGGACAACCTCCAGGTGAGACCTGGTTGTCCAAGACAAATAAGTTGTCTCGGACAAACTGTAACCTGCTTATGTTGACCCCTGCTCAGTCACGTGTGGACACTGCATGGAGTTTGGGACAAAAGCACTTTTTTATTGTTGAGGGCACCCAATGTTTATTGTCCTCACTCCCCCCACCCCCCACTTTTAAAATTCAAATTAAGAGCGAGTTGCACATTGCGGCAAGTTCTTGTGCACACGTGGAGCACTTTTTATCATTCACTTCATGCTTTTGTGTGGCTTCAAGGATTGTTCCTTTAAACCATCTACAATGACTGTCCTTCCTGTTGCTCTTCTTGCTTTACCTTCATCAGCTGCTGGAGTTTTGAATGCTCCTCCTCCCCCTGGAGTCAGTAAAAACCCTCCAGAAGCTTGCGTGCCTGCTCAGGAGGTGAAGTTTGCAGAAGATCTCACACCAGCTTTTTGTGACCAATCCAAAAATGTATCTGCACCTCAAGGAGCGACTGAGCAAAGAGATGGGAGTGGCTGTAGTGCAACACCTGTCTTGGAGCCAGGATCAACCGCTGACTCAGCAGAGGCCTCAGCTGGTCTTTCAGCACATGAAGAGTGTGTCTTTTCTGCTGAGGATCCAGTTGCTTCTCTGGGTCTGCATGCAGTCACTCTTCAAGACGAATCAAACAGTTCTCTTGTTGCATTCAAAAAATTGACCTGTCAAGAAGTGGAGCTTATTTCTGTTGATGCAACGGCCCCTGCAGAAGAATCTCCTGGTCCCAAACAGTTGACCCCAGAAGATGTATGTGCAGACCACAAAGATGGGTTTGCAAGTGAATTGTCCAAAGCCTCAGTATGTGCAGCTGAAGATAAAATACTTCATGATGATTTGGCTTCTAAAAATGAAAATCTTCACGAGGCCTTTCAGTCTGAGAAAACTGATGCCCCTCTTACCGCTCGCCACCTCTCAGGTTGGTTTATGCGTTAAAACCAAGTTCTTTTACTTCCTGTATATGATTTTAATATTTCTATCTGGTCTCTAATACAGTTCAAAACTTTGTTTGGGTAGATTGTTCTTGTGTTGAAAACTTTAGTTATGTCTCATTCTCCACTTAATTGTTAAACAACTGGAATGTTAAGTGCATTTATTGTACATTATCATTCATTCACTAGTACTACTGTTAGCATACAAATTACCGTAAGTATCCACATCCAGTTTTGCTGATGTTAACTAATTTAATCTGTTCTAATGAACGTTGACGTTATTTCAGTACAATTAGGTGCACTTTTACACATTTTCAGAGCTATTTCACTTTGAGACAGCAGATTAAAATTTGTGTTTCCATTTTTATTTGATTATTCAATATTAGACAAACTTGTGATGTACTATATTATTGCAATAACAATACTACAATAGTCCCTCGCTACTTCATGGTTAATTTTTCGTGGACTCGCTCTATGGCGGTTTTTCAAAGTAAGATTGGATATGACACACAATTGGCTGATTATTCGATGAGCCACACAATCTGCATGGCTTTTTTATTTAAAATAAATTATTTAAAATTATTTAGCATCTGTGTGCAGCCCACAACTGTGGGAAAAGCTTCCTCCCGGAGAAGTGGGCGTGGCCAAGAGTACAGCCGAATACGGATCCCCATGATAAACGAGGGTCTACTGTAATTGCGATAAACCCCATCTCCCTCATTCCTTACTATGTTTTATGTCATCACTATAATTTTATTCAGGTGTGGTCATTATGGCCATTTGACCAAATATATTAGCATGCAGAAAATGAATGTATGGTACTTGAAATATGGTGGCCTTCGTTTTTTTTTGGGGGGGGGGGGGGGGGGGGGTGTTCTGTTCTTGACAGTATAGTTATTGTGCTCACTGATATTGCAATGGTTGATACATTTTGCAATAGTGCAGTCTTATTTTTTTATACAGTAAGATGTGAAATTTGTTTTTGATTGCATGTAAAATTGACCTTTGCTCAAAGTGAAATCTAACTGAATAGACAGGAGTTTCTGTTGGAGAAACTGTCTCTTGTATTTTGTGTGGCAGTTTGCATCTAAACTCGGAGAGGTGTGCAGTTTTTTTTTTTTTACCTAACCTAAGCATGGAGAGTGCTTATTTTATTTTTTGCAAACTTTTAACCAGCATGGCCAAGACTTTCACCACTGGGTCAAAAATTAAAAACAAGATTTTTTTCCCCTGTTCAGCTACACCTCCTGCCCCAGCTTCATCCCAACAACCTCAGGCTGCTTCTGGGCCTGCAAAGCCCAAAGGCAAAGACACCAAGAGTCCGCAGGGTTCCTCTGCCCCAAAGGCTGTTCCTGGCAGAAGAAAACGCTCCTCTATGTCTGCCTCCTCTTCCTCACCCACCTCCCCAAAATCAACTCCCTCCTCTACTCCTCGCTCACCTGTGCCATCTCCACTGGCTTCCTCAGCTGGTAGTCTTTCTGCTAATCAGGCTAATCGCCCCACCCCAAAAGTTGTTAAGGCAGGTAAACAAGGAAAAGCTAAAAAGGGAGAGGCATTTGTGCCTGCACCTGTTCAGGTAGACAGCAAAGTAACCGATGTAAAGGAAAAGCAACAGGAGGGTCACTTTGAGAAATCTGCATCTACTGGACCTAATGCCACCCCAGCTGAGACTAAAACTCAGCCAGCAGCAGCTGTTGCAGCCCCTGCTGCATTTAAAGTTACCTCAAAGCCTGCGGTTGCAGCACCAATTTCATTTTCAGATGCAATTGCTTCAAGCCCTCCAAAGTCTGTTAAGGTGGCTTCACCAAAAGCAGCTCCTGTTAAAGCTGCTGTGAATGATGATCTCCCACCACTTATCCCACCTGAGAAGCATGGTAAAGTGCCAGTTGTTTCTCCTGTTGATAAACAGAGTATGAAACCTGCTGCATCTCCTGCTGAAACTAAACCTCAAGGTTCTTCTGCTGTCCCAGCCAAGAAAGGTTCTGAACCCAAACCTGTACCTGCTGAGGCTGCCAAAGCAGCACCCCCAGGTAAATCTGCAGTTGTTGAGGTTGCAAAACCAGCTCCTACTGAAACTACCAAAGCTACCAAGGGTAAGCCTGCCCCTGGCAATATTGCTCAGGACAAACCTGCTTCTGTTGGAGCTGCTAAGCCAGCCAATGAGACTAAATCCATTTCTAAAATGGCTCCTAAACACGTTGAGGAAACTAAGGGTTCACCTCCAAAGGTTACTAAGCCTGATGCAGCCCCTGCTCAGGTAGGCAAACCAGCTGAGGTTAAAAAGCCAGCACCTACAAAAGATGCAAAGGCTGTTGCTGAGGCAAAGATAGTTGAAGTTAAGGCAGTGTCAGCTGAGACACCTAAAGGCACCAAGCCACCTGCTGAGGTTGCACCTAAAGCTGCCAAGCAAAGTGATGTTAAAAAGCCTGCACCTGAAAAAAATGCAAAGAATGTTGCTGAGGCCAAATTGGTTGAAGTTAAGGCAGTGTCTGGCGAGGCTCCTAAAGCAGCCAAAAAAGCTGCTGAGGCTGCACCAAAAGCCAATGTCTCAAGTGAGGATAAAAAACCAGCACCTGAAAAGAATGCAAAGGCTGTTGCTGATGCATCTAAAAAAGCAAAGCTGGCTTCAGAGGCTGTGCCAAAAACCACTAAGTCAAGTGATGTTAAAAAGCCAGCACCAGAAAAAGGATCAAATGCCATTGCTGAGGAAAAATTGATTGAAGTGAAGGCTGTGTCTGCCGAGGCAGCCAAGGCGGCGACGTCTGCCGAGGCACCCAAAGCAGCCAAGGCGGCGGCGTCTGCCGAGGCACCCAAAGCAGCCAAGGCGGCGGCATCTGCCGAGGCACCCAAAGCAGCCAAGGCGGCGGCGGCGTCTGCCGAGGCA
>NC_056508.1:20719396-20721324 GCF_014905685.2 Nematolebias whitei | reverse complement strand
GCAGCCAAGGCGGCGGCGGCGTCTGCCGAGGCACCCAAAGCAGCCAAGGCGGCGGCGGCGCCTGCCGAGGCACCCAAAGCAGCCAAGGCGGCGGCGCCTGCCGAGGCACCCAAAGCAGACAAGGCGGCGGCGTCTGCCGAGGCGGTGCCTAAAGCCACCAAGCCCACTGCCGAGGTTTCATCTGCTCCCATAAAACCAGTTCCTGTTGAGCCCGCTGTTCCTCCCCCAGCTACCCGTAAACTCACTTTTGCTGAGGCAGTTGCAAAACCTGCACCTGCCAAGCCTGAAGTTGAGATAATTGATGCTGCCGGTACTCTCTCAAATCCTGTTGCAACTCCTAAACCTGCTCCCACACCTGGTAAAATCCCAAACAAGGTGGAGACTGTGATCAAGAACGACGAGGGTATTTCCTTTTCTTTCTTGTGTATTTGTGTGCCAGCACTATTTTTTTGGGGGGGGGGGGGGGGGGGGGTTCATGTGCATAAAGATTTCCCTTTAAAGTCAAGCTTTTGAAGTCTGAATCAGGTTTGGCTTGTGATTTAAACTGTTGTAGCTACTTGGGATTTCTGTTCCTATTTTGGCAAATGTTAATTTTACTTTTGGTTTATGGCTGTCAGATTGTGGAGATTTGTTTATGCAATGACATTTTTAATTTTGATGGACTTTGTGAAAATGATTTTAGTCTATTAAAGGTGATCCAATATAAGGGGTATTGTGTTTTCAGAGGTCCTGTTGTGTTGAGTTTAGACGATGCTTACTGTGTTTTGCTTCATAAATTTCATAATTGTTGCTGCTTATTTTCAGAATGAGTTGCAGGTGTGTATTATTGAGATTGTTTTTGTCTACTGGTGGCTTCTGCAGGATCCGGCACGGAGTCGGACAGCGATGACTCTGTTCCTGACCTGGAAGAACAGGACTCTGCACAGACCCAGACACAGCAAGCCCAGGTCAGACTTCAGTCTAATCGGTAATATTAGGTCTACTGGTGTGACTTGAGAGCAGATGTTCTGTACAGATGTTGGTCTGTAACTCTTCAGTGATGAATAACACAGTGACTTTCGTTCTTCTGAGCCTATTGAAGCCAACCTTTGTGTCCTGAGAAGAAATATTCATAGTAATAAAACGTGAATTGTTTTTCTCTAAATGCAGTCTCTAACATAACAAATTTGTCTTGTAGCTTGCAGCAGCTGCTGAAATAGACGAGGAGCCCGTCAGCAAAGCCAAACAGAGCCGCAGTGAAAAGAAGGCACGAAAGGTAATGAAGACTCGTAAAGCTTATACAACACTTTGTTTACAAGAATATTTGTTCTAACATTTCTTGTTTTCTTGTAGGCAATGTCAAAACTTGGTCTCAGGCAGGTCACAGGGGTCACCAGGGTCACTATACGCAAATCAAAGAACATCTTGTTCGTCATCACCAAACCAGATGTGTACAAAAGTCCTGCGTCAGACACGTACATCGTCTTTGGTGAAGCTAAGGTAACTAGAGAGCAACAAATCAATTTGTGTGAATGATTCATAAACATTCACACTGTGATCCATTTTTCTTTTGTACGTTTTTCAGCATCTTTCTCGTTCCACAATTTTTATGCCATTTCAACAAATCGTAAATTAAAAATGTTCAGCTCTTTCAGGACAATCCTGCTTTGACTGTTTCCCCTACATAACTTGCCATGGCGGGGCGCTCATCTCATCCATTATTTTTGTCTGGGGGGGAGACGGACGGACAGACACGTCCTCTGCTGCGCAGCGCGCTCTTTAAACCAACGGTTTTAGAGGGGGGGTGGGGGACACAGAGACAGCCGTGTGCTGTTTGCAGACGGTTTTACAGTTTCAGAACAGGGTGCGTGTGAGGAGAGCGACTGAGAGACATCTGAGCCACGCGCTGTTTGTATCCACAGTTCAAGTGGCGGGGGGGGGGGGGGGGG
>NC_056508.1:20708586-20719296 GCF_014905685.2 Nematolebias whitei | reverse complement strand
GGGGGGGGGGGGTTCAGCGTGAGGGTTCAGCATGAGGGAAGCGGCTGCCTTTAGCTTTTTAGCTAGCACACCTGCATTTCTAGCCACTAGTTTAGCGTTACATCAGTGCTGACGGGGTTAAGGTGGGGGGTTCAGTAGACGGGGCGCTCGGTTCTGTTGACGGGGCGGGGCGCCCTGCTTGTATAATGTAGGGGAAACACTGGTGCAACGTTAGCTTTTTTAAATATTTTGCTTTTTCTGCCTCTTTTTTTATGCTAATTTTAGCTTGTTCAGCTAATTCCACATTTTTTATGCCAATTTCAACTTTTTTCAGCCTACTTCAGCAAAAAAAGTGCTCTCTCCACACTGCTGTTTTAAGCTTCTTCCTACTTAGCTACTTTTCAGCAGTTTTTTTTTTTTTTTTTTTTTCCTAATTTCAGGGTTTTTAAGATGTATTCTACTTTTTGTGGTAATTTCTGCCTCTTTCATCCTAATTAACTTATTTCTGCTAATTTCTTCTTATGCTCCTTTCATCTTTTTTCTGCTGGTTTCAGCTTTTTCTGTTTCAGCTACTATTTAGCTACATTTATGCTAATTTTATCCTTTTCTGCTAATTCCACATTTTTTTAGCTCATTTCAGCTCTTCACTTCCTTCTGATAGTTTAAGCTTATTTCTACTTTTTCAGCTACTTTTCATGTATTTTTTGCTAGTTTCACTTTTTTTTAGCTAATTTCCTCATTTCTGTGCTTATGTCTCATTATTTACATCTAATTCAGCAACTTTTGCTAATTTAGGCTTGTTCTTCCATGTTGGCTACATTTCAGCATGTTTTTTGTGCTAATTTCAGCTGTTTTTCAGCAAGTTCTTCTGTAATAAGCATTCACACTGCATTTTCACAGGAAATGCAATTTGTCTAGTTTTTGTCTTGTACGGATGGATACTCTTGCTTTTTTTAAATTATTTTATATATAACAAAAACATTTTAAGACTGTGTAAGGGTGTTGTGGATGTTCCAATAGTTAATGCCAAATCATGCACTGATTGTTGTTTTACAATATTTTTGTGCCATAGATCGAAGATCTTTCCCAGCAAGCTCAGTTGGCTGCTGCAGAAAAGTTCAAGGTACCAGGAGAAAACGTATCAAACATCCAGGAAAACACACAGACGCCCACAGTCCAGGAGGAGAGCGAAGAAGAGGAGGTAATAAAGGATTTAACTCAAGTGAAACAACTTTAGTTGTAAAATGTTAATCTCAACCTTTATTAAATTTATAGGTTGATGAGACCGGAGTTGAGGTCAAGGACATTGAACTCGTCATGTCACAAGCCAACGTGTCGCGGGCAAAGGCTGTACGCGCCCTGAAAAACAACAACAACGACATTGTCAATGCTATTATGGTGAGATTTTGTAGCTTTTTTAAATGTGATTATAAGATTATTTATATTCAGCCAGAGATTATGTGATTTATCAGAGATCAATCCTAACTCTTCTGTGATGATGAAATACAGTGACTTTCGTTCTTCTGAGTTTACTGAAGTCAACATTTCTGTCCTGAGAAGAAAAACCTTTAACAGCTGTATCAAAATAAGTTTTTGAACCTGTGCTGATCTGTACTTTCTGTTGTGTTGCAGGAGTTGACGATGTAAGGGGACCCAGTCGAAGAGTTAAAGAAAGGTTGCTGATTTAAGCTCGTTTATACAATTTATACCCAAGACGGAAATAAATTTGTGTGTTGATGAAATTACATGTTGTCTTTTGGCAGTTCTTATTGGAAACAGGAGTCATTTTTGCTTATTGGTATCATTAATCCCTGTTAAGTGTTAAACCTGCAACAACTTGTTTCAGAAACAGCTGAGTTTTCCAAACATGACCCTGTATTTTGTCCAAACATCTCGTCTGTTAACATACAATGTTCTTAACGGATGAGATGTTTGGACAAAATCCAGTAACTTTTCAAACTGTTGTACTGTTGTTTTTATAATGTATAAGGACAACCAATGGGTTTATTTCTTTAGTATTAACAAAATTTATTTACTTATGTTTTCAGTCAGTTGCAACCTGCAATTTTTATTCACGCATGTACAGTGAAGAAAATAAGTATTTGAACACACTGCCACTTTGCAAGTTCTCCCACTTGGAAATCATGGAGGGGTCTGACATTTTGATCTTGGGTGCATGTCCACTGTGAGACATAATCTAAAAAAATAATCTGGAAATCGCAATGTATGATTTTTTTAAATAATTTATTTGTGTGTTACTGCTGCAAATAAGTATTTGAACACGTGTGAAAATCAAAGTTAATATTTGTACAGTAGTCTTTGTTTGCAGTAACAGGTCAAATGTTTCCTGTAGTGTTTCACCAGGTTCACTGCAGCAGAGATTTTGACCCATTCCTCCACAGATCTTCTCTAGATCAGCCAGGTTTCTGGGCTGTCACTGAGAAACACGGAGTTTGAGCTCCCTCCAAAGATTTTCTATAGGGTTTAGGTCTGGAGACTGGCTAGGCCACTCCAGAACCTTGATCTGCTTCTTACGGAGCCACTCCTTGGTTCTCCTGGCTGTGTGCTTCGGGTCATGGTCATGTTGGAAGACCCAGCCACGACCCATCTTCAATGTTCTGAGGGAAGGAGGTTGTTCCCCAAAATCTCACAATACATGGCCCCGGTAATCCTCTCTTTAATACAATGCAGTCGTCCTGTCCCATGTGCAGAAACACCCCCCCAAAGCATGATGCTTCCACCCCCATGCTTCACAGTAGGGATGGTGTTTTTGAGATGGTACGCGTCATTCTTCGTCCTTCAAACACAGCGAGTGGAATTGAGACCAAAAAGTTCTATGTTGGTCTCATCTGACCACATAACTTTCTCCCATGACTCCTCTGGATCATCCAAATGGTCATGGGCAAAATTAAGACGGGCCTGGACGTGTGCTGATTTAAACTGGGAAACCTTCCGTGCCATGCATGATTTTAAACTATGACGTCTTAGTGTATTACCCACAGTAACCATGGAAACAGTGGTGCCAGCTCTCTTCAGGTCATTGACCAGTTCCTCCCGTGTAGTTCTGGGCTGATTCTTCACCTTTCTTAGGATCATTGATACGCCACGAGGTGAGATCTTGCATGGAGCCCCAGTCCGAGGGAGATTGACAGTCATGTTTAGCTTCTTCCATTTTCTAATAATTGCTCCAACAGTTGATCTTTTTTTCACCATATGTCTCGTAGCTCTTTCCAGCCGTGTGGAGGTCTACAATGTCTCTGGTGTCTTTGGACAGCTCTTTGGTCTTAGCCATGTTAGTAGTTGGAGTCTTACTGATTGTGTGGGGTGGACAGGTGTCTTTATGCAGCTACCGACCTCAAACAGGTGCTTCTAATTTAGAATAATCAGTGGAGTGGAGGTGGACTAACAGGTCTTTGAGGACCAGCATTGTTGCTGATTGGCAGGTGATCAAATACTTATTTGTAGCAGTAACACACAAATAAATTATTTTAAAAAATCATACATTGTGATTTCCAGATTTTTTTTTTTAGATTATGTCTCTCACTGTGGACATGCACCTAAGATGAAAATTTCCGACGCCTCCATGATTTCTAAGTGGGAGAACTTGCAAAGTCGCAGGGTGTTCAAATACTTATTTTCCTCACTGAATAGAGTGTATACAATTTAAGGATAGAATTTGTCAGAAGATTATTTACTTTTCTTTAACCAGGTAAATCTCTTTGAGATCACAGATCTCTTTTTGCAAGAGAAATCTGGTCCTGAAGGCAGCCCAACATGCATGTTTACTGTGGAGGAAACCCACACAAACATGAGAACATGCAAACTCCACACAGAAAGACCCAGGTCCAACCTGGGGACAGAACACACTAAGCTGTCGTGTTGCCAAAAATGTATATGAAGGTAAATTAATCTCAAAAGTAATCACAAGGTGTAAGATCTCCAAGCGTTGCACGTTTTTCAAATGTACGGACAGTTTTTCACATTTACACGTTTTGATCAGCAGAAACAGGAATATTCTGCACATACAATTTGTCAAATACACGTGCACAAATCACCTGTGGATGAGTAGATGTGTTTTGATATAGAGGGTGTGAGGTTATCAGGTCTCTTTAAATGATTCCCTGAGGCTCAGTGGGATTAACCTGTATAAATAAAAGTTGAATGAAAAAATGAGCCATTGTGCAAAGTTAGAAATGTGTCTTCCCTTTCCAATAACTACACCTGGTAAGCCTCAGAGGACAGAGGGTGACTGGAGACCCCTGAAGAGGGAAAAGCTGAAAGAAGAAACGCATTTTAAATAAATATTTTTGTCTTTAATTAGCATTACAAATCGCAAAAATTAACTTCATTGTTGTGGTTAAAAAAAAAAAAAAAAACTTCCAGCAATGTTCAGTCAGTTCCTCTGGACGGTTTCTTTTTTGTTGAAAAGTTTAATCCTTCATCCAAAGGACTTCATCAGTCTGAGGAGCCAGCCACAACAAACTCAGTCCCACAAGCGGCACACTTGCATAGTGGGCCAACCAGTGTGCTGGTGGTAAGATGGTTTCTGGAGTCGACCCCCTCTCTCCCCGTCGACTCCTCTGAGGCAGCCATGGCCAAAGTGTTCAAATAACTCAATAATTCATTCAACCTTTATACAGGTTAATCCCGTTGAGCCTCACGGACTCATTTACAAGAGACCTGAAAAATCCAACAAAGTTAGAACAAGAACGGCAAACTGGTTGGCCCACTATGAGTGTGCTGAGTTGTTGGTCCTCGGACTGATGAAGTCCTTTGGATGAAAGTCGAAACATTTCAACAACAAACGTTCAGGTGACCTGACTGGACTTTGTTGGATTTTTCTTTACCTGGATTATTGAGGGTGAACTTTGATGTTTATTTAAACTCCTCTAACACACTCAGGATGCTTATTTTTTTTATTTTTCTACTTTATATCTAGTTCCACCTGAATTTACTTTCTTATTCGTGACGAACTTTCGTTTAGAAATATAATAGAGAAACGGCTGATTTTATTTTACTGAAATATGAAGGACTTTGATGACTGATGAAGTCCTTTTGGATGAAGGACGAAACGTCTCAACAACCAAAAAGGGAAAAAAAAACCTTCAGATGACCTGACTGAACTTTGTTGAATATATGAGACTTTATTTGTCATCTTAGACTGAATGCCTTTAGTTTTATTTACACGTACTGAGCACTTTGTTTCTTTTAGTGTGCTTTTATAAAAGGTTTTAGTTTAGTTTATCCCCTCACGTTCTCCGTGGAGCAGCAGCTAATCTCGCTCAACTCGAGCAGCTGTGGCTGAAAGCTCTAGAAACGTCTGGGTCCTTCCGCGTGCGTAAACTCCTCCCATTCTCAACCCAGGATACGCTACGCAACCAGATCCGGAGTAGAGCCGTCCAGCTACAGGCGTTTTGAAGTCCAGTGCGCCGAGCGTCTCCCTTTTCACAGGCTCGACCCTTATTATCACAAGAGTGGTTTACCTGCGACAAAGAAGCTCACTTCGCCCGGAGATATGTAAGTCGTAAGCGGAAAACGCGGCGTAAGAAAAGTGCGGCGGTACGGTCCGCTTAGCTAACAGTCCTCACCCGTCCAACACGCTTTCTGTAAAGGCGGGAGAGGCTGGCCTTGCCTCGGTGAACAGAGCCTGAAAATGTTAACTCTCCTACTTAAAGAGCCGGCGAAAACAGGCGCAGCGTAGTGGATATGTTGTGGTTTGTCCGACATTGGCTGAAAAGTTGTCTTGTTTTCGGCGTGTCTCTGAGCCACCGCGTGGTTTGGACCTTGTTAGCCTCGTTAGCTCACCGAGACTCCGGGACCGGGCTATCAGATTAACACCAGAGCGACATTACGAATTAAATAATCTGGGGCTCCTAACGGCTAAAATACGCCCTTTGTACTCTTGTGGGCTTTGGCTCCAGTTCTTTAGGTTGTCGAGTGATTTTCAGTAGTTTTCACTTGTTTTTTATTTTAATGGTTTGTGGGGGGGTCAGCAGAGAAACTACACATTAATGATGCAGATTAATTTATACTGAGAGAACTTCTTCAGACTGAAGTGTTTGGTGTTCAATTTAATAAAAGGAAGTTACATTCATATATAGTTGTCTTCAGCCACATTTATTAAACTGATTTTTAATTCTAACTATTCAGGGTGACTCAAATTAAACGTGGTATATTTGACTTGTCATGCTTGAGTTCACAGATATTTCTCTGGTACGCTCCTGAAAGGGCTGGCTGACATGAAAATACATCAGCAGTAAGGGTTAAATGATGTGGGCTGGGTTGTGATCTGTGTTCTTCTACAGAACTGAAAGAAACAGACTTCAGATCCCAGTAGATTCACTTTTTATGGAGTTGTAGGACAGGACACGCAAAATAATCTGGATATTCTTTGAGCTGATAATTCAGTTTATTTCTAAAGCACCAAGTCACAACACAGAAGTCGTCTCAGGGCACTGAACAGAAACATTCGTATATAAAAATAATAATTTAACATTATTTATCTGAGGAGCAGACTGCTTTGAGTTTAACTCCATCACAGACTCTCATCCTGAGCAAGCATGAAGGCGACAGTGGAAAGGAAAACTCATGAGTAAGAAACCTTTAGCAGAACCAGGCTCAGGACAAGTGGTCATCCGCTTCTACTGGCTGGGTTTGAGAGGAACAGATACACAATGGCAGGTGGAAATAATATCAAATTAAAACTATTCAATTTTAGCATATCTTTAAGGAAATGAGGTAAATTTGTCGTCTAGTAGTGTACGCTTAAGACAATAAGGTTTTTATCATCTCATTAGATGACCTGACTTGGAAAATGAGGGTCCTTTCATTTTGACGAGATGGGACAAAGTTATAATCATTTTGACCAAGACGTAATTGATGTGATCTTGTGAGTTGAGATGGCACTTTTAGAGAACGTGTTGGGATGATTCTCTGCTACTACCACACATTGTATAATATTTGTGAAACTGACCAGAATTAAAGCTCTTTCTGAAAACAACTCTTGCAATCTAACAAGGTTAGGTCAGGTCCTCTGGATGGATTCTTCTTTGTTGAAATGTTTCTTCTTTTATCCAAAAGACTTCTTCAGTCTGAGGAGCTGCAACAAACTCAGTCTCATAAATATTGCCTTCTTCATAGTGGATCCACCAGTTTGCTTCTGACATCCAGAACTAGCGAGTTGCATGTAAAAGGAGGACCATCAGCCTAACAATGGATCGTTAGAGCCCTAACAATTGGCGATGCTTTCCAGTCTCCAAATAAATATTTACATTCGCAAGTGCCCGCGCACATGCGCATTAAGTGGCGGTACAAAACTTAGAGCGCCAGCTAATGTCATGGCATGGCAACTACAGCAGACTGAATTTCTGCGCTTCCATGTAAACAACAAATGCAATCTGTGTAAACGAGTTTTTCGCAAGAGTCAACATCTGAAAAACGCTGTTTCTAGCGGCTGTGTTCGTGTAAACAGGGCCTGTGTTTGTTGTTGTGGTGCCTCAGACTGAAGAAGTCTTTTGGATAAAAGACGAATCTGTCAGAGGACCTGACTTGACCTTGTTAGATTTTTTTACCTGGATTATTGAGCAAGCATCAGAACTCTTGCAACCAGCTTTCGACTTTTAAAATGAATGAGACTGAAGAAATTTGACTGAGGTCAGAAGTTCAAATTGTTTTTTTATTTTTAGAGATGAGGAGAAATAAACATTGATTGATGCAGGTTTAGCGTGGATGAGCTTAAGTTTCTCATCACGTTGTTTCTTCACAGGCATCCAGCAACTGCCAAGTGGTACGACAGGAGGGACTCTGTTTTTATAGAGTTCTGTGTAGCAGACAGCAAAGATGTTGCAGTCAATTTTGATAAAACAAAATGTGGTTTCAGGTAAGCCTTCCGCTTGTTGGGTCCTACGTCATAAACCTGTCAACAGATAAATTCTGAGTACAAATAAAATGCAATTTTTTTTTGTGCCCACAGTTGTGTTGGTGGAACTGACAATGCGAAGCTCAAGAATGAGATAGACCTTTTTGATGCCATCGATGAGAGTGTAAGGACTTCATACTGCCTTGGCTGATGGTACTGCAGGTTTTTACGAGTTCTTAAAGAGGTGATCACGTGTCTTTGTTTTGTCTTCAACTTAATGCAGCAATCCAAACATAAACGCACAGATCGTTCGGTCTTGTGCTATCTACGGAAAGCCCAGCCGGGGAAGCCATGGCCAAGGCTAACGAAAGAGAAGGCTAAGGTCAGGCATGCTCACACTGTTACATTCAAAGGATATTCATCTTCTTTTAAGAGAATGAGGCAACTTACTGATGGAGAATTTTATTGTGATAAAGTAGTTGTTGTTTTTTTTCCTGGAGCTGCTAAATTAACTTTTAATGTCTTAAGAAGTTTCATGAAGGAATAAATACCTGTGGACGCAAGTGGAAAGACGTACAGCCATTATATTCAGTGGAACTTGTAACGTGTCTCACTCATACTTCTCTGTATAAGTGACACTGTTTTTTTTTTTTATATCCACAGCTGAGCTGGCTAAGTGTTGACTTCAACAACTGGAAGGACTGGGAGGATGACTCAGAAGAGGAAATGGGCAACTTCGATCAATTCTCAGATGTAAGTTTGGATTTATTCTAACGGAGGGGAGGGGGTTGTCTTTAACGACACCAACCAAACGCCCAGATACAGGGTGCCCACCTTCTCGGTCAGCCGCCGTATGACTCGGGAAGAAGTGACAGCAAACAGATCAGGAGGAGTTTCTCTCAAGATGGAGTAATGCGTTTGCCGTTGTCACCTTAAACCACGTTTTCCCATTTCTACTTGGAAAATGGACTCTCCCAAGTCAGAGAAATCAACTGGAAGCCCAATTAAAGAAAAAATAAAATGAGTGAAGTGACATGAAGTTGGAAATTCGACTCGGGAAGCTCAACATTCCTGCTCAGCCTCATCCTTTTGAGAAGTTGATGGCTGCAGTAATGAATGGTTGAATGAAAACTTTATCCTTGAGGGGGCAAAGAATCGTAGCAGCAGGCATAAAATGAAGTTCATAACATTGTAACAATACACAATATAAAAATATAACAATCACAAATAAGATTCATCTATTGCATTAAGATGATCTGGTAAATGGTGTGTGTGTGTGTGTGTGTGGGGGGGGGTGTTAAATGATCTGAAGTGTTCTTTATGACAGCAGAGATCAGCGAGTCTGAAAAAGATGTCTGGCATGGAGCAGGTAGGATGAATGGTCATACTGGAGAGCAGACTTTGACTTTTCTGTTATTATCTCAAACAGCATTGGTCAATCTCTACAGTGTTTGTAAATACATTTAGTTGTGCTTGTGGTGGTTCACCTGGTCATTGATAACAACAATGAAGAAATCCTACTGGTTTTCTGTAACTAACACGGTCAAGTCTGGTCGGTCTGACGTTCCCAGATGGAGTTCAGACTTCCAAGATGAACTGAACGCAGCATCAGGGACGACCTGCCAGAGCCATCTCAGTTTATGGTGACATTGATAGTTGACAACATAAAAGTGCAACAGGCATTAAAAAAATCCAGAATTCAGGTTCAGGTTATTAGGGGTGCACCGATTGCAGTTTTCTGGACGATCACCAAAAAGTCTGACCTGCCGATACCGAATTTGTTTTATAAGCGACACAGTCAGGAGTTATAAGGTCACAATGCACCTTCAATGTTCTAGTATTATTTTATTGAAAAGCAGACCCTTAAACAATACAAACTTGTTTTAATGAGGTAGTGCCCTGAAATATAAATGAAGTTTAGACAATTGTTGTTAAAACTAATAAAATCTGTAAAATCGGTTTCTCGTGCAAGTATCTGCCAATTTCCCCAAATTAAGGAAATCTGGGCCGATAAATCAGCCGGACGATTTATCGGTGCACCCCTACAGGTTATGTTTATTTGTCATATGCAGCTTAACACAAGATCAACAGTACAATGAAATGTTCAGGATGAGAAGAACCAATTCGACTTGCTAAAAAACAAGAAATACTAAAGCAGGCAATATATAAACACAATAATCACACCACTGATGTGAGTATCCACTCTTTAATCGTCAACATTAACATAACAAAGACCCGTCTCCCGCTTTCTCCCCCTCTCAGTAACCCCTGACACATTCGCAGTAGGCTACCGTAATTCTTGGGCTTTAAAGCGCACCTGTCTCTAAGCCGCACTTGTTAAATATAAATCATAATTTTGTACATAAATAAGACGCTCTGGGTTAATTAGTCGCAGGCATCCACCGTTCATGGTCAGAATCTTCCCCCAGTCTGCTCCGGCATAATGTGCAGCTTTCTTGTAGTACAAGAACCAGCCAGCAGGTGGAGTTTCACAGACTAGTTTGTTTTCTGTGCACGCTCGGACTGTAAGAAAGACACGAGTATTCATGAAGCTTCGCAGTCCGACTCATGGTTACAACCATTATACCTTCAAAATGAACACAATAACTATCTGAGCATAATCACTGGACAGAGCAGTGCCAAACGTCTACGTAACTGAAATTGTTTTAAAATGATTTACCGGTAAAACCCAGTCTTATCTAGGTCATGTGACCGTAAGTCGGATAGTACGGTAGAATGTGGTAAATTTTCATTAAATTAGTACCATTAATTTTTATTGGTGAACACTTTTGTTAACTGCTGTTATTAAATGTACTTTCTAAGTAAATTTAACATTTTTTTCTGCTCAGCAGGGCTCTTGAAGAACAGCCCCC
>NC_056508.1:20675008-20708186 GCF_014905685.2 Nematolebias whitei | reverse complement strand
CCCCCCCCCCGTCTGTCTCCTCCGCTGTTTAAATGAGATACTGGCATTTAAACATATTTACTGTACACAAAGATGTTTTTTAACTTATTTAAATATGTACCAGTCTTGACTGACTGCTTTTAAAAATAAATCTGATGACTTATCCACCGCTGAGCTCTCATGGACTGAAGGGGGGGGGGGGACTCCTTTCTCCACTTCGTGTTTGGATGTGGCTTTAAAATGAGATCCCAGTATTTAAACGCAAATTTACCGACACAGAAAGGTGTCACACACAAAGAATTTAAAAACTTTTATCAAAACATTTACCAGACTTGACTGCTTTTGCGTCTCCAATCCTGACCATTGACACGCGTTGATGCAGCTTACGGCTGCAGCTGTGCATGAAGCGCAAAAACCGGTAACAACACAGGAACTATCTGAAAAAATTAATTCACATCTATTTTGAGGGATGGTCCTTGAGAGTACCTCATTGGTCATTCAGGTTAGACTTCTGGTCACATGATGACAGAGTGGGTGGAGTTATGGTTGAGTATTTGAAACCATGAGTAAGAGTCGTCGTACATCTGATTACCTCAGGGTATTCTCTTAGTGTCACAAACGCCTGCCCCATGAGGGGTGGGATACTGTGAGCCACCAGCACCCAGCTCTGTCAGGAAAATATTAGTCAGTGGCAGGAAGCTACAGACAACAGGAAGTCCTTCAAAATAAAATATAAAAATATAAATTTTGGAAAAAAATACATAAATGAGATGTTCCTGCATATAAACCGCAGGGAGACAAAAGACAAAGACGGTACTTACAATTTAACACAAAGGTACAAAATAAAGTACCAACAAGTGATAAAGAAAATATGTTTACAAGGGCCAAAAGAAAATGGTAAACAACAACATAATAGTTGTAATGGTGCAAGTACGATGAAGTTGTATGAATAAGTCATTCAACCTTTATTTATACAGGTTAATCCCATTGAGCCTCGGGGATTCATTTACAAGAGAGACCTGATTAGATAAGTCCAAATCTCTTGCATGACAGGATACGCTTATGTACTCAGATCTTGTTCTGTTGAGTGTTAAGCCCCCAGTATACTCCCGTGTACGTCCATTCACGTGTACGTACTCGTGTACTGTACGCAGAGGGTTCAGACTCCAGCGTACACCCTGAGCAGCTGCAGAGCAGCTTCACAGACAAGGGGCGTTTACCTTGGGGACAAATTGAGATCGCCGATTGGTAATTTGCTGACACGCCTACTGGATTGATTGACAGGTCTGGGGAAAAACAAAAAAACGAGCGCTGGCAGCCTCAGCCACAGCGGTGTTCTGTGTTTATATGTTGTTAATAAAAAGATCTAAAAATTAAAAAATAAAACAGGGAGCGCTGGCTCTGCAGCCCACACATCAGACCAGCCCACCAGGAACTCTCCAGACCCTCCCGCAGCCACGCTGGACCTGAGTTTAATTCGCTCGTGACAAATTCCTTCATTTGTCTCCATTTCAGTCATTGCATCACCGGAGGAGGAAGAGATCACTGCCTCTTGGCAAAAAAACAAAAGAAAAAGCCATATCAGGGATGAAGAAGGGGAATTTAATACATTGGTGTCACATACAAAACAGTGCGTCGCTGGGCAGTTTATTGTGCGACACCGCGTACGTGGTCGTAAAAACTGAGCTTTGCACGGACATGCCCTGGGGGGTACGCTCGTACCTCTGCAGTACGTGTACCCCTCTGCGTATGGACGTACGTGGGAATATACGGGGGGCTTTAAGGTTTGTGAACAGCAGAGGCATCAGTCTTGAGGGATGCGATGCCACCAGTAGCTCAATTATTTACTTTTAAGTGTTGATCATTTCCCCCTGAATGTAGATCTACTCATCCCAGTCACCAAAACCGTTTAGAAACGCTGGCCTTTAATCTGTAAGTTGTCTCGTTGAAGTATGCTGTGAACTTGCAGGAACTGGACTGGAAGTCTCTTGAATCTGTAGCATTTAGTACTCTGTTAACAAAATATGTGCTGTCTTTTTTTATGTTCCAGATGATGAACAACATGGGAGGAGAGGACGACCTGGGTGATCTAGATGGTGCAGATGAAGTAAGAATCTTTTCATCACTTCTTTTCAAACCATTACTGTCATCAGTGCAGTCTCATTAAGCAGAGTTACGTCATCATCAGATGTTGGGCAGTCGAGTGTAGTGGTGATCAACCTCATTTTTCTCTTCCCTGTTTTTACTCTAGGACGACTCTGCAGATAGTGACGATGAAAGTAAGTCTGAGCCTTTTGTACACACTAGTTCTGCTGTAATTTGTGACTGAAAAATGTCGTTCTTTTTTTTTTTCCTTCAGAAATGCCAGACTTGGAGTAGAAACCTGTCGACTTCTAAAGAAAGGGGAACAACGGGGGACAAGAGGAATCTTTAACAAATGTATATGTTGAAACTGAAGGCAGTGACAAACGGCTGTACATATGAGTCCGTAGCCATATTTAAATCCATAGCCTCCGCTCCAAACTGTTGGACCAGTCGTCTACTCAAGGTTGATTTGCATGGTATTGTACAGAGCAGCTATTTCCACATCCATTTGCTGTACTGCACCTTTTCAGGAATCTTGTTTTTAACGTTAAATATTACAACCAAGCACACCTTTTTATTTCTTGGGGCTGGGGGGGGCGCTGTAAACTTGTACTCATCTGAGCAATATATGTTGAGAGCAAAGATTTACTGTTTCCAAATTAATTGTAGTTTAAAAATGATCAGACCCACTTCTTCCTAATGTGTTTTTTTTAAGTTGGTCGACGAGTGTAGTGCGTCAAAATTAAAACGGTAGATGCGTTTGTTGATGAGGTTTCTCTAAAGCCTTCCATGTGCTGTAAATTAGATATTTGGGATCTGTATCAACAACTTCACTTTACAGTCTACATGTTTCCCTTGTAAAAATCTGTAAAATTTGAAGCCTGACGTCGTTGCATATCTCTCTGCATCTTTTCAGTGGTTTTTTTCCGTACTAATTGATTACCTATTTGATCAGCTCTCACTTCATACCTGCCTAACATGCACGTTTCACAGAAGAGGTGAATGTTTCAGCTTACAGAGGGGCTCAAAACTTGGTGTGGCCTCAACATGACGTGGTTTGTTGCTATCCTCCTGGGTTTGTTTTATCTTTTGTCCCTTGCAGGTGAGGGAGTGTCGAAACAAAACTGCAACCAGTGATGACCAAAACTGTAAAGGGAGACGAGTGATGTTCTATTATAGTGGAAATTATTTCTTTTTTTTACTGTCTACATCTTTCTAATAAACTGTTTAAGAATCATTACGATGCTTTTGTTTTTTTCCTCCTCCTCTCCCCCCCCCCCCCCCTTGAATAAACTGGTTAGATTGTAAACTTTAATCTTCTGTGGAAAGTTTTGTGCAGAAGATGATTGGAGCAAGGAGCAGGAATTAAGGGTGTGGGGGGTGCTGCAGCACCACCTGATGACTGCAGGAGATCATGCATGTCCAGATACGTAATGAATTACTGAATTAAGATTTTATAGGTACTGAAAAATGTTTAAAATTTATAATTTTATATTTTCTTAAATCTATATCTGTCCGATTATATTAAAACATTTGGCTGATACTGATCTTTTATATACGTTCCTTTGTCAAACATAGCCCTTTTATTTAGGCTTATTTGCTACAAAAATTGTGTAAGATCTGGTGAAGTATATTCGGTAACAGCCATATGCATAGCACTTTAACTTATATTAAATTAAAGGTGTTAAATGTTATTTATTAGCATTAGTCACCTGCGATGCTGTCTCACTTGTGGAGGCTTGTTCCAGGTTCCTATAGCTGCACTGTGGGATCCTCTGCACTCCTGTGCATGAAGGACAGACTTTTTAAGTTCAAAGATTTTGTCTATCCATTGTGTCGTAAGACTAATGCTAACGGGGCTAACACGACGTCCACATGTCTGGTAAAACTCACCCAACAAGTCGTGCTATCGGCTATTAGCTTCTCAATGATGTCGGAAAGGACGGCTTGTAACTGGTAACGTTACGTCGGAAAATTATCCGACTGGGGACGATGTAGTGAGGCTCAACGTAGTCCATAAATCTTCTGAATCCGACATCCTCACCAACGAAAAATAAAACTTCCACACTGCTGACATTTTGAATTTTCCACTGTGAGCTCGGGTAGGCACACGTGACGTCGTTGCGTTGCGCTGCAGGCCAAAACGGCGCCTTTTACATCAGCGAGTTATTTTAATGGAATGGCTGATGTCCGATATCGAACTTTAACGTTAATATCAGCAGATACCAATACCATGCCGATAACATCGTGCATCCCAAGAATTTTTACAAATGCTTAAAACCCATAAACAGATCAGCTATGAATACTTGTTTACTCCCTCTGGCACAGCGACTGCTCCTGACTTGAACTTTTTATTTTTCCTAATTTCAGTAAAATTAAGACAGTTGTGGACAATACATATAAAATTTTTTATTTTACAACATATTTGTATTTACCTGACTAGAAATTTGATTTAACTTTGAAATCACATCTATCGTTACTTTTACCCGCTTCTTACTTTTTGGGTCACGGGGGTCCCTGGTGCCATATCCAGCAGTCATTGCCAGAGGCGGACTGGCCATCGGGAGCGTCGGGACAATTCCCGGTGGCCTGGTTGCCGAGGAACGGGACTAAAGGCTCGGTTCGGGTCGCACGGACTTTATTATTTTAAATAAACAATTCACTTTTGCCTGGGCTCAGGTCTCACGCTGCACTGCAGCGACGGAGAAAGCCTGGCACATCCCCCGGCCGGGCCGGCCCCCTCCCTTCCTTTTCTGTGTGTCACTCACAGAGCAGAGACACACACACACACACATTGCGCCCGCCCCCCTCCCCGCCCTAGGACTCGCGCTCCCGATGGTGTTGGCGCGCGGTGCGTGCATCTCAGAGCCAAAGAAGAGGAAAGGTGGAGCAGAGAGAGAGAGGATAAAAAAGAGAAAAGCTCTGGCCGCGGATGCTGCTAAGTGCTATAAATTAATGTTTGTTCGTAATGGAGCAGGTAAGAGAAACACTTGTGTTGAAAAAATTGAACTCTGGCACAGTTTATCAGCACAGCTTAATATCCACATGCTAGCTTCACTTTGAGGGACCTAAGTGGGCCAAAACTGACTTAATATAACAAATGTTTTTAAGTTTTTACAAAGAATATTGCAAATTTTATAATATGGGTTAGGATCTGAAAAAAGTTTAATGTTGAAATGTCTAGGAATTCAGATTTTTTTGTATCTAAAAAAGTTAAGTCAGGTCCTCTGGACAAATAAAAAAAAACTTGTTGAAACTTTTGTCTTTAATCCAAAAAACTAAGTTCAGTCTGAGGAGTTGCAACAAGCTCAGTTTCAAATAGCCTCTTCTCATAGTGGATCAACCAGTTTGTTGTTAACATCCAGAACTAGCTGTTAACATAAGGAAGACCTGCAGCCTAACAACCCCTAACAATGGTTTCTTTTCACAAAGATGGCTTCCTTTACTCCTCTCTCAAACCATAGTTCCTCTCTATCAAGGATGTGCACATCTTCATCCCTGAAAGTGACTGCTGGCCTGCAGATGAGTGTAAACTGCCGAGTCTTGGCCTGAAGATGTTGCTCTTCTGTGCTGGGCCAAAGAGCAACATCATCAGGCCAGGAGAACTCTGTGGTTTACACTCATCTGCAGGCCAGCAGTCACTTTCAGGGATGAAGATGTGCTCATCCTTGATAGAGAGAAGTGTTGGTTTGAGAGAGGAGTAAAGGAAGCCATCTTTGTGATGAGAACTCATCCATCATTAAACAGGGACAGAGGCCTCTGTGTCCAACTGTAGCCCTCTTACAATGCTGTTATTGCTGGTATCTCTCAGCCCCCTGTGAATAGCAAACAGCCTAGAGCACTAACGATCCATTGTTAGGCTGATGATGGTCCTCCTTTATCATGTTAACAGCTAGTTCTGGATGTCAGCAACAAACTGGTTGATCCACTATGAAAAGAGACTATTTGAAACTAAGTTTGTTGCAGCTTCTCAAACTGACAGTCTTTTGGATTAAAGACTAAACGTTTCAACAAGTTGTTTTTTTTTTTAATCTGTCCAGAGGACCTGACTTAACTTTTTTAGATTTTCTACCTGGATTATTGAGGATATTTTGTGTATACCCTTCATTACTCCAATAAATTATCTGAATATTAAAATCCTTGTATTACAATATTTTATTTAAACTTTATTTTACCAGGTAAAGTTCCGTTGAGATTAAGAACTTTTTTTTTGTTATATGAATAGCCAATACATATAAATAGTCAATAAGTGAAAATGAATAGATGGGAAATTATGGATGGCTTTTTAGACGTGTGCAAACAACATGCATTCAAAGTGCGCTCAATTGAACTCAGTCTTGGTGGTTTGCGTTAATCAGGTGGTGGTGGCCTGGGATGGTATCAAAATTCCCGGCCTGGATTATTGTCCCAGTCCGCCCCTGGTCATTGCAGAGGTGGGCCCATGAAAGGTCTTCGGTCCATCACAAGGACATAAAGAGCCAAAAGAGACAACCATTGACTCTCACTCACACCTAGGAATAATTTAGAGTTACCAATCAGCCTAACATGCGTGTTTTTGGTCTGGGAGGAAACTGGAGAAAACCCACATACACGGAGAGAACACAAACCACCCAGAAAGACCCCCAGCTGAGATTTGATCTGGCAACCTCACTGAGACAGCTGTTGTTCATATTGACCATAATTGATTATTAGCAGCAATAAAACATGAAACATCCAACAGTTTGTATAATTTTATAGGTACTGTATTTTGTATATCCAATATACACAGCATACTGTAATGATCATATAGCTTTGCATTATATTACACAGATGCAAATTATACCATACCACTTTATTTATAGAGCACTTAAAACAGCAACAAGGCCAACCAAAGTGCTGTACAGACAAAACAACAGGTAACACACCAAGCAACATACAAAATGAGGTAAATCAGAATATAGACATAAAAACGATGCAGATAATGACGACAAACCAGTGTAGAGCATACAGGATCAAAACACAGATCATCTGGTGTTGAAAGCTACTGAATAGTAGTGAGTTTTTAAACGGGACTTGAAAACCGAGAGGGAGGGGGCCTGTCTGACGAGCAGAGGTAACTCGTTCCAGAGTCTTGGTCCTGCTACAGAGAAGGCCCTGTCACCCCTGCGCTTAAGACGAGTTCCTGGAACTGTGAGGAGCAACTGGTCCGCTGACCTCGGGGAACGTGGTGGGACATACGGTTGTAGCAGATCAGAGAGATGGGGGGGCGACACTGTTCAGTGATTTCTAGACATACAGTACAGGAGTATTTTGAACTGGATTCGAAAGTGAACCGGTAACCAGTGCAGTGAGGCCAAAACTGGTGTAATGTGCTCTCTTTTGCCTGTACTGGTTAAAAATCGGGCTGCTGCATTCTGGACCAGTTGTAGTCGTGCTATGGAGGTCTGACTGATACCAAACAGGTGCGAATTGCAGTAATCAAGCCTAGATGTAATGAATGCATGTATTACTGTCTCCAGGTTATTTTTGGACAATATGGGCTTCAGTTTAGAGCCGCCTCAGTTGGAAGAAGCATGATTTAACAATCATGTTTACATGACTGTTAAGTTTCAGGGAAGGGTCCATTATCACGCCCAGATTAATGACTCTTTGTTTTTATGACAGGGTTAGAGCAGAGAGGTCGATGCAGTGGTTTGTGATCGTGTCATTGGGAGGGAACAACATGACTTCAGACTTCTTTTCATTGAAACTTAAGAAATTTAAAGCCATCCAGTCCCTGATGTCAGCCAGGCAGTCAAGCAGAGGTTGAATAGAGCATGTACCATTTTGTCTTAGTGGGAAGTAAATTTGACAGTCATCGGCATAGAAGTGGAAGGGCATGTTGTGTTTCCGGAAAATAGCACCAAGCGGCAGCAGGTATAAAGAGAATAGGAGGGGACCCAGGATGGACCCCTGCGGAACCCCCCATTTAAGCTCTGCCTCTGCGGAACTAAAATCCTTGATGGAGATCACAAAAGGATCTATCAGCTAGGTAGGATCTGAACCAATTGAGGGATGATCCTGTGACGCCCACCCACTGCTCCAACCTAGCAATGAGGATCTCATGGTCGATGGTGTCAAAGGCAGCTGTGAGGTCATATAGGACGAGCAGCACAGAATCACCAGTATCTGTGAATCTGAAGATGTTAAAGACCTTCAGCAGGGCAGTTTCAGTGCTGTGGAGAGGTTTAAAGCCAGATTGGAAAAGCTCTAAGATGCTCCAGGAAGCACTTCAACTGGGACTCGACTATTTTCTCCAGTACTTTAGAAACAAATGGGAGTTTGGAGACAGGCCGGATGTTGGAAACGACGGAGGGGTCAAGGTTTGGTTTTTTCAGGAGAGGCTGGACAGCAGCATATTTAAAGGTTTTTGGCACCACGCCAGTGGATAAACTACTGTTTACTATATCAAGAATGGACAGACCTAGAGTGGGAAAAACCTCCTTTAGTAGTCGAGGGGGGACCACATCAAAGGGGGAACCAGAAGGTTTCAAGCTGCACATGACCTGCTCTAGAGAAGATAGAGTGATGGGTTCAAAATGGTCAAAAGGAGCTACAGGTTGAGGTGGGATGGATGGGTCATGAGTTGGAGGGGAAATGAGAGCCCGGGTGGTCGCAATTTTTTCCAAAAAGAAATGTAAGAAGTTGTCACACAGCTCAGTTGAGGTATCGAAATTATGACTTCTAAGTCCAAATACCTTTTTCTTTGTACTTAGATGGTACTAAAGTTTCATTTCATCTGTTCCCTCAGCTGAACATGACTTGCACTCATTAAAAATCACTATAAATGTTGGATCGTATACCCGGATTATTGAGCATGGACTTTGTTGTTGTCACTATATTGTTTGTTGACTTAAACTTTCCGGCGCTAGGACCCATAAACCTTGAGGTTTTGGGCCCAGAAGCGGCACACTTCCTCTTCAGGCCTGGTTTCCTCCCCGTCATCACGAGAAGCTCCCGTCAATGCGTCTGGAACTTCCTGTTTACACCCGGCACATAAAAGCGTTCGCCTCATAATTTAACTTCGTGTCCTAATGCATGCTCAGTAATCAGGTAGAAAAATCTAAGAAGGTTAAATCCGGTCAATCCGTCCAGATGACCTGACTTAACCTTGTTAGATAACTTTATGTGGTTTAAATAAAGTTGTGTTTAATGCTTGTCATTTGGCTTTTCTTCTGAAAGCAAAGTAAAACTTACAAAACGGTAGTAAAATTGAAGTTTACCGTAATAAGGTTGTAATAGCTGAAATGTAAAACTAACCGGAAGTGATCTTTTAACGCGCGCCTTGTTACTACAGTAAAGTTTAGTCGCGGCAGTTGTTAAAATGGTGTTTTGAAGCTTCCACCGGATGTGTGTGCTTATCGTTTGGAGCTTGACGCTCCTCCGGCTCGCTCTGTTCTGTGATCATGGCTACACCGGACCTCACCAGCCATGTTTGCTAATTTAAAACCCAAAGGTTAGGGCAAGTAGTTGTTTATTATTTATCGCTGTGTCATCTTCGCCCGCACACCCGTTAAGACGGAGGTCTAAAGTCGTCCGCGCCTTCGGAACCCCAAGGACTTTCGAAAGGTTGGGCTGCTTTGAGTGAAATTCGAGTAAAACTTTGGATGGTGGCGGTGTGGGAGGATGATGCTCTGCAGAAATTACAGCATAAACACCAACTTCATCTGGCTGCTAGCTAACGGTTAGCCCGTGAACAAAAGGGAGAGCGGCTTCGTTTCTACTTTGTTAGCGCGTTCACGTTAGAGCCTGCGGACGAACCGGCTGCTAGTTCTCATTCACTCGGTTCTTACGTTTCTTATTTGCAACATGGGTCCGAACCAGCGTGCTGACGGTACCTGCTACCGGGCTACACGGCTAGCATCGCAGCCTACTTACTCCGGATCAACGTTATGGATGCTATTAGTTAGCTTCATAGCTTGCGCTCGTTAGCCAGGTTCTTTTGTGATGTTCCAGCTAAATAACCTTGGAGCTGCAGCGGAAACGCGTTCCGCTCGCTGTTTTCACGCCGACGAGTCAAGGGGGATCTCTTTCTTGTTCTGAGCTCGTAACTCACGGTAATAAAAGCCCGTCGTCAGCCCAGCCGTCTGCCAGGGATGCTCGGTTCATTTAGGGGCACTGCTAGCGCCTCTAAGCTAACGCGGCTGCCGTCGCGACGGCCTTGTCGAATTAGGAAATCAAGTATCCCGGAGGACTACCGGGAACAGAAACACCTCTCGGGTCTTTGTGGGTGTTATTTATTCCCATCCATCTCTCCATTACTAGCTGTGCTCCCAGTTAGCTGCTACTAATAATGCTACGCTGAACCGTGGAGGCTGCGCTGCAATGAGCGGCTCTTTATCCGCCGTCATGATGAGCTCCCACCGTACGTCCCGCCGGTCCATTAGCTCGCTGCGGCCTGATCCGCTGCTGCGACATTTTGACGGTTGTTGGAGGATGTGGCGGTGTTTACACGCTGCAGCCGCCCAAAACACTCCGTGCAAAGACTGCTCGAGGAAATGGCACCCGTCTGTCTTCACGATGTAAATTAATTAAAGTGTTGGTGGTTCATTTTCTGATCGGGCTTTTCTCGATTGTTGCACCATCTTGATGGGGGATTATAATCCGGCTGCGGAGTTCTTAATTTTGTGTTTTGTCTGTCCCCTTCAGATGGACTCCAATAATCATTTCAACTATGGCACCCACTCCTCACCAAACTCAGGATTGAAACTGTCCTCAGGGGATTCTCTTTACACTAACGGGTCCTCCATGAGTTTTCCTCAGCAGGGGAAGAGTGAGTATTTCTGTCCTTCAGCTGTGCTGACGAGTGATGGATGGATGCAGAGCTGCAGCCTTGACAACAAAGATGCATGTAATACCTTATACTAATAGTGTGTATGCAATAAGTCGCTTTAGAGAAATTACCTAATGCACTTTTTTTTTTTTTTCATAATTAATGGTTTTAGTTCGGAGCTGCAGATTTGTGACAAAAGGGTGGCGGCAAAGGTCAAAATAAATGTTTACAAGACGGTGGCGAGACCAGCTGTGTTGTATGATTTGGAGACAGTGGCACTGACGTAAAGACCGGAGAAAGAACTGGAAGTGGTAGAAATGAAGATGTTGAGGTGGTTCTTAGGATTGAGAGGGATGGATAAGATTAGGAATGAGATCATCAGAGGTACAGCACAGGTTGAACAACTGGGAGATAAAGTTAGAGAGACCAGACTGAGATGGTTTGGACATGTCCAGAGGAGGGACAGTGGGTATACTGGTAGAAGGATGTTAGAAATGCAGCTGCCAGGAAAAAGACAGAGGAGATATATGGATGCAGAATGAGATGGAGGAGAACTTGCTGTGGTGACGCCTGAAGAGGGAACAGCTGAAAGAAGAAGATGCTTGTTGCAGCACTGTGGTCTCTTTAAGTCTTTGCTCATTTCTATTCTCATTTTTTTAACCAGACTGTTTAGGATGTTTTCCTATTCTGCTTTATATCTTTAGGTTTTCTTTCACTACAGCTATGAAAGTCACTTAGTGAGTGCTCCCTAGTTGTTCATATTGTCATAAGGATACTGTTTCCCCCAAACCATACGGTGATAGTATAACCTAGTTTAGCAACAAAAGAGTTTTACCAGTGCAGGCCTTTTCTAATATATACTCTGTCCTTGAATTTAACAGATACAAATGGCGAAATGAATGTGAATGGCGTCACTACTGTACTTGGGTCGAGTGTACCTGGTTCCCACCCACCGTCGTCAGCTCCATATCCACACATGAGCGGCCGCCACCAGAGCAGCATGGGCTATGACTACTTGTGGGGAGGACACCCTCAGTACAGTCCAGGCATTGGCACATCCCCGGGGCATGGGCTGCACCAGAAGCAGCCTACACCTGGGATGGCGCAGCCTCAGTCACAGCACCTCTTCCAGGGTCAGGGACAGTACCAGCTGAACGGGGCTGTCGAAAGCTCCCGCCAGCCCCCTGTAACAGGCTCAGCCAACATTCCTCTGACGGGGAACCAGTACTGGAGCAGAAGTAACCCCAGCACGCAACAGATGAGCTACGATTCCCACAGCTTGTATGGCAGCTACCAGAGTCAGGCACATTCTGGTGTCACACCATCGCAGCATCACCAGCAGCTGTCACAGCAGCCCCTCCATTCCCACCGTCAGCCGCACCAGCAACCGCAGCATTATGGCCTGTTGCCGAACAGAATGCCCCTCTATCAGCATCAGTCCCATCGCCCATCCACGCCATCTCCACAGCATCAGTCAACACAGCAGTCTCAGCCTCAAGGACAGGCTCAGATGATGCCCCTAACTGCCCAGAATTTGACTCCTCCACATGGCAGCCCACAGCACCACAGTGTTGGCAGAGGGAGCACCAGCAGTCCTCTGCCCGCAGGGATGTCGCCAACACCAATCAAATCACCATCAGTACAAGATAGCGGATCACCCAAGAGTCACACCAGGGAACGGAGCCCCCATGTCACCAGTGTGGGGATGTCTTCTCCAGTCCACGGTAACGTTTGTTTTTCCCTCATTTTAATTCTTGTTTTCTCTGTTTTTGAAACGGCACAGACTGTTACAGTTGTGCCATAAAGTGGTTAGTTCTTCATTTTGACATTGTTTCATTGCGGATCCTGACTTCCTGATAAGTCGGATCGTGCTATTCTACATCCCATTTCCTGCTTTTAATGCCAGAACTTGAGTCATGCATGCCAGTCATATGGTTTTATTTCTCCCCAGTCATATTTGTTGTGGCCATTTCTGCTGATGAGCTTGTTGAAAATACGTTTTTCTAATGTTGCACATTTTTTGTTTTACACAACAGTATTTCAGTTGTGACGTCTAAACAACAATAATAATACAGGCTGTTAAATTACATCTAAATTACATGTTTCATCATTTTGCATGTGAACAACTAGTTTTCGCTGGCACCATCAAAGTGGTCGACCCACTATGACACAGTGCTGCTGATAAGACTGAGTTGGTTGCAGCTCTTCAGAGAAATATTAAACATTTCAACAAAGAAGAATCTGTCTAGAGGCCCTGACTCAACCTTGTTACATTTATCTCCCTGTATTATTGAGCATGCATCAGGACATACCATAGTTAAATGGCACTTTCACGTCCAGTATTTAGTCAGTGCTGAGAATTATTGGATTAGATACCTGGATTGAGCATGAACTTTGTTGCTGAGTGTTACAAACTTCGACCAGCAGGTGTCGCTGTTTCACCGTCTATCTATCTGAAAATAATCATCCAAAGGGTTTGTCAGTGGCAGCCAGGCCTGCTGAATATTTACCTCCTGCTGCTGAAAGGTGAAGGCAGGCATTAAAATTTTTTGCCCATCTAAGCGTGTTTTATTATGTCTGTCTGTAAGCAAAGTATCTCGTGAACAGCTGGACAAATTTTAACTAAACTTCCAAGAAAACTATCATCAAAGATGCATCTACCACTGATTAACTTTTGGAGTTTGTGCAATTTAAGATGCCCACAACAGCTAACTCACATTTAAAAAAACAAAAATGACTATAATTCACTTATATAGATATCTAAAATTGTGTGGTAGTTGCTGAGAGGTTATTTATTTATTAACCTTTATTTATCCAGGCAAATCCCATTGAGATCACAGATCTCTTGCATGGGAGGCCTGAGCCTGAAGGCAGCCTAACAGTAACACACACTTTTGAGTGTGAGCTCTTGCAGTATTGCATGGGATTCTGCATATCAGTAATTTTAAGGTTTTACAACGGCTACAACTCTTCTCAACATGAGATGATCTTAGTCTAAAACTGGCATAAAAGAATGCAGGTGATATACGTTTTGTGAACAAATGCTGGGTCTTTAACTTTATTGTTTTCATCCAATTATGGTATCAGTTGTAATGAATACAATAATCATTTGTTACCGTTATTTTTATTGTACTTGAGGGTTTTTTAAGAATAGTTTTGACTTTGTGAATCTTTTTTTAGGCCATTCGAGGGAATCCATCAAAGAGACTGACACAAGCTATAATGGCAATGAAAGGGCACTTGTTGCCCAGAGGTCTCCAAAACCGGACAGTTATCAACCTAAAGCCCCCTCTGTCCATGTGAGTCCTCAAAGTGATCATCGTCTTTGCTCAGATCAGCCAGCAGCTCCACGTCCAGGAATGACCTCCCCCGTCAGAGATTCTTTTGTCTCACGTCCCCCGTGTGCATCATCTCCTCTCTCTGCGTCAAAAGTAGGAACCTCGGTGTCTCTAACAAAAGCCTCCACACCATCGGGGGTCTCTGCTTTGTCTGGATCTCCCACATCTGCACCTGTCGTTTCATCCTGTGACGTTGAGCCGATGCCTCCACAAATGTCAGGACCTCACAAGATGTCCTTTGCTCCATCTGCAGTTGCTTCTTCCAGACTTTCTTCACCTCCTCTGACAGTACAAGCCCTCAGACCTTCCACTTTTGCACCTGAAGTATTCCCAGATACACCCAAGTATCTGCCAGAGGAAGCCTCTTCTTCCCTGCCTGTGGCTCCTTCAAAGCTGTCAACATCTCTTGCTTCGACTGAGAGCAGTTCTAGACTTGCAGCAGGTTCTTCAAGTCCCTCAGTTTCCTCTTCATCCGAGTCTTCAGCTCGTCAGGCAAAGTCAGTACTGCCTCCTACAGCCTCTGGACCATCTAGAACTATTTGTCCTCCTGCCTTAGTCTCTATCTCTTCTTACGCTGCACCTGTAACATCTCCAGAGAAACACATGGTCCATGGGTCCAAGGTACCTTGCTTCCCTGATGCACCTGGAGGGCCTCGTGAAAAACCTGCTCCCCCAAGATTAATACCTACAACTTCATCAGTGAGTACAAATTTCACATCTCTTCGCGTGGCTCCCCCTCCGATGTCTAAATCTGGATCTTCAACATTACCTGGCTCCTGTTTACCGACTTCAGCATCTCCTGCATCGCTGACTCCTTCAGCCGGCAGTAAAGTTTCTGAACCTGCACCAGCGTCCTGGTGTCAGACGTTCACCCCTCCAGGTTTTAGTGCAGGTCTTTCGGCTGCTTCTGCAGCATCAGCACCACCAGGGTTGGTAGCCTCACCCCGCTGTGCAACCCAAGACATCCCAACAGTCCGACCTCTGTTTACCCTACCTCCTCGAACCACTCAAGCCTCCAGGACTGCACCCATGTCCAACCCTCCTGCCTTGGTGTCCGTGCCTCCGGTCGTAATCAAGTCTTCTAGAGCTGTCCACAGCTCTGACTTCAAACAGCATCTTCTAAACGCCATCACTCCTCCTGTGCAGATGCAGTCGTCCCCCAAGTTGGAGCATCACGGTCTCTGCAAGGACAGGAAAATGGTGGAACATAAAAGAAATGAAAAAGCAGAGGAACACGTCCCTCAGCTTGATTCAGGCGTAATAAGAACATCACAGGTCGAACCGACTGACGCTAAGACATCAGAAACCTGCTCGTACAAACCCCTCCCTGATCTCCCAGGAAAACCCTCACAAACCACAGATAACCCCGGTACAAATCTGAAGAACACGCCACCGGTTTCTGAGAAGCACCA
Source organism: Nematolebias whitei (assembly GCF_014905685.2). Lineage (NCBI taxonomy): Eukaryota > Metazoa > Chordata > Actinopteri > Cyprinodontiformes > Rivulidae > Nematolebias > Nematolebias whitei. The sequence goes on along the minus strand of NC_056508.1, from coordinate 20,692,581 downwards.
CGTGAAGATCAGTGTCGTCTCAGAGGCAGACGACTCCTCTGGAGAGTCGGCTTCACCTGTAAAATCCTCGAGGCTGCCATGTGTGAGCGATGAACAAAGCTTTGACAACTCTCATGCTGCCTTTTATTACAAAGACAGTTCAACCTGCGACACCCCCTCTAGATTAAATATGAGCTCTGTCTTGGAGAAGACCTCTCTTTTAAGTGGAGATAGCTTATTTTTAGGTGACTCCACTCAGTTTGACACGTCTCAACTTGACAGCACTTCCTGTAACAGCACTAGAGAGAGCAGCTTTTCTGTGGACGAGTCCAGAGACGACACGTTGGACTTGACCAGGGAGGGGGAACCATCTGAGTCGGAGAGGACGGGCAACAGCAGCCAACTTACAGGAGGCTCCATGCTGGAGTCCTCTTTAAACATCTCTCAGACCGAGGAGCCTCCTGTCCTCTCAAGTGGTGTGTCCCACTCATTTGTGTCACCTCAACCAGTCCATCAAGGTGCAATTTTTAATTTTTTCTTAGATGCAACACTTTGTTTAGTTATTTTATAACGAGAGAACGTTCTCCAAATACATGGAGCTGTAAAGAAAGATAACTTGTTGTGTTCTTAGTCCCACTCTTCTGAGACGGTTTGTTGTGGTTCTGACAGGTCCTGAAGCAAAGCGGGAGCAAAGTGGACACGATACCCCAGACTCCATTAAACGCATTATTATTAAGACCACCACTAAAGAGACAGCACCCCCATTTTATAAGATTAAAGAAGAGAAATGTGTGGCCTTCAGTACCCCAGCAGACAGCTCCACTGAACACCCCCATCAAGCAGTTTCTGAGCCGACCGTGACCCCAGGGAAACCACGCAGACCTCGAGTTTCAAAGGTTATACTGATTAAAACCACAGGTTTGTAAAAGTCCTATTTGAACTCGTTTTATATGCTCTTAAAGCAATATTAAGTTTGAACTAAAACTTTTTTTTGTTGTTTTTTTAGCTCCAGAGAAGTCCCAGCGGAGGCCACGAGTTAGAACGCCAAAAGCGGAGAAAATAAAGGCAGACGACGAGGGAGGAGCCCAAGAGAGGCGAGCCCGAGGCAGAAAGAGGAAGCCATCTCTCCAGGTCCATGATCAAGAAACAGCCGGCGTGTCGGGGGAGGCTGGTTCTCTCGCGCAGGAAGTCGATCCGATAACGGCTGCGATCGAAGCCGTCCTGGCCAACGCCTCCATCATCAGCACAGCCGTCGAGAAACCCAAGAAGAGAAGGAGGGTCAAAAAACGAGTTCAAGCGGGAAACGCAGAGACCGCACAGAAACAAGACGCCAGAACATCTGCTGATAACGTCGATGAGAACGATGACGACAGCTCCACTGCAGGTGATGATGCTGGTTTATATTGTTTTTGTATGGACTCGGTGCTAATGAATATCGTGGTTTGTTTCTGAGCCTGTTTGTGTTCATCTAACAGGAGAAACGAACAGACGAAGGGTCGCAACAGAAGAACAGGTCCAGTTCCCTCTGCAGCACGGGTAACTAACTGTTTCCATCGGTAATAGTTGTTCAAGGCTTCAGGAATCTGTTTTATTTCTGCAATTATAACTAAATAATTAACCTTTTACATTGATCTAGTCTCTGAAACAAACAATAAATGTTGAAAGTGAAGAGTGTTTAGCTCCACGTTCAATGAAAAAGCTATATTTTAAAGAAGAGTAGAACAAAAATTATGAAGGCATATATTCGTTTAAAAGAAATGTAATATCTTTTTTTATTTTTTATGAGCTTTTTTCATCTATAAAAAGAACGTAGAAGGCCCTAAAGTAATCTTATAAACACAAATATTTCTGCCTTATGTGTAGCTGGAAGAGGGAGATCCGTGTGAAGAAAATCGAGAACCGCATGAAGGGGGAGACCTGGTATTACACTCCTTGTGGAAGGAGGATGAAGCAGTTTCCAGAAGTCATCAAGGTGGATCACACACCCTGAAAGCCTTTGTAAACTAATCTGTAGTCTGTGATTATGGAGTCATAACGCAGACTGTTTTTTGTCTCCCAGTACCTGAAGAGACACTCGGACGGCGTGGTCACCAGAGAACACTTCAGCTTCAGTCCACGCATGCCTGTTGGAGACTTCTATGAAGAAAGAGAAACATCAGAGGTCTGAAAACTCTTTTCTTCTGTTTGGAAGTTTCACTCTGAAGGGTTTTGATCAAAAACCCATTGAGTTATTCTTGTGTTTTAGCCAAGATTTGTTTCAAATGCCTTCTGGTGACTAAAATAGATTTTGTGTTCCTGTTGTGTTACAGGGCACAAACTGGGTTCTTTTGGCTAACGAGGAAGTTCCCTCTATGATCATGGCCATCACTGGGCGGCGCGGTCGACCTCCGAACCCAGACAAAGAAAAACCTCCCACGGTTCGAGGCTTGAAGAGGGGGCAGGCTCGCCGCCCTGGTAGACCTCCTAAAATCAAGACGGTCGACCTCCTCAGTAAAGTTGATGCCAAGCTGCTAAAACGACTCCAAGCCAAGGGTGAGTTCATGTCGGTTTGAAGATTTGTTTCGTCGTTTGGCGTTCAGCTGACTGCTGCTCGGTGTCCTGCTCTGACAGAAACTCTTACAGAGGAGGACAAGGAGAAACTGGCCAAAATCAAAAAGAAAATGAAAAAAAAGGTATGTCAGACTGGTTTTAGTGACAAATACTCTATTCACATCTTACACTTATTTTATTTATTCATTGTTTCAGGCAAGAATGAAGAGAAGAGAGGATTTAAAGATCAAGAAGATGAACGAGGAGAAAAAGAGAGCCAAGGTTCAGGGAAATCTTAACAGCCGAAGCTCTAAAATAATTTGCTTCAATGTCCTCAGCTTCATTTCTTGTTTACATCCAAGTTTGTTTGTTTGTTCATTTCTTTGTGGGCTTTAGCTCGAGTTAGACGTCCAACTCCAGGAGGTAAAGACAGAACCAACAGACACCGCAGCCCCACAGGTCCCAGGCTTAGAGTCGACGGCAGAGCTGAAAAAGCCCGGTCGCAGGAGGTCGGTGAAAAGTGAAGCCGCCTCACCCGTCCAGCAGGCGTCTGCAGAGAGGGTGGTCCAGAGTAACCGGGCGGTGAGCGCTCGGAGCAAAGCCAAGGCCCTGGCTAAAGCCCAGGCGGAGGCAGAGGCGGCAGCTCAGGCCGCTCTGGCAGCAAAAAGAGCAGCAGAGCGACGAGCTCAGGCCCAGAGACGTCTGGAGGAGCGGAAGAGGCAGCAGCTGATCACAGAGGAGCTGAAGAAGCCCACAGAGGACATGTGTCTCACCGATCACAAAGTGAGCTTTCAGTTACACACAACTCATTGTTGTCTGTTAAAAATGGTATAAATGTGTTGATTTCCCGGGAACTTTCCCTCCACCAGCCGATGCCCGAGCTGTCCCACGTCCCCGGCCTGGTTCTCTCTGGAACAGCGTTTGCTCACTGTCTGGCTGTGGTCGAGTTCCTGCACGGTTACGGAAAAATAGTTGGTCTTGACGTACCCAAGGACGTTCCCAGCCTCGCTACTCTGCAGGAAGGTCTGCTCGGTCTGGGCCACAGCCAAGGAGAGGTCCAGGACCTCCTCATAAAGCTGGTGGAGGCAGTTCTGCAGGATCCAGGCCTGCCGTCTTATTATCAGGTGTGTGATCACGTTTCAGTGTTAACGTTAGTAAATCAACAGTTGGTGTTGATAAACATCATAAATGTAAATGCTCCCCCCTCTGATACTACAGTCGGTGAAGATTCTTGGAGAGAAGCTGGTGGACTTGGAGCTGACCCGCAGCACCGTCTCAGAAGCCCTCCGTATTTACCTGGAATCCCACGGTTATGAGACGGAAGTTTGCAACACACTGAGGACCAAAACCTTCCACGTCCTGCCTCCGGACACCAAGGCAGCCATCCTGGGTTACCTGGTGGAGGAGCTGAACAGCAGCAACATTGTGACAAAGTGAGGCTCAGAAGCTCGTATCGTCCTTACATCTCAATAGTTTGCACTTTGCAACATTTGTGACTTTTTTTTAATTTAATTTTAGCAACATTGACAACACATTAGAAAACATGACGACCTACAGGAAGAACAAGTGGATCATCGAGGGAAAACTACGCAAGTATGCCCCCCCCCCCCCCCCCCTTCAGATTCCAGATAATTTCCCAGATTTCAGACAATGACTCTGGCTGTATTCTCCCTGCCAGGCTTAAGGCGGCGCTATCACGTCGCACAGGGCGCTCCGAGGAGGAGCTGTGCTTTGAGGAGAGGAGACGCAGCGCCAGAGTAGCTGAAGAAGAGAACCACAGTTTGGAGGAGATCCTGGAGAGAGGAAAGCTGCGTGCACGCAAAGAAGAGTCCAAGCTCAGTGAGGTGTGTGACCCCTCGAGTGTTTCAGAGTTACAGTTTGGTTCTTCCTGCAGCTCATTCTCATTTTCTTTCCTGCAGAGTGAAAGTTTGACCAACGCCAGCATTCCTGAACTTGAAAAACACATTGACAAACTAACCAAAGTAAGGCTGATGCAACTCACACACAGTACCGTATTTTTCGCCCTATAAGTTGAAGTTTTTTGCATAATTTGCATGCCCTGCGACTTCTACACCGAAGCAACGTATTTATGGATTTTTTTCCCAGCTTTATAAGCTAATTTTTGGCTGAGCTGACGCTTTCATTCATTCTGACTGAAAATATAGACCACTACCATTTTCAGCTGCTAGATGGCACTCGAGTGGTGTGGCATGCCATTGTGTCATGTAATAAGTAAAAGTGGCTATTAATGACACAATCTACTTGCCTTAGCCTGCCTCCTTCGTCCAGCTCACCTGGAGCAAACATCAAATCAGCTGCATTTCACGGCGCCGCCCCGGTGAAATGCAGCTGATTGACCAATGAAGTGCGTTTATTAAATTCAACTAAGATACATTTACTATAATGTTGAGCAAACAAATAATTGTTTTTAATGTTAATCTTAAGTTCTTGTTAAAGTTCTCATGCACGCTCCCACGGCCTCCATTTGGCAACCAATTGATTTTTGGCACAACACCACACTTCAGCGCTGACGCATAATAGATGCGACGTATTTATGGATTTTTCCACTTTATTAGACATATTTGGACTGATGCGACTTACAGGGTGGTGAGACATGTACGGTGGAAAATACGGTACTTTAAATATATATATATATATATATATACTTTATATAAAGATATACTTTGTATTAAATGTGTTTTTTACTTTGATCGTTTACAGCGCCAAGCGCTTTTCCGTCGAAAGCTGCTACAGTCGTCTCATTCCATGCGGATCATAACGCTTGGTCAGGACCGGTACCGTCGCAGATACTTGGCTCTGCCTCACCTGGGAGGGATTCTGGTAGAAGGACCTGAAGAGCTACTGAGTGAGTTTGGGAGTGAAAACATTTTTAAACTTACCACACTCTCAACTTATTATTATGCAATATCACGTGTGGAGTTCCTCAAGGCTCTGTACTTGGACCAAAGTTATTTATTTTATATGTGAATGACTTAGTGAATGTATCAGGACTCCTCAAATGTGTCCTTTTTGCAGATGACACCACATTTTTTTGTTTGGGTAAAGATGTAAAACGGATGTTGGAACTGATGAAGACAGAATTTGATAAAATACAAACTTGGTTTAAACTTAATAAATTATCATTAAATTTAGATAAAACTAATTACATGATATTTAGTAACAAAAAGAAAACTGTTGATGATCCATTTAAAATTGAGGGTGTTGAGATTTGTAGAGTTAATGAGATGAAATTTTTGGGTGTAATCATTGATGAACAGCTCACATGGAAAAATCACAAATTCTGTAAGAACAAAAATATCTAAATCTATTGCAGTACTATACAAAGTCAGGGAATTATTAAATGATAAAGCCCTGTACTTGTTGTATAACACAATCATTGTTCCACATTTAATCTATTGCACTGATGTTTGGGGGAAAGAGTGTAAAACATTTACAAAACCTATTTTTATTTGACAGAAAAGAGCTGTAAGAATTATCACCAGAAAGCATTACAGTCACCCATCAAGCACATTATTTCATCAACTGAAGTTATTGAAGTTCCATGATTTGGTAGATTTCAGTATTTTATCAGTTATGTATAGGGCTCAAAATAACACATTACCATTAAATATCCAAAGAAATTTTGTTAAAAGGCAAAGTTGTTACAATCTTAAGGGGATAGAAATATTTGTCAAACCAAAATTGAGAACTAGTCTGAAGGGAAGGTCTACCTCAATCCAAGGAGTTGGATTGTGGAATGGTCTAGAGAGTGATGTAAAAAATGCCAAGTCAATGTGTACATTTAAGAAAAAGATCAAAACTGGATTGTTAAAAAAATATATATATGAAGTAGCTTAAAGTGTGTTTTGTATTAGAATTAGAAAAATTAAAAAAAGTTATTCATTTTGTTCTGTTACTTGAAAATTATTGTGATTGAACTAATTGTGTGGAAAAAAAGGGGCAGATATAATATTTTTTTCTTCTTCTGCTGCCTTTCATTTTAAATCTCTTGTATTTTTTATATTGTTATGAAATTGTTTTGTATTTTTTAAAATTAATAAACTTTATACCATACCATTATTATAAAAGCAGCATTTTCTTTTTGTCTTGCAGCTTCAGGTGATGTCCTCGTTGCTGAGGTTCCTGTGACCTTCCTTAAAAGGGAGCCCAAAGTTGAAGAGGCTCCTACACCGACCCCACCCCCACCCCCACTGTCTTCTTCTCCATCTTCGGCCACACCGGCACCGGCCAAGACCCTCCCTCCAGAGGAGGACCCCCTCCCTGGCACCGCATCCCTCATGAGCACGCAGCGAGGCCGCGGGCGCCCTCGAAAGATCAAGCCTGAAGTCGAGCTGCACCTCCGCACAGCCAAGATCCGCCGCCGGCGTCGTAGTAGCATCAGGTCTGTGGGAGAGGACGGTCCGGGGTCACCGAGCGGTGGCTTGTTGGACCTCACTCAAGCAGCCTTCAAGAACTGGCTCAGCCAATCACAGGAGGCGGCGACCAACGGGGTGTGCTCGACAGCAGGGGACGGTCCGACTGGTAATCCTCCCGAGGAGACGGTGAAGGAGCTGGCAGAGAAACAGGGACAGTGGTTCAATCTGCTCCCCAAACAGCCGTGTGACGACGACTCTCTGACAGAGCCCCAGGTGGCCACCTCGCCGAGCTCACCCCCCAAACTGCTGCCGCAGGTGCTGAGTGCTCTCCCGGCACTCGCTGCTCCACTCATGCAGGTTTGTCTGCAGAAACACGATTCACCTGTAAAACGTTTGAGCGTGATGTGATTAAAATCTTCTCTCCTCAGCCGGACCCACTGTTGCCGAGCCTGGTTCCTGCTGACCTCGTGGTTCCTGCAGCACCACCGGACATCAGCCACACAGGTGCTGCACCTGAGGGTGCTCCTCCCGCAGCCTCTCAGACTCCGCCAGTTCCCATTCCTCCTCCTCCTCCTGCTACTCCCGCCACCCCCGTCAGGCCGGGCCGCAGGCGCAGGCGAGGCAGCAGAGGCAGCAGCCCCGCCCGCAGAGGATCTCGAGGGGCCGCCGCCAAACGCCGCGGCCGCCCACCCAACTCTGCCTTCCAGGAGCTGGAGCAGCAGTTCTTCACACAGCTGGTGGTCAAGCCCATACCTGCATGTAAGTAGCTCCTGATTTCAAGCTCACAGATCGATCCATTCTCCTTTTCATTGATCTGAAACCGAATCCTTCCGTTTGGTTTACAGCGATGGTGCGTGGGTGGTGGTGGATTAAAGATCCGGACGAACTCTATGGCACTTTACAGTCCCTGCACCCGCGGGGCATCAGAGAGAAGGTGCTACATAAGCATTTAGCAAAACACATGGAGAGCTTAGTGGAGATGTGCACCTCCCCCATCCAAGGTGAGTGAACCACACCCGTTTTGAGCACGTCCAGCCTTACCCATTCTGAACCTCCCGTGTCGTCGTCATCTAGATCCACTGTTCGAGTTGAAGCCAGACGAGAAGGACGTGCTGCTGGAGGCGCTGCAGCAGCCCTGGCAGGTGCAGGAGAAAGCCATGGAGACGGATGTCAGCGCCCTGCAGTGGGTGGAGGGCCTGGAGCAGCGGGTCGTTGCTGCCGATTTACATATGAAGGTTGAGAGAGAATTCACTTTCTTATAAACTGTCCCAGAGATCTGTTTCACGAGTATCTGAAGTCAAACTCTGTTTATGTGTTTTCAAGTTGAACGATGTTTTAAAGTTTATTTTCAACGTTTCTTTAAGGCCCTTCCTCAGGGGGCGATCAACGAGGCAGAGATGAGCACAGAAACACCGATGCCTGAATTTCAGGTAATCTTTTAACGGATCTGAAAGGGGAAGCTGACATGTCCAGACGCGGTCGATAAGTTCTCCTTCGTGTTGTTTCAGCCCTACACAATCCCAGACCCCGACTCCACCCGCGACGACCTTCAGTACTACGAGCACGACGTCGACCCGCGGGACGACTGGATCGTGCGAACCAAGAAGGAGTGGTCCGGCCTGCCTCGCATCGCCACACACCCGCTGGACCTGGCCATCTTGCGGCTCGCCAACCTGGAGAGGAACATCGAGAGGCGCTACCTGAAGGAGCCGCTCTGGAACCCAGCGGAGGTGATGCGTCTGGCTCCCCTCACCCCCACACCTGGAGAGGAGCACCCGATGGACGTGTTCAGGTGAGGAGGACAGCTACAGGAGAAACAGGTGTTTCTTTCTTTATGTTTAAACTTGTTCAACCTTCGTACGTTCCAGTCTGGAGAGTGAAATCACCTCTCGGCTCCGAACGTGGCGGCAGGCTCTGGACCGCTGCCGCAGTGCTCCCCAGCTCTGCCTCTGCTTGCTTCAGCTGGAAAAGGCCATCGCGTGGGAGAGATCCGTTACTAAAGTGGTAGGAAGTCTGTCAGTAACGGTTCAGCTGTTGTTTCACACAGCGAGCTCAGAGCTGTATCAACCTCTGCTGCCTTCTGTGTTCTCAAAGACCTGTCAGGTTTGTAAGAAGGGAGACAACGACGAGTGCCTGCTGCTCTGCGACGGCTGCGATCGCGGCTGCCACATGTACTGCCTGCGGCCAAAAATCACCCAGGTGCCAGAGGGAGACTGGTTCTGTCCAGCCTGCGTCTCTAAGGTCAGAGCCTCGTCTGGCTGCTCAGGTCGAAGAATCGCGTTTGTGCAAACTTTTCGCTCACTGCTCTGTTTCTGCGAAGGAGGGAGGCGAAACTCAGAGCGCGTCCAAAAAGCGCTCCAGGGTGAAGAAGAGAAGGTACGAAGACAACAGCTCCGATGACGAGGCATCGAGACGACGCAGCGGTGGCATGGCGACGCGACACAAAGAGACCGCCGCTCCTTCATCATCATCAACATCATCGTCATCCTCCTCCCGTTACTCCGGAGAAGGAGGCGGCACTAAACGACGACGCATGACGACACGCAACCAGCCCGACCTCACCTTCTGCGAGTGAGTTCATCTCTTTAGACTTCCACACACACAATGATGTCATCGTATCAAATCTTATACAACAGGGGTTTTCCTGCTCTGATGCAAACGTTCTGAGTTCTTGTGTGAAACTTCACGAAGCGTTCACACTGTGATCCATTTTTCTGCATCGTTCTCGTTCCACAATTTTTGTGCTATTTCAACAAATCAAAAATCAAAACGTTCAGCTCTTTCAGGACAATCCTGCTGTGACTCTTGGGATTGGTGCAACTTTAGCTGTTTGAAATATTTAGCCTTTTCTGTCGTATCTTTCCTCATAGAAAATGAATTGAACATTTTCATCCTTCAGATCTTTAGATCTGTTTACAACCTTTTACTGCTCCTTTCACATTTTGTTCTGCTTCGGCTTCTTTCAGCTTCCTTGTGCAAATTTAAACTTTTTCCAGCTACTTTCAGCTGTTCTGTGATCCTTTCAGGTTCTTTCTGCTAACTGCAACATTTTTTGTGCTTCTTCCAACTTATTTCTGATAGTTTCAGCTGGTTTTACTCCTTTCGGTTTATTTCTGCAACTTTCAGCCTTTTTTTTTTTTTTTTTTTTTAGATTTCTGCTACTCTTTAGCTGTTTTTATGCTAATTGTAGCTTTTTCAGCTAATTCCACATTTTCTAGTGCATTTCAAATTTTTTCAGCCTAATTCTGCAAAACTTGTGTTCTCCACTTCCTTCTGGTACCTCAAGCTTCTTTCTGCATTTTTAGATACTTTTGAGCTGATTTATAATTTCTGCATTTTTTTTTTTCAGATAATTTCCACTTATTTGTGCTCACTTCTAATTTTTTCAACCTAAATGGGCAAAGTGTGTTCTTTCTGCTTTCTTCTGCTAATTTAAGCTTGTTCTACCTTTTCAACCACATTGCAGCTAATCTTTAGCTGTTTTAAGAGAAATTCAAGTGTTTGGTGGTTATTTCTGCTACTTTCAACTTAATCAACTGCTTCTTTCTAACTTCAGCTTTTTATTCTCTATCCAACTTTTTCTGCTATTTCAGCTACTATTTAGCTGTTTCATGCTAATTATTATTTTTTTTAATCTAATTCCACATTTTTTTAGATAATTTCAGCTCATTCCATTTCCTTCTGATAGTTTAAGCTTCTTTATGCTTTTTCAGCTACTGTTCAGCTGGGTTTTTTTTTGTTTGTTTGTTTATTTTTTTGGTAATTTCAGCTTTTTTAAACTAATTTCCTTATTTATGGGTTAATTTCTGTTTATTTAAACCTAATTCAGCAAATATGTTTTTTTTCTGCTTTCTTATGATAACTTGGGCTTGTTCTTCCATTTCAGTATGTTTTTAGCTAATTTCAGCTGTTTTTCAGCAATAAGCATTCACACTGCATTTTCACAGGAAATGCCGTTCCTCTAGTTATTATTATTATTATTATTATTATTATTATTATTATTATTAACCCTTTGTGCTTGATTTCCCTCCAGGATCATTCTGATGGAGATGGAGGCTCATGCAGACGCCTGGCCGTTCCTTGAACCCGTCAACCCACGACAGGTGCCGGGCTACCGCCGCATCATCAAGAACCCCATGGACTTCCTCACCATGAGGGAACGGCTGCTGCAGGGAGCGTAAGAGAAACAAAATCACCGTTAGCTTTTAGCTCGGCTTTTTATTTCACTTTGAATTAAAACAAAGTAAAATGTAAAAGTGCGTGTACAAAATGTTCCACTTTTACATTTGAAAGTGTCCGTTGATGGTTTTCATACAGATGTGTGCTTTGGAGGAAAAAAAAAATCAACGGTAACAAACAAAATAATTTCCAACACGTTCGTGTCAACAAGAGAAAAAAATCTCCATACAGATGAAACTTAGATTAAAGAGTTAATCCCACAAAAATAATTAAAGTACATAAACTTTAAACTTACTGCAATGCCCTTTTTAAATCATCACTTTGTAATAGAAAATACAGAAGTTCATTACTTTACATAAACTGTATACTATAACTATAGCTTAGAATGTAGCAGTAATAAAAAATATGAAAAAAATAATGCTAAAATATTATGGTAATTTAATAAAGATGACATCAAGATTATGATTTTTTAAAATTTATTCTGTAATCAGATGATTGTATCTAATCCAAATGTTCCACGATTTTAAAGAATTTGAAGCATTAAAGTCAAGTTAAGTTTTTATTTTTATTTTTTTCCTGTACTTATTGTCTAGCACCATGAAAGGCAAGCGATCATGTAATTGCCTCGTCTGTTAGCAAAATATCTCATGAACCAGTGAACAGATGTGAATGAAACTCAAAGTAATCATCAGATGTGATGATTAACTTCTGGAGTCGATCTCGTTGAAGAAGATTTGTACCAACTCAGGCTTGAACTACATTTGACAGATACTGAGCTTGTTTTTGTTGTGCTTGTAGCTGAGGGTCCTCCCTAAAACCTACTCTGAGGGCTAACGCATCATGTGACATCTTATTTTACATGTGCATTCTTTCAAAGAGCGCTAGTTTCTTTTTAGTTTATTTCCTCTTCGTCTGTTTTGATTTTAGTTTTTGCCTATCGGCAGTTCTTCCCTCGGAGCAACGTTTTCTTTATTTCTCGTTTTCCTTGTTGTCACTCCGGTCTTCTCCTCCGTCCTGTCTCAGGTACTGCAGCTGTGAGGAGTTCGCCGCGGACGCTCAGCTGGTCTTCAACAACTGCGAGCTCTTCAACGAGGACACGTCGGAGGTGGGGATGGCCGGACACTCGATGAGGCGTTTCTTTGAGAGCCGCTGGGCGGAGTTCTACTCAAACAAGGACAAATAGGATCCTGCAGCGACCGCCACGAAGGGGGCGGGGCTCCAGACTTACTGTTGGTGCTGTCCCCGTCTCACACACACTCTCCATTACCGCTGAGACTGCCTGGAGCTCGTTCCAGCCTCGTGTATTATCTCATGTATAGGTTTATATGTATAGACTTCTGGCTCTTTGTCTGTTATCGTTTCCTCACCCGGTCGAATCTTTTCTAAAGGCCATTCCTGTTTCAGAGTGAGAACGTGTCCATCGTCACCTTCAGCCTTCCTTGTCTCCTCGTCTTCACCTCATTCCCTGTTTGCGCTCACCTGCCACGGCGAGGTCTCCGGTCGGTCCCCGCGGACGTGGCCTCGAGTATTTTAGCTCTCACACTCACGCCAACGGTCAGACTGATCACCTTCCTGCAGCCAGGACCTCCTCAGCGCCACAAAAAGGGTCCAAACCCGCCGCAGCACTCGGACCCGCCTCTCACCCGTTCAGTGGAAACGTCGTGTGTGTTCTTCTGCCTAGAAGTAATTTTTCGGCTCAGTATATTTTTTATTAAATATTCTATATATAAATATAAACAAAGACTACACTAGCTGGGATTATTTAATAGCAATAGCTTGTAGTGAATGTGTACAGATGTTCTATAGAGATGTTTAGACAATTTATGAGAACGGCCAGTCACACTTACAGGAACCTGTTGGACCGTCACATGTAGATGTTGTATAACCTCCACTTAAAGTCACACACACACACACACACTCTTTTATGTTTCTCCCACCTGCTGCTGCGAGAAGACACTGGTTTCAAACGTTAAAGATCTTTAGTGTTGGATTTCCTGTGAAAAGCAGATGTTCAGCTTCTGATCTGGACCACCTAAAGGGCACTTCTGTAAATATTCTGGACACGCGGCGACGATTCTCACGCTCCGCTTGTTTTAAAACGTCAGACACAACGATGTGCTGCTGGAAGGGTTTAAACTAAAACAGCTGGCCAGATGAAAACAAAGGCGGCTGCAGTCGACTGAAATCTTTTTAACTTTAAAAGGAGCGTCGCCCACGATGAAGCAGCGGACTCGTTTCCGCCTCACATTCCTCCGTATGATTCCTGAGCTGTGGCCAACGTTTGACGTGTGCTACGAAGGTGACGGGACGACTCCAGTCTGGATTTTATTTAAACTCGCTTCTTACACTGAACTACTTTTCTTTGCTTTGTTTTTATTTTATTTTTGTTGTTGTTGGTGTTCATAAAAATTAAAATTAAAAAAAGGAGAAAAAATAAAGACGACGACCAAATGTGGTGTTAAAGTGAATTTTTAATAATGTACAGTTTTTGGTGACTTTAAATTTCATCCTTTATATTTTTTAGGGCCAATTCATGGTTTTTAAGAGGAGGTATTACAAGAGTCTGTCGTATTACGGTGATGTAACGCGTGTGCATCTGTAGAATGTACTGTGAGTTGAATAAAAACATCTTGTAGAGACTATTTGTTTTGCAGACGAGTATTTTTTACATTAATTAATTTCTCATGTCTGTAACCCCAAATGTTACGACTTCCTCCGGCGCTCCCATCAACGGAAAATTAACCAGAAATGACATTTTGTCTGAGTTTACGAGGACTTTCAGGTTTTGGTTCCAATGAAGTACTCCAATAATTTTCTACTCATGGTGACTGGCATAAAAATGAAGATTTATTTTTTCTTTAAACTTAATGATTAGCACTTAGCGCAACATTAATGTGCATTCACACCTGACTAAATCAGCTGAAGTGGTGGAGGTGGTTCTAAAAACAAAGTTGAGTAGCTGGGGCGGCCATCTTCAATGAACTAAAAGTTAATAGTTGTAGAAGTTCATCTAATGATGACTTTTTTTAAGAGTTTCACTCATTTGTCCAGTTTTGAGTTGTTTTACTAAGTGTTGACGTGATGCCTAAAAATGGACGAGCAGAAGGAATTTTCACCTGGATTCAGGTTCGTCTACGTCTGTAAAAGGAATCTGCATTTAAAGCAGAATTACTGTTGGAATTAGTTGTTTTCTAGATTCTTCTTAAAATATTTCACCACACACAGATGAACGAGGCTGAGCTCACCTGAGACCGTAGGTTCCACCTTATAGTCCTTTCAAAATAAAATATGGCCGAATCACTTCCTTTGAGTCCCGGCAGGTTTTTATCTTGTTTTTTTGTTTTTGTTTTAATCTTTTAATGTGTCTTGGGGAGTGGTGGCGCAGAGGTTGGAGAAGGTGAGCCTGTGATCAGAAGATCGCTGGTTCAACTCCCGGTACCGACAACATAAAGAATGAGTGGGAAAGGTGAAGGACCCTCACTTGCCCTGCTCTGGGCCCTTGAGCAAGGCCCTTAACCCCCACCATCTGCTCCCTCGAGTGCCCTAGTTTGCAGCTCTCTGCTCCACACAAAGGGCTGTGGTAGCTCGGTGATATCAAGAAGGACATCCAGCGTAAAAACAATCGTCAAGACTTTGTGTGACTTCATGCGCTGTGGTGACCCCTAAAGAAGGGAGCAGCCGAAAGGAGAAGTGGACAAAGGTGCTGCAATGAGCACGACTTGGAGCACGTGTTGTGAACCAGTCTCAGCTACTACCACACCAGATTTTAGCTAAAGGTCTGTAAATTTGATTAGGTTAGAGCCATTTTTATGTTTGTTAAAATCGCTTAGCTATGGCAGCCATCTTGAACTGGACTGACTGTAAAAGTTAATCAGCTGTAGACGTGCATCCGTTGATTGCTTTCGGAAAGTTTCATTAAAACTTGTCGAGTAGTTTGTGAGATATTTTGCTAACAGACAAACAAAAAACGATCACCTTTCATTTTCAGTGGCGAGCAACTTGTGTGGTGATTCTGGGAGCATCCTTTTCCCTCCATGCTCCTGCTATGACACCAATGTTTCAAGAGCTCCTAATTATCCAGATGTTTGTGTTCCAGATGTTTGTGTGTGAGGCTCTGCAGCTCCCTGTGAGTCTGTCTGAAGCACACGCTGCTCCAAACATCCTCCCATCAGCCCCAGCTGTTCAACACTGGTCAACATCTGCACCTCTTTTAAAAGTAAAGCTGATATTTTGTGTCTGTGTGTCCCTTTGCCCTCGGACGCTCCCTCAAAGCCCTTAGTTTGCACTTTGCACCATAGTGACGCTGTCAGCACTCTGGGTGGGTCGGGGACCCAAAAACTCCCCACGCCAGCAGGTTCCAGAGTTCGCCCCCCCAGCTCAGCCTCAGCCGGCGCCTCACATTGGGGCTTATCCTCACAAAAGGGGGATAACAGTTACACAGTCACTGGAGCGAGGAGGGGGTAATTTGTGGCATAATGGAGCAAACCTCTGTACCTCCAGCACCAACCAGTTCAAACTGGACCCGGGTCACCTGACTGAGGGACCCTAATACTGGACAGGTCAGGAGGCCCGGTTCCAGATTGCTGTCAGCATCATGAATGAGGAGGCGATGCTGATATCAAAGACAGAAAATGAAAAGCACCCGAGGTGCAGCGTCTCACGGGGCTCCATGGCAACAGCATCATGAAAGACACTGTCCCCATGGTGACCAGAGAGGGCCTTTGTGGAGACGAGAAAAAAGGCTCTCTGAAAACTTCATCCTCCACCAGAAATGAGTTCTTCAGAGTCTAGAAAGGGCAGACATGTTTGTCGTATCTGAGACGTGAAGTACAACAGATTGATTCAGATCAGAGAACCAGGTCTGGTCCTTGTTGCTCAGATTTTCTCTAATTCACATGAAAGTCAGACTGAGCAGCAGTTTCCAGATGTGTGGAGCACAACAACATAGTTCAGCTGAAAGCAGACATGTTTTATGTTATTTAATGACGTGATTAAATGTGTATTTTAGAGAAGATAAAAGTATTTTTTCTGTGTCCTGACAAAACTCCTATTTACCCCGTGTGTTCATCCAGGCTGATGCTAGGCTCTGGTGTTTTTCAGCATTGAGGCCTGTGCTATTAAATGCTAACGTTAGCACACTCAGGCACATCTAAAAATCTGGATTTTTATTTTAATTTATAACAAAAATATGTACTAAAACAAAGCTGTTTCTTCTGTGGGTGTAGCACATGAGACCTGAAGCTCGTTCGTGTTTTTCTTGATGGGATGTCTCAGAGCTTTTGAAGCTTTTGAATTTTGTGGAGAAGTCATGAACAATAAATATCTAACCTGCTGCAGATAGCTCTTTGAGCGGCTTTAGTTTGGACAAACGGAGTAAAATTCTGTCTGGAGTCACAAGCTAACGGCTAGTCTGAGTGAGGCTAATAAAAAACAAGTCTGAGAAGTTTTATAAAAGTTCATGCAAACATTTTAACATCTGTTTTACGTTGCATGGTTATTCCAACAAATTAGTGAAGCAGAAGTGCTACAGCTAGCTGCTGCTGTGCAGCTGTGATCTGTTCACCTCTGATGTTAAAACTTGTCTCGCAGATGTGAGTTGGAAAATCAACGGATTTTCTCATTTGTGTGCTCAGTAACGAGGCTAATTATGATCAGCAACACAAGCGTTCAAACACCGTAGCAACATGTCTCCAAATAACAATACTTCTGAGCATGCATCAGGATACTTCTGTAAGCGTGTGAATGAATTAAGAAGATACGAACTGCCTAAAATTAAAATAAATAAACAACTTACGACTATCATGAACTTTTATGTATAATGCAGCCTTGTGAGGTTTTGAGGTAATCAGGACATTTTCAATCAAATTTCCACTTTCAGGAGTGGCCTTGGAGTTTATTTTTCCAACTTGTACATAAACACTTAGACTTCTGAATACAAATGAACACAGCAAAACTGTGTCAACCTGACAAGTACATAAAGGTTTATAAAATGGAGTTTGCATGAATCACTGATGATTTGGAGATTGAAACTCTTTTGAGATGACAACAGTTTACTTTGTTCGGGGCCTCGTTTGAACTAGAAATTTAATTTATTAATCCAGTCGAAAAAACTTCTGTTCTTCCAAGCTGAGATTGTTTAAAGAAGAATACAACAAGTAAGATATTAATTGTTGACAACTTCAACAGAAAATTCCACAAGTTTAATGCAATTATGTGCTAAACCCTGCAGGTTCTCATTAATGCTCAAGTTAATCCACAGTAGTCAGATTCGGATTAATGTCGATGATGTTTAGGTGTACTCAGAGAGATGCAGTCTCATCCATGGAGGAGCCCTAAGATAAAAATGACTGTTTCCAAACTATGTTCTTGTGTACATTTATACTTTAATCTTTAGAGTATTATCTTACCCATAGCACAGCACATTTGGTCTTGAGTGATGTTGCGTGGAAATGATTGAAGCTGTTTGCTTTGTTTTGTTTGGGTGTGTGTGTGTGTGTGTGTGTGTGTGGG
>NC_056508.1:20653825-20674908 GCF_014905685.2 Nematolebias whitei | reverse complement strand
GGGGGGTGTTTGCTACACTACAATCAGAATTGGACAAACCCAATATATATCAGACAAATCTTGTATAAGTTTGTGCGAACAAAAAATAGAGAAAAGACTACATTTGATAGAATTCCAAATATATTTGACTTTATTTTTTCCAGCTTCAGTTTGTTTAAGATGATATTAACTCAACGGAGCAGTAATCTCCATCAGCCTGAACATCACTTTGCAGCGGTGAAGGTATTTTCATTCCTCCACGTGTCTTCATATCATTTACAACACTTTGCATTTTTCAACCATCACCCTAATTTGTTCAGACATTGTACCTACAAGTGAGATGATAAGTGAAGAGCTCCTTATAGTTTTCTCTTTGTATGTGTGTGTGTGTGTGTGTGTGTGTGGGGGGGGGGGGGGGGGTCTTGGTAAATTTATAGAGCAGGATGTTCCATCTCCATCCTTAAAGGCACATCTCTGCTCTGCGCAGGGAGGAGGATGAGGAGTAGAGGGAGGAGGCTGTTCATCAAAGGACCCCTGAGACTCTACAAGTTAATGAGACCCTGAAGCCCTCAGACCCCGACAGCACCACACAGACAGACGGACAGACGGGTACACAGACAAGAAGAAGCCTGAGGACAACACATTCACTGGAGTAGACATGACTTGGCGCGAGGTGAGTGTCTTCACTTGATGCTTTCGTTTCATGATGGGTAATTTTACATGTTTTTTTTCCTCCAGGAACACCAAGGAGAGTTGAGAGTTTTGTGTTTACAAATACAGATCTTCATCATGAGTTCATGTGTTTTTAGTACATTGAACCTAACTGTAGCACACCCTGTTTTATGTTTCTTTTGTGTTTGTGAAGATCAAAACCCAATATGTCGTCAGAGGTTGCCAGTGGCAATTCTAGAATCTGACTTTTAGGGGTGCTCAGCCCCCCAGTGTTGACAATAACTCTTGACTTGAACAACGCTAGCCAGTGGCATCAGAAGCATTTGTAATGTGTGTGTGTGTGTGTGTGTGTGTGTGTTGTGGTGGTGGTGGGGAAGGGGGGTTTCTGGGGGTCCTCCCCCAGAAAATTTTTAATAAAGTAGATGCCATTTCCTGCATTCTGGTGCATTTTAACGGGTTGTTAAACATCTACGTTTACCTACATAAATAAACACTTGATTCAACAACTATTTTAGAGTTAATGGCACAACAAGAAGTAGCCTGACCAACAGCTCTCCTTGTGTGAATAGAGCATGCTCCGCTTCTCTCATGCATCCTAACACCCCTAATCCTACCTAACTACCTTTGTCCTTTCTAGCCACAGTTTATGAAAAGTAGTAGCCTAAGCTATCTTTTACATTTTTCCAAACTCCATTAGGTTTTGGAAATGGAATAAACTATATTCCACCCTGTAAATGCTCAGGGTAACGCTGTCTGAATTACATGTGCCCCAATGACGTTTAACTATTTTGTCTGAAGACTTTTCACAAAATCCCTCATCTGCAAAGTGTTCATAATACAAAACCATGACAATGTTTTTGGGAGGAAAAGGGGGTGGAGCTACTGTAGGGAAGGGGAATTTACCTTTGGGACAAAATGAGAAAGCTGATTGGTCAGTTTCTGACAAGTCTAACTGGGTTGATTGACAGGTGGTGTTGAGGATCCAACTTGTGCAAAAAAAATCATAGATTTTACTGGCCCATTAAAGAGTGTCATCATTTATTTCATATTTATTCCATATTTATTCAATATTTTGGTGAATCTAAGATTTGAGAACTAAGCTTCCTTACAAAATCCTAATGATGGTTTATTCATTTTACCGGGGCGGCTGTGGCTGAGTGGTTAGAGCAGTCATCCTTGATTGCTAGAGTTGAGGGTTCGATTCCACCAGCAGTCTCTCTGACTGCCTCCAATGTGTATCCCATCAGTGTATGAATGTGATAAAGCACTGATTATTCTTTGTAGGGATCTAGTAGAGTGCATGAATGGGTAAATGAGGGCACAGATTGTGTTGTAAAGTGCTTTGAGTGTCTTGATTAGATAGAAAGGTGTTATATAAGTACAGTCCATTTACCTTTTAATTTTTCAGGGGTGCTGAGTTAAAATTTGCATGTGCTTGAACACCCCCAAAAAGAGGCTAAAATAGCCCCTGGTTGCAAAGCTGGGTAAAATAATAATAAAAACTGAATATTTTATTTGCAATTTTAGTTTATAGCTGAAGATAATTAGCAGTAAGAATCTAATAATGTGCTGAAAAAAATGCATTTAAAACTGTTTAGTTTTCTTGCATTTAATGCTGGAAAACTGTTTTAAAAAGTGTAGATGGACATGTCTGAACTGCAGACAGAGCATGTTCCCACTGTATTCTTCCTCTGTGAAGCCATGATGGCAGAATAAATGTAAAATGTGGTTTTGTTATGCTGAAAAGTCCAAATGTTACCTTTAAATTGTCCGTGCTGTTTTACTGGTCGGAGCAAGTTTGTTTCAGCTTTTATGTAAATTTGTCTCTTTAAACAATGTGCTGTTAAAAGATCAAAGATGCTGACTTTTGAAGAATGCACCAATAACGAGCCACACTGAGCCCCTCTTTCTTACACCTAAACACACGGCATTTATTAAATGTTCTAAATTCACAATGTTTGGTTTCTTAATCTACAGGATGGTTTTCTTATATTTCATCAGCTCAACTTAAAAGCATTCAGTCAAAAGAATGGAAAAGTCTGTATTTTGTTTTTATACTGTATGTGTGTATACGGCAAAACGTCATTTATGTACTCTGCTGTTTAATCAGTTGTCGTGTGTTTTTCTTCTTGTACAGAAATTGCCTTTTGACAAAATCAGAAATAATTCCAGGATATTTTTAGGACATAAATTAAATTTTTTGTGTGTTTCTGCTGTGCTTTAAAATGAATCACTTAGCTGCAAATGAATACATTCTGTTCTTAAAATGGATTCAAAATTGTTGTTATTCAGTCTAAGAGAGCCTCGTTTGTTTTTCCGAGGAGCTTCGTAGTCGGCAGTTCTGGAGTGCCATGCTTGCAGAGCTCCTCGGCACCCTGCTGTTGGTGAGCGCTGTTCTGGGCTCCTCTGTTCCGGGCCCAGAAGAGGCCCCTGGGGGACCCCTGTACCCAGCGGTAGCAGTGGGTGCGGTCATTGTTGCACTGGGTCACAGCTTTGGAGAAATAAGTGGAGCACAGGTAAATACTTCATGAGTTTATTGTAGTTTATATAGAAACTTGTATGAAGACAGTAACTGAGGGAGACCGGGACCGAACAGGAAGTGAAATAAACAAACAAGAACTGCCTCTGATTCCACGTACTGTGGATTAGAGAAGTAAAAAAACCATGACGTAGCATTTTCCAGGTGTGTTTTTGTCTCTGACCAGGTGAACCCTGCTGTGACTCTGTCTCTGTTGGCCACTCGGAGGCTGGATGTTCTCCGGGCCCTCGTTTATGTCGCTGCTCAGTGTTTGGGGGCCTGTTTAGGAGCCTCGGCCCTTTACCTTGCCCTGCCTGTCAAAACCATTGCAGTCCACTTTGTGAACAGGGTCAGTTTCCAGAAAGTCTCTGTGTGAATGTTGGTCGTTTTATCAGTGCTCATGTCGTGGTACTTTTGCATACTTTTGCATCTTCCTTCATCCAGGTGCCCGCAGAGCTGAATGCAGGGCAGGCTCTTGGCGTTGAGGTCTTGTGCACCTTTCAGATGGTCTTCACCATCTTCTCAGTGGAGGACCAGCGGCGGAGGGAGAGCCCAGAACCAGGAAATCTGGCCATTGGATTGGCACACACTGCTGGAGTGCTTATAGGGGTGAGAGGAGCAGATGAAATATTTCTCCTGGACACTCACCACACTGCAGCTGTTTGTTTGTTTATTTGTTTATTTGTTGTCTGCAACTGAAAGGCAATCATGTTTTGTCTGTATTTTTTAACATAGTTCATGAATGACTAGATAAATCTTACTGAAGATTTCAGAAAGTAGATGCAGACTGTAAAAATACAACTCTGATCAACTTTAGGAAACAACTCAATTCAAAATGGCCGCTATAACTAATTGACTTTAGCAGATCTAAATATGCTCAGTCAGTTCTACAGGTATTATTATTTGTATATAATTATTGGTTTCATGTTTAGCTCCTTCTGTACATTTTTTGTGATCTAACTACTTCTGCGCACTTTGAACTGTTTTTAATCAAACACCCTGGAAATCTAAATGTTAGATCTGGAGTACTGTGCTAGGACTTTGTCTTTTTATTAAACTGTTGTACTTTTTAAAAATAACTCTTACTGTTTAAAATAGACATAGATTGCTGTTTTTTTAAATTGCCATGAAAACTTTCTCTTTGAAATCTACTTCAGCAAACTGCATTATTTTTGTATGCTAGTTTTAGCTTTTAGCTACCTTTCTGCTCCTTTGGGCTTTTATGTACAGTTATGCTAATTGTCTCTATTGTTTTTCTGATTTTAGATTTAGCATCTGCTTTGCTAAAAGTAGCAGTTTTACTAAATTTAGCTTAATCATTTGTTTAGCTCATTTAGCATTTGTTTAGTTAATTTTAGCTTATTGGTAATTTTAGCATCTGTTTTACTATTTAAAGCTACTTTTTTGCTCATTTTAAATTAAGCATTCTTTTTGTTAGAGTTACCGTTCTGCCAATTTTTGCTACTATTGTGTTCTTTTAGGCTTTTAGATACTGTCCTACTGCTTCTTTTGGCTATTCTTTTTGTCGCTTATAACTAGCTACTATTCTATAGTTTTTAGATTTAAGTTTGTATAGTTATTGTTTTACAAGTTGTAGCTTTAGCATTTGTTTAGCTAATTTTAGGTAGTTTAGTGGTTTAAGCTTCTGTTTTAATGATTTTAGCTTTAGCATCTGCTTTGCTAAATGTAGTTTTTTACTACTTTTAGCTTAATCATTTGTTTAGCTGATTTAGCTTTTGTCTTGCAAATTTTAACTTTATGCTATTTTGAACATTTTAGCTGTCATTTTAGTTTTAAAGTCTGTTTTGCTAATTTTAGGTACTGTTGTGCTCCTTTTTGAGCTACTGCTCTGCTGTGTTTAGTTTTTAACGTTTATCTACTCTTTTTGCTACTTTTAACTGCTAGCTACTGTTCTGCTGTTTTAAATTTTGAGCTAGTTTAGCTGCTTTTATCTTGTGTTCTGCTCATGTCAGCCTGTCTTCTATTCATTTTAGTTTTGTTCTGCTTGCTTTAACTTCACTAACTCAGTTTTAGCTTCTTTGCAGATTTCAGCTGTCATTCAGCACTCAGTGATCCCCCTGCAGCTTCTTCACTTGTAACTGCAGCAGCTGAAGGATTGTTTGAAAACTAAGAGAATGGGAGAAAAAAATGCATATTTGCTGCTTGGACAACTAAACCAGACAACCAGCACCAGAAAGTGTTTAATGTAAAAAGAAAACGGGAGAATGATGCAACATGTACCTTATTAAAACGTGTGCAACAGCAAAGAAGAACCGAAAAGCTCTTTATTCAAACACATACAAGAACAGGCAGATAAATGACATAAAGGTTTTGAAACTAACCATTCTAATCAAGATTTTAATCATTAATTTACTATTACAGTATTTCTTCAATGTCGTGTGTCTGTCAGGCTCGGTTCTCTGGTGCCAGCATGAACCCGGCCCGCTCTCTAGGTCCAGCCATCGTCACTGGGTTCTGGGAAAACCACTGGGTGAGAAACACTTTCCCCACCATTTGTTTTTGGCAAAGCTGCTGTTTTACAGCTGGTACACCCAGTCCAATCAGTCCCCTAAGGTTCCCTGATCGAGAGGTCTTAAAGTACTTTAGTGAAATACAAATATATACATTTATAACAAGGTCCATGCTCAATAATCCAGGTATGCAATCCAACATTTTTCAGTTAGGTCATCCGGACAGTTTCTTTTTTTGTGCTGAAACGTTTCGCCTTCGGTCTGGAAGGCTACATCAGTCAAGGAAACACAACAAAACTGATTCTTCCCCCAACAGCTTACTCCAAAGTGGAACAAACCAGTTCTGCTTGTGATAAGATGGTCTATTTGATACGCCCCTCCTCTATTGCCAGCCCTCTTCCTTGTTGACAGTCTTGTCAAACTGGTTGAAAACAACAAAGTCTATGCTCAATAATCCAGGTATACAATCCAGCATTTTTCAGTCGGGTCATCTGGATAGTTTCTTTTTCCACTTTGGAGTAAGCTGTTGGGGAAGAATCAGTTTTGTTGTGTGTTTCCTTGATTGATGAAGCCTTCCAGACTGAAGGCGAAACGTTTCAGCACAAAAAAAGAAACTGTCAAGATGACCTGACTGAAAAATGTTGGATATACATTTATAAGTATTTTTGATTCTTTATGCATCAGATGCAGATCAGATCTTCTTCCTTTTGTTTTGAATTGATTTAAACCCATAGAAGTAAAGTTTACAGCTTTGTAAAACTAGAAAAATCAGTCATGAAGAAAAATAATATAATAATAAAAGTTTTGTAGATTTACTTTTCTTGTTTCTTCACATTCATATTGTAATCCTCTAAACTCTAAAACTGTACTACCTCAGTGGGTGCAACTCATACAGACCTGCAGCATCCATTAGTTAAACTGGTAACAGTCGTCTTTTCTCACTCACATACAGATAATGTTTGTTTGCTGTTTGTTTGTCTTTGACCATCCAAATAATGCAACATCCCCTTTCTCTGTTTCCCGCCTGCAGGTGTACTGGATCGGGCCGCTCCTCGGCGCCTTACTGGCCGGAGTCTCCCACGAGTTCTTCTTTGCACGCAGCGCCTCTCGCCACAAGCTGGTGGCTTGTTTGACCTGTAAGGACATCGACATTGTGGAGACGGCCAGCATGACCGGGTCGTCTCTGTCCACGGTCACACAGAACGCCATGAGGGCCAAGCAGGCGAACAAACAGGAGGGCAACTGAGGATGGAAGAAAGATGGAGGCATATCATCAGGCAGGATGGTGGATGGAGGGTTTTGTGGAAGGGCAACAAACAGGTAATATGTTACCTGTTGTAGTTAGAATTAACCTCAGAATATAATCCTGATTGAACTGACAAGCTAAGTCAGAGCAGGGCAAGACCAAAGCGGACTGTTGCTTCCTTAAAACAACTCAAATATTTTTAAAAATCACAGCTATTCATTCACACAAAGATGTTGTACAAACATTGACATCCCCGTCAGTTTCCAGTTATTTCCACAGAACTCACAGGTTATATAGTTTTCTTTTATCTCTGCTGGTTCTGCTTTATTCAAGCAGTTTGAACCACTGTCTTATTCCCTCTTGGACAAAATAGTGAAATCTGTTAAACCCACTAACTGTGTCCCACTGATTTTCTCCCTACTAGATTATTAAAAGAGGTATTTAATATTGTTGGTCATTACCTTCTTCCTTTTTTCCATTCATGTCTGACCCTCGGAATTATGCCTTCTGCTTTTAAACATGCAACGGTCTGCCCCCTTCTCAAAAAACAAATCTTGATCCCTTGGTTTTATCGAATTTTAGACTATTTCTAATTTACCCTTCCTCTCCAAAGTTTTAGAAAAAAATTGTTCTGCAAATTCAGCCTTTTTTGGAAAAAAGCACAATCCTGGATAAATTTCAATCTGGTTTTAGATCCCAGCATAGCACAGAATCTGCATTACTTAGAGTTCATAATGACAGCTCAGTCAGTTGATTCTGGGTGCCCAGTAGCTCTGGTGCTTCTCGACCTTACAGCGACCTTTGACACTGTGGACCACTCTGTTCTTCTGTTTTGCCTCCATGATTTTGTTGGGATTTGTGGCACAGCTCTGAAGTGGTTCACGTCTTATTTTTCTGACAGAACCTCCTCTATCTTCCACAATGGTTCCTCTTCCTCTACAGTCCCTCATCTGTGTGGGGTGCACCAGGGTTCCATTTTGGGCCCTCTGCTCTTCTCCTTGTACATGTTGCCATTTGGATCTATTATAAGACAGCACAATGTCAACTTTCATTTTTATGCAGATGATTTGCAAATCTATTTACCATTAAGGCCAGGATCCAGTAACCCAATGCTTTCTCTCTTTGATTGCATCTTTGCAATTAAACATTGGCTAAACAAGAACTTACTGTTTTTAAATGACAATAAAACAGAATGGATTTTATTTGGTGACAAAGATGCAACTGGGCTGGGAAATTTGAACATTAACTTCAGTGACTGTGTGAAAACCTTGGGGTGACCTTTGATTAGGCTTTACACTTCGACAAACATATCACCTCTGTTGTCCGGTCTGGATTTTTTTATTTACACCTTTTCAAAAAGGTCAAACCTTTTGAACCATTGCAACTTGGAGAAGGTTGTTCACGCTTTTATCAGTTCTAGCTCGATTATTGTAACGCTCTGTATGTCGGTGTACCTCAGTCATCACTGAGCCGCCTCCAGCTTGTTCAAAATGCAGCAGGTTGCCTTTTAACCAACACTCCTAGATGGGACCACATCACACCTGTTTTACTCTCACTCCGTTAGCTTCCTGTCCATTTTAGAATAGATAAAAACATTTTAGAATAGAAAAAACTAATAGATTTTAAACTTTTATTTGTTTTTAAAGCTCCGAATGGCCTCGCTCCTCCTTTTATAACAGAGTTGTTAAGTCTCCCCCCCCCCCCCCAGCTCCAGGTCTCTGAGGTCAGACAGCTCCTGCTCTCTGTTCCAAGGACAAAATATAAACGCTGGGGTGACCGTGCCTTTTCTGCAGCCGCACCTTGACTCTGGAATAAACTCCCACTTGATCTACGTCAGATTATTGAACTTGGCCCTTTTAAATCGAAGCTCAAGACTTTTTTTATTCCAACAGGCTTTTAGTACTTAAATATGTGGTGACATTTCTGGTTTTCTTTTTGTTATTTTGCTGTGTTTCTCTTGCTTTTAACTTGTTGTCATTTTAATTAGTTTTTATTAAGCACTTTGGTCACCATCACCGTGGTTGTATAAAGCACTATAGAAATAAATAAATAAAATTAAATATATAATATGTTTATAAAATAATGTTTTGAGGAATCGCTCGGTTTTTGAACTAAAATGAGGCCCCACTTAGCTTAGCATTTAGCTTGTCAGTCTGGTTAAAAATAAACTATTTTTTTAAACTGAGGTCTTTCAAAGAGTTATCTATAACAGGTAAGATATTTGTGGTTCTTAAACTTACCACAACACCTTACTTCAAAAGATATGTCCAGGAAATAGACAGTGGCTGCCTCTTGTCCAAGGAAGAGCAGAAGAACAATGTCAATGAAAACATTTTCTGCAAAAATGCAGTGTGAATGCTTATTGCCAAAGAACTTGTAGGAAAACAGGTGAAATTAGCTAACAACATGCTAAAATGTAGCTGAAATGGAAGAACAAGCCTAAGTTAGCAGAAGAAAGCAGAAATAACACATATTTGCTGAATTTGATTTAAAAAAGCTGAAATTTGCAAGAAATAGTTGAAAAGTAGCTGAAATGGCAGAAAGAAGCTTAAATTACCAGGAGAAAGTGGAGAGAGTACAGTTGTGCCCAATAAGACATAAAGAAGAATATATAAGCATAAAAAAGTGGAAATGATCTGACAAAACAAAATTTCCACAAAAAAAAAACAGCTGAATAGCAGATAAAAAAGTGGAATAAAGATTAAAATGCCATAAGAAAGTAAAGAGAGCGCAATTGTGCCCAATTAGGCTAAAAGAAGCAGAAATTAGTACAAAAAAGTGGAAATTATCTGAAAAAAGCAGTAATTTGCAAAAAACAGCTGAACAGTAGCTAAAAAGGTAGAAAGAAGCTTAAATTACAAGAAGGAATGGAGCAAACACATTTTTGCTGAATAAGGCTGAAAAAAGTTGAAATGAGCACAAAAAAAGGTAGAATTAGCTGAAAAAGCGAAAGTTATTAGTAATTGTAAAACAGCTAAATAGTAGCTGAAATAGCAAAAATAGCTGAAACTTGCAGAAATAAGCTGAAAGGAGCATAACAGGCTGAAATTGGCAGAAAGAAGTTAGAAGAAGCTTAATAAGCATTCACACAATAATATCTAAAATAAAAGGAAAGATTGTGTAAACTGCAGGAGACAGACATTATGAACTACTCTCTAACTTATCTCATCAATTTATTTATTTCAAGCAGCATCCTGATTACCTCAACCTTTAATTTTATGGCAGCATTTAATCATAAGATTTTACAGAAAACAATTTGAAAAGCTGAAACCCTGACTTCCCCGGTCCCCGATGCCCATTATCATATAAAGCTGCAGTATTGGGTGATTCAGTATTCTCTCATTTGCACGTCATTATAATTTGTAAGAGCGGCTCATTGAAACCCTGCAGAACAACACCGACATGTTGCATCTCGTGTCTGTGAGGCTTTGAAATGCTAAAGAGCTTCTTCGCCTGCTCTGTGGGTTCAATGATGCGCTCAATCAGTCCAGCACCACTCTAAAGCCTGGCTCTTCTCCGAGTCCAAAAATGGACCCCGACGGTTCCACGGAAAGAACACCTTTGATCAAACTATAGACATTTTGTTTCGCCCTAAACAAAACGACAAAAAACTTGAATCGCTCTTGTTTGTCAGAAACGGCTCTGTCGTCGTTGTGATTTCATGTAGCAAAAAAACCTGACCCTTTAAAGTGTATTTTTAAAATATCTTTACTGTAAAATTGTATTTTTGTCTGGACTTGCAAAATAAAATTGTGTTTGAAAATGACCTGAACTGAATTATTGGAAGGGGCACCGTCTACATCAACGGCTGCAGCAGTTAGCATTGTGTGTGTTCTTTCCAACATGTATAAGTTAAAACAACAAGCTAAGCATTCTGCATTCACTGTGTCCACGCGCACACACGCACGCACGCACGTACACACACACTCAGGTTTTTGTCCCCAATTGCCAAGGTGTCCCCAAATGGCTGGTGTGTTTGTTTGTTCAAGTCCCCAAATAGAACTTAAACAAACAAACACACACACACACACACACACACACACACACACACACCGTCCAGGTGTTTGCTCCAGCACTGAACAATATTTTAGCAGACCTCAGACAAGCATCTACCAGAAGCCCCCGTCATGATGCCAAACATAAACAACTCTGTTTGGTTCATGTCTGTCAGTTCAATGCTGGCGTTTTCCAGCTTTAGGAGCACGTCTGTATTCACTGCTCGGTGTTTCTCCTCACACACATCAACCATCACTTGTTTTCTCACTTTTTTCTGTCTCAACCAACCCAGGCTGGTTGAACTGGGACGATGTCCGGTTCAGGCCTTGGGGCTACAGAATCCAATATTTTTCAACCGTCGCTGCTTTTAAGCAGACAGAGACAATGATTGATGGTTAAGATGTCTAAAATATGTCTAAAATATACAAAAGCTGCAAACTTCCCCCCCGAACATTGGTTGTAGCTTCATATTTAAACCAGCGCTTGTATGTTTGCCTGAACTCTGAGATGTGCAGCTCACTCTGGACAATGGTTTCACATGGTCAGGCATTTCAGTGTGTTAGCGCTGTTAGCTTCCGCCCGGGGGCCCAGCTGTATTATCTGCACGTGTGCTTTCTGTTCACATCTATCAGAGTTTGTGACTCCCTGCCTTGACATTTGTCAACAGATGACATGTGTCCAAAAGAAAAACATGCTGAGCTGCTCCTCTCAGGTGAGGATTGGCGAACGCGTCCTTCATCCTGGTTGTTGTCTCAAGTTTGACCAAACTCGCTCTGACTTGATGTTTTTCTCAGATGAACCGCCCCTCATTTGGACGTTAGTGGTGACGGTGGAGGTGTGTGGGGGAAGCCACAAAGGGGTTAAGTTAGTTTGGTTTAGGATGGCCAGTGCTGCAGCCCCCCGCCTTGGCCCTACGGGGGGGATTATGGCGTCACCCGGGGCCCCTAGAGGGGGCTTTATAAAGCGCCTGTCTGGCCCCCTTCGCTCCGTCAGAGAGGCTAAAAGGTCCACTGGACAGTCTGTCTATCCCCATCTGCTTCAGAATCCCCCCTTTTAGCATTGATGCCCAGCTGCTCTTAAGTCCCATCACCTTCGACCTCCACCCACACCCCCACATCCTCTCACACCTATGTCTTTACGACAGGTGGAGAGAGGCGGCAAACAGCTGAGTTGACTTTACCAACCTGGTTTGCAGTTTGGTAAAGATTCGCCAAGTGGATCCATCCATCTGATACACTGGTCAGTTGAGGTAGTTGACTACCAAAAGGAGATCCTTTTTTTGTGCGTTATCTTTGACTTTTTAAAAAAGACTGAAACGCCTACATTCATTTTCAAAGAATCGGCTTCATTTGGTACAAAGCCTCCAAGCGTACAGTCACCATGTGGGAGTTCCGGTCGATGAATTTTTGGCGGGCAGTCTTCGCTGAGTTTTTTGGGACCATGTTCTTTGTATTTTTCGGCATGGGTGCTGCCCTTCGCTGGACCACCGGGCCCCATCACGTCCTTCATGTGGCCCTGTGCTTCGGTCTGGCAGCCGGCACCCTCATCCAGTCCATCGGCCACATCAGCGGCGGCCACATCAACCCTGCAGTCACCTTCGCCTACCTTGTCGGTTCACAGATGTCATTTTTCCGCGCCTTCTTCTACATCGTTGCCCAGTGCCTGGGCGCTGTCGCTGGGGCTGCGGTGCTGTACGGAGTCACACCTGGCAACATGCGAGGCAACATGGCCATGAATACAGTAAGTAGCTCAACGTAGCATTTTAACTGATCAAAGTATTCAGTACTAGAAGACAAACAACTGGACGTGTCATTTTTGTGTTTTCAGCTGCAGCCCGGGATCAGCCTCGGGATGGCAACCACTGTGGAGGTTTTCCTCACTATGCAGCTTGTTGTCTGCATTTTCGCTGTGACGGATGAGAGAAGGAACGGTCGTCTGGGATCGGCTGCCCTCTCCATCGGCTTCTCTGTCACCATTGGACATCTCATGGGGGTGAGACTGTTAGAGAAGCGATTAAAGCCCCATACAGCTGTGTACACACATAATCACAACACTAAACAAGGGTCTTGTGTTGTAGATGTACTACACCGGTGCTGGCATGAACCCTGCCAGGTCTTTTGCTCCTGCCGTGCTCTTCAGAAACTTCATCAACCACTGGGTAAGAGCTGAAATAACGCCGAAGCGACAATCATTTTATTCTTAACAGAAACAGACGCACGATATACGAATTGACGACTTTCCTTCTTCTTGTCTGCAGGTGTACTGGGTCGGGCCTATGATTGGTGGCGCCATGGGTGCCCTCTTGTACGATTTCATGCTGTTCCCTCGTATGAGGGGTCTGTCTGAGCGCCTGGCCACACTGAAGGGCAGTCGACCCCCCGAGAGCGAGACTCAGCAGGACACTCGTGGAGAGCCAATCGAGCTCAAAACGCAAGCCCTATAAACCTGCCCCAGAACCCCCCACCCCACTTTTATCAAACAGGGATCCAGAGGGGATGAGGGACAAGTCTCTGAGCGATGCCGACCCCACCTCATCTGCCCCCCATCTCCACGCCTAACCCAAAGACTAACCCAAATATCACTTACATATACTAACACGCAGTAGCATTTCAGGGGGAAAGTGACGCCCCCCCACCCCCCACCCCTCCCAACTCATTGTGTATTTGTAAACTGGACATTGTGTTACTTGGACCAGCAGCTGTTTCATGTCTCCTTCCCCATTCTTCTTCCCAGTCAGGTGTATTTGTCGCCAACACAGAGGCGTCTGGAAACAGGGGGGGGGGGGGGGGAATCGAGGTGAAGGGCATCAGGAGAGTAAGGGGGAAAGAAAAGGGGTGGGAAGTGGGGCTAGGTAAGATAGAAATTGTCGTTTCTAAAGATAGATTCATTACTCACGAGCTTAGTTTTTTATTTTTAGTTTTCTGCACTTCAAACACAAGACATGGATGTATGAGACCATGAGATTTACCAGGATTTCATTATTTTCATTCACTACATTTTATCTGTGAGTTTGTGAGTGTGTGAGAGTGAGCATGTGTGTGTGTGTGAGCGAGCACGTTTTGCAAGTGAGTGTGTATAAGTGTACGTGTGATTGAGTTTGCAGATTCAGCACTTCCTTTTTGTATTTTCATGACCGCTCTGCTGTTTCGTACCACGACATGTGCTCACTGTGCCAGACAGGATCATTTCTCCTCCGCTCGCCGTTTGCTGTCTGAATCTCGTTTGCTATGAGATCCATTTTTACATAAACCACCTGCTTTTCTTCTGTTTTGAACCAGCGCAATCTAAAAGCAAACGTTGTATCCCAGATCTTTGATGGAAGGTCTGCATATGGGCTGCGCGAGATTTACATTTGAGTCTCCTTTTATTATTTGATCCTTAATGGGAGCGCAAGGTGTTTCAATTAAAAAAAATTATGATAATAAACAGAAAAAAACTTCATACGAAGCTTGTCTCATGTTTTGTTCATTTAGAGTTAGTGTTGTTTGGTTTTAGATATACCAGACTCGAGAGTGGTGGGCCAAATCTCAAGATGATAATCTAAATGTAAAAAAGTGTATCTCGTCTAATTTTTTTCTTTTAAAAACACCTAATAAATACATCATTTAGTATAGACTTCTCTTGCCAGCCAGTTAACTTTGAAGCCAGAAAGATGGCTGGATCATTCTATCATTATTGATCCTGATGTGGAAAGAGCAACAGAACGTCAAGTGAGACAGATCAAACTCTTGTTGACATCAGGTATCTGACTCGAGTTACTGTATCAGCTGAAAGTGGCCCGTCAGACAAAGTTTTTACATTTTGGCTCATTTTGTTAACTGAGTTCGACACTAGTTTAGAAGTTCACTTTATGCAGGAAAGTTAAAACTGCAGTAAACAATTATGGCCAGATGAGGGCAGACACAACTCAGTGACTGGTTTTTCACAGAAACATGCAGGATTCATTTTCCACAGAGGTGTTCACACTGCAGACTGAAGAAACAGTGGAGGAGATCATTACTTGAGGTTTGGTAAGAAAAATGGGTAAATCTAACAAATGCATGCTACTCTCCCGTTTATTGGGCATCACAGCTGATAAAATACAGCCAAGCCTCATCTTTACAGCTCTGACAAAGACAAAACAAGACCCCCCCCCAAAAAGTACTTAAACCAGAAATGAACTGAATAAATGTTTTTTTGTTCATGTGATGGCTACCAATTGTTGTTTCACCGCGGTGTGTCAACAGGTGATTCATCCTCCAGAATATAATGGACTCACGTGTTTATGCCACATACTTCATCTTGTTAAGTCACATGTGTGCACAGAGCTGCAGGTGATAATAAAACCAACTGAGTTCTGTTTAATGTCATAATAACAAGACTTTTATTTCTTAGAGACGCCATGTCTGTCATGTGATCTTACAAACTGAATGGCTATATAGTACAGGTAAAACTGGATTTTTTAAAAAACCCATTAAAAATACAATGGTTTTATGTTAAGCAAACTGGGAACAGCATGCTCCAATGATCATGAAGCGGGTCAAAAGGAGAGGCTGCCACTCTAAAGTGGCATTTATGATAGTTGACGGTATATTGCAGATTTTATTTGTTTAAAAAAAGTATAATTGAAAAAGTGATATTTGAAGTGATTATCAGTGTTTACCATCAGTCATAAAACATTTAAAAAAGGGCAGAGGTTTTCCTCCATGCTAGGCTAATGGCTAGTCAAATGAAGGCCTATTTTTTGTTTTTCAGGGTTTTAAAAGAACTCTTTCTCAAAAACGTCATACTGGTGTTAAAGAACACTATTGCTAATATTAAACGTCAGCACTTGTGCATGACACCGTTTGTTTAGTTTGCTGCTCCTTTCTCAATCGAACAATCGTATTAAAACAGGCCTTTGTTTGGCTAGCTGCTAGCTTAGCCTGGAGGAAGGTGACTGATGTCACCGCTCACAAGAGACTATTAGTAGATGTTTAACAAAAGATCACTTAAAATAACCACCATGCTGTATCTTCCTTGTAATAACTTTCTAAACTACCTCAATTTGGAGAGTTCAAGTCTGACTTGAGCTAACAGCAATATAAGACCAAAGAAGGTTGCTGCCATCTTAAAACATCTCTAAACTTTCAAAATATTGTAGAGACTTATTTAATATTATTTTACATAACGTTATACGGCAATCGGTTTAACATACAGTTATTTAACAGAAACATATTATTCTTGGCCCTGGAAATGCTACAGCCAGTTGCTGCTCCTGCTACATAATGTAAAAAAACTACTGTAAAACCAGTGGTGATGAAAAGATTTACAATATGACGTTTGAAAGAACTGCTGATAAAGAGTTTATTTTAAAATAAGAACAATTTTCTTTAGTACTAGCTGCATTTGGACTAGCTTATTTGTCTTGATGTATTTAAAGTCCATTTCTCCAAACTGTGGTTGTTCAGAAAGCTATCAATTGCACAAGTAAGAATGAATTATTTATAAAATTTCCACAGAAACCCACCTAAAAAAATAATAATAACCCAGTCTATCCATTTGTTTTCCAAATAAAGCCTTAAACTTGGTAATCCATTTCTTATCCAGTGTGTTCATTCATTAACGCCTGCTTTACAATGACCTGGATTTTAAAAAGCATGTTAGATTAAGAGTCACAAACGATCACGTACGCTAACGGTCAGAGCCTTCTACAGGAACACCTTACATCAGACGTGTCAAACTCAGTTACAAAATGGGGCAAACATTAAAAACTTGTCTCAAACCAAGGGCCAGTTTCATTCAGTACATTAACTCAAGTCACACCGGACTCCTCTTCTTGGCTGCAGGTTAATTTGATGTTCTGTTGCTCTCCCCACTTCAAAATCAAAGATGACCAAAAAATTCAAATAAATTTTTATTGGCTTCAGCGTTGGCCAACTGGTCATGAAACATCTGAATTGAATAAAGTATAATAAGTTTTTAGGCAAAATGAGAGGCCACGAAAAACATTTTACATTTAAAATATTTCGAGGACCAGAAAAGATGTTAACAAGGCCAGATTTGGCCCTCGGGCCTTCAGTTTGACACATTTGCCAACCCACCCAGGACCAGGCAGAATGCATGAATTAAATATATAAAATCCTGCAGGTTTAGA
Source organism: Nematolebias whitei (assembly GCF_014905685.2). NCBI lineage: Eukaryota > Metazoa > Chordata > Actinopteri > Cyprinodontiformes > Rivulidae > Nematolebias > Nematolebias whitei. The sequence goes on along the minus strand of NC_056508.1, from coordinate 20,657,911 downwards.
CTCAGAACCTCACCGATGTTACATAAAACAATAGTATAATAGAACACATTTATAAAAATGGTACAGAATATTTTATATTTATGAACTCTTTATACACAGCTAAATCCTCTAAAACCTAATAATTAACATTACAGTACGATGATTTAACCTGAACAAAAAGCACAATATTCAAATGAAATCAGTGTCTGTAAAACATGGCGTCTTGGAGTGGTTTCTGAGTAACCAGCACATACTTCTCCCAGTTGGGGCACGTACTGTAACCTCACGTAAAACCCACAGCTTGACATTATTCCCATCAGCTCTAGACACGAGTATAACACAGAACAGTGTTAATGAAGTGGGTTACCAGCTTTATGATCCAAACATGAGACTGATTACAAACTTGTCTAATTCTGAGCAGGAAAACAAATAATTATAAAAACATTAATTACTTTGCAGTCTGAACAGTCATTACCCACTCAGATGTCGCTCTTAAATAAAGAAAATCTTGTGGCTTGACTCTTTTGTTACAGCAACTACATTTTATAAATACTACCCAGTGACTGAAATGGAATTACACCAAGAAAATAACAAATGGCTTCACATTTAGAAATATTCTGTTTATTATGCATATGTTTAAAATGTGACGCATGGCTCGATTTAGGATTAGTGAGGTTGATGCGACTGATGCAGCACCAGTAGCATCTGGTGATAATGGCTAAAGCTGCATTTATTATAATGCAATTTAGTAAATAAAATAAAACAACTTAAACAATGTGTGAGGTGACTGGATAAGGTCTTTCATTCTCACTCCGAGTCACTACATTTCTGAACAACCTCAAAGATACTCATCTGGGTCCAAACGTTACAAGTTAAGCCTAAAAAGAAGCAGTTTAAATACTGGGCTTTAAAAGAGCAACAGAAACACAAAAGCAGCCAGTGTTGTCTACCATGTTGATCCTTAGCAATCATTGTTGCAAATTCTGAGATAACTCTTACGTAATAACTTCCAGGCAGTATAGAAACCAACAAAAAGAACACAATAAACAAGGTTTACACTCGAAATGGAAAAGAACATAAAAAAGAGCAGCCAGGTGCAGAGATTTATCCGTGGGGCCATAAAAAGGTGACCTTGAAGACTTTTAGAAAGAGAAACGGTCCGTCAGCTCGGCTGAAGTCCAGGGTTCAGAGGCGTACCTCCAGAGAAGCTGCAGCATCATGTCAGAGTCTTCACCAACAACGTCTCATAAAGTTTGACTAATAAAAGGAAATGTTTAACCCAAGCGGTTCTGTAGAAAGTTTAGGAACATTTAATTGATTACCTGTAGTAGATAGATTGTTGAATGACAGACAGTTTATTTTGGACCAGACTGACAACATGTAGTCCAGGCTCCGGAGCTTTGACCAAAACAAACACGACTAATTCTTACACATCGAACCGCAAAACGAAAGCAGAAGGATCAAATCTGAACTAAATGGATTCCGTCTTTATGAGACGAAAATGATCAAGTTACATTTAAATATTTAACATACTCGGAAAAAAGCTAAGGTAAAATATTTATAATGATTTTTCACAAATAGGCGCAGTCGGAGGAGCTGTTGAGTGAGAGTGGATGGTTGTTTGTCTCCATGTGTCCCTGTGATGGACTGGAGACCAGTCCAGGGTGCCTCTCACACACTGACTGCTGGATATGGGCACCAGTGACCCCCATGACCCAAAAAGAAAGAAGTGGGTAAAGATAATGGATGGCTGGATGGGAGGAGCAGCAGAAAAGGCTCTTTTGATGGTAAAGGTTGATGGCCCTGGATTTCTACCATCTTAAAGAAACTAGTCTCAAAACTTCAGTGATTCACGCAGAGACAACATTATAAACCTTTACCGTCCAGTTCACTTTTACTCTTACATTCTGGCAGCAGAGCTCCGGGCTGCACCAGAACTGCTACAACAAGCTGCTGTGCGTGCTTGCTGTTTAAAAAGATATCTACGACAGGTAAGATTATGATTGTTTATAATACTTCCACAGAACCACGCTTCAAAATATCTGAACTACAGACTCGTCATCTTTTTCTGACCCCCGACTGTCTCCACTCATGAAAAACATTCAGCGTATGTTGATGACAATAGCACACGACCATTATTTTAATAATGTATAAAAATTGCGAGTCCTTTCAAAGAGCCCTTTTTTGACACCGCCCTCCCTCGATGACATTATTGTCCCGGTAATGCCATCGATGAACTGCCCCACTCAGGCTGGTGGAGGGGGTAGTGGAGGAAGCCCTGTGGGGTGGCGGACACTGCGGTCAGAGCAGCCAGGGGAGGATGGATGGCAGCTGGAGGAGTCGGAGAGGTGGTGAGGGCAGGTGTCGGCGTGCCGGGGGGGAAGCTGTAGCTGAGGTAGCCGGTGGAAGGCGACGGTGAAGGAGTGTAAGGGTACTGCTCCAGTCCTGAGGGGGCATAGGGGCTGTAGTCCAGGTAAGGGGAGGCGAGTGCTGCCACCGCAGGGCTGAGGGGGGACTGCAGCAGGAGGCTGGGGTGCAGGAACGCCTGGGGGTACGTGTAATGCTGCGTGAATCTGCAAAACCACAAGAACACGCACGTTTTAAATAATCAAAGACAAATGAAATATTTAGTTTGTTAAAGAACAATGTGTTTTTATTACACAACGTGAAATTCAAAGATTCAGTTCATCACATCTGACAGCATAAAAACTAAATTATTTTGAATTATTTATGAATAATATCACTTTAAAATAACTATTGTCTATAAAAATGTTGATCTAAACTGATATTTGATAAATTGGTCTAGCTTTACAGGATGACACTTTAGTAATTGAATTATTTTGTTTATGGGATGATGTTTCTTTAGTCTTATGAAAAGTGAATATTCACTGATGTTTCTCTTCGTTAATGTGTAGAAAACATGTCTAAAATATTAGTAAAATATTTATTGTAATAATAAATCATAAAATAGATCTCAAACAAAATGTTATTTGATTAAATACATACATTTAAGTGCTCACTGACTTTTTAATACTTTTACAAACTTTTCAAATTAAAATTTTCATGTATGTCAACATGAGCTTATACGGTTTCATTTTGTTCACACAAACTGATTAATGTTTTCATGACTCGTGCTGTTTTGTTTGTTTTGATGTACGTTTAAATCTAAAATACAATCCTGGGATTATAGAAACTACTCTAAAATTATTTAAAATATATTTATATGAAAGTACATTTATCTGACAGATTCCAGTTTGTCCTTGTCAATAATACTGTAAGTCTACTTCATACACCAGAGTCAGTCATGGAGTTCCTCAGGGTTTAGCGCTAGGACTGATACTCTTTATATGTTTCCATTAGATGAAGTTGGTTAACAGATGTTTTGAGAGGGGGGTGAAGGAAGCAAATTATGTAAAAAGAGAAAAACCGTCTCTTAACAGAGGAGGAGGCCTCAGATTTCAACTTTCAAAAACCTATAATGCAACTTTAAGACAGATTCCCAGTCAGTTTTCATACCTGATGGGAACAGAGGGGCCTCATCTGTGAATTAGAGTAATGGCGGTGATAGAGAACGTGTGTTACTTTTTATTTAATTTAATTGGAACAAGCAGTGTTTAAATGTGATTTATAAATAAATCTAACACAAAGATAATAATTTAATGATTAAACTTCAACTTTTAATTTGCTGGCAAAGTCTGAAGACACTGCAGGTATGGCAGGATGAATTGCATTTAAACAGGAATTAAAGTAATTTATTACATCTACTCAAATGTGTGAATTAAGTATTTTATGTGTGTGTGTGTGTGTTTAATTGCTCTTTTAGCTACTTTTGCCTGAACCTAACACTGTAAGTGAAACAAGGCATTTCTTGAGTTGCTGTAAATTATGATATAAAACATATTTACTGTCTCATTCCAGAAAACAACAACAAACAACAACAATACTTCATGATGGACAGACATCATGGACACCACAGCAGCAGCTGTCTTCACTGAAACATCCTGAACATGATCGTCACTGACATGAGGCCTCTGTCGATGGTTGAAGACGAAGGCTTCACTACAATAATCCACACTTTTAATCCAGGTTACAATAATCCACACTTTT
>NC_056508.1:20619455-20653815 GCF_014905685.2 Nematolebias whitei | reverse complement strand
AATCCACACTTTTAATCCAGGTTACAATAATCCACACTTTTAATCCAAGTTACAATAATCCACACTTTTAATCCAGGTTACACTCTTCCCTCAATGACACATTTTACAAAGTAGCTACATATTGTGCAGGTACAAAAACACATTTGTTTATATTTTTGTGTACATTTATTTTTTTAAGCTTTTGACTAACTTTTATTTTTTATTCAATATTTTACTAACAGAATAGTAAAATAGCAACCTGTTTTTTGTGTGAATTTCTATGTCAGTCAAATGTTCAATTTTGGAATAAAGGGGTGGAAATTAAAACGTTTTTTTCCCCACCGATTCATCGATTAATCGAAAAAATAATCGACTGATGAATCGATTATTGAAATAATTGTTAGTTGCAGCCCTAAAGTCCAGTTGTTTTTGTATTGAACGCTTTTTGAATTGATCATGTCCTGGATGACTGAGAATCTTCACCAGCATATTAGGTAAAGTTATTAGACAGCGCAGGATAAAGTTATATTCATCTGTGAAACCCAATGAAGCCAATCAGTTACTTAGATTACAAGTTTGTCTTAAAGACATAAAAACCTGGAAAACACAGTTTTCTGCTTTTAAACTCAGACAAGACAAGAGGTCTTGGTTTTTGGATCTTAGGAACAAACTTTGCAGACTTTCACTCCCTTTGGGTGCCATTAATTTGATGAGAAGTTTAAACAATAATGTTAGCTTTGAACTGAATCTTGTAAAGTGAGTAACTAACTAGTCAAATGTTGACATAAGATAAACACGACTCACCTTACGTTAACACAGACAAGTGATTAAAAGATGTCTGACAGGTCAAATATAATATTTCTTTAGAAAGTTACAGAAAATGTAGCTGCTACAGTGTTGTTGTTTGTTCTTCTTTCAGCTGCTCCTTCTTCAGGGGTCACCACAGTGAACCAACTCACACAGAAATTGGCATTTGTTTAACGCCGGATGTCCTTCCCGACAACCACAGCCCTCTGTGTGGAGCAGAGAGCTGCTACCTAGGGCGCCCGGGGGAGTAGATGTGGGGATTGGGGGATGGGGGGTGGGTTAGGGGCCTTGCACAGGGGCCCAGGGTGGGACAAACAATGAGAGAGGCAGGTGTGGGTGCTTCACCTTTCCCACCCACATTTTGATGTCGGTCTGGGGAGTCAAACCAGCAACCTTCTGATCACCGACACTTCTTCTCTGACCTCTGCGCCACCCCCCAGCTGCTACTGTTTCATAAAATCACCAAAAACAGATGATAACCAGGACTTCCTTGTAAAAGAGATTACCGGTAATAATCTCAATGGATTTCTTTCCTGATAAAATAAAGGTTTAAATCAAATAAAAATTACTCTGATGATATGAGAGCCGTTATGAAGCTCTAAAATAAATATGAGGACCCCCCCCCCCAGAAAACATGAATGTATATATATACTATATATATGACCACCATATATGTCTATTTTAGTGTTTAAAACATAGCAACATAAAGGATTGAACCATATGTGCAATAACTACATAATATTTTGATTTTTCATTGATTCCAACAAATTTATTCATTTATTTGTATATTATCGTATGTAGAATCAGTATAAATTACATTATATATAGTTTTATGATTATACTGTATTTTGCGCCCTATAAGTCGCGTTTTTTTCATAATCTGCATGCCCTGTGACTTATGTTTTATTTCCCATATTTATAAACCAATTTTTGGCTGAGATATGACCGTCTTCCTTCATTCTGACTGAAAATATTGAACACTACCATTTGTACCGCTAGATGGCACTCGAGTAGTATGGCATGCTGTTGTGTCATGTATTAGGTAAAAGTGGCTATTAATGACACAACTGGCTTGCCCAAGCCTGCCACCTTTGTCCAGCTCGCCTGGAGCAACCGTTAAATCAGCTTCATTTCACTGTGCCACCTCGGTGAAATGCAGCTGATTTGACCATTAAAGTGCATTTATTAAGGAAAAGTTAGACTGAGACACACTTTTACTATAAAGTCGAGTAAACAAATAATTGTTTTTAAGTGGTTATCTTGTTAAATTTTGAAGAAATGCACAGCGAGTCCTCCCATGCACGCGCCTACTTCCGCATATCGGCTTTTGAAATGCAGCTGATTGGACCGTTAAAGTGCATTTATTAAGGAAAAGTTAGACTGAGACACACCTTTACTATAATTTCGAGCAAACAAATAATTGTTTTTAAGTGTTAATCTTGTTAAATTCTTGTTAAAGTCCTTCCGTGCACGCTCCCGCGGCCGCCATTTGGCAGCCTATCGATTTTTGGCACAACACCGGCCCATGTTTCTGGGTTGTCAGCGGTGACTCATAATAGATGCAACTTATACGGTGAAGCGACATATTTAAATGGATTTTTCCACTTTATTAGACATATTTGGACTGATACGAGTTATAGGGCGGTGAGATGTGTACGGCGGAAAATACGGTAAATACAAGCATGCTACCAGATTAGAGTTTTACCCAAACTAAACTAAGATGATTTAAAACTGTACTGACTGGATTATATTCTGTTACAGACTAAATTTAGGTGTCCTCATTAAAAACTTTGGAGATTACCGTTGTAATGAATGGAAATCAAACGTAAAAAAAAAAGTGCAATTAGAGGTTTTACTTTGTGTTTTGAACTGATTGTTGACATTTTCAACAAAAAATAATGAAGACATTGTGCACAAACTCATTGTAACATATATAAAGTGCTACTTCTGTATATTTTTCATTAAATCTAAAACACTGACTCCATCAGAGGTTCATTTCAATTATCATCCGTTGCCTTAAAATAGATCTTCTCCCCTGTGTTCACATTTAATTAGAACATGGCACCAAAACTGTGTGAAAAAAGTCCTTTTAGTCATCGTTCCAAAGTGAACATATATTGTTTTAAAGTACAACTTTACGTGTACGCACTCAAACATAGCCACAGCAGATGTAGATGAATACTGCGACAGTGAGGAGACAAAGCACTCTGTCCTGTTTCAGTCGTGCCCTTGCCTCAGGCCGCCCACTTAACCTGAACGCCTCAGCTACGTACACAGCCGTCACATGAGAGGAAGCCGGATACGCCGCCGTGCTTACAGCAGAACATGACGGTTTTTAACACTCCTCTCATTAGTGCCCACGGGCAAACCCATTACCTTGACAGTAAACTTATCATTGAGCCCGAGCAGGTGAAAGGAGCAGCGAGAGTTCATCTGCAGCTGCTTCCCCCTAAACACAAGCAGAGCAAGGATCAAGCGGGCTTTCACAACAAACACAGCCGAGTCCTGTTCACAGCCGAGGCCTGTTCACAGCCGAGTCCTGTTCACAGCCGAGTCCTGTTCACAGCCGAGTCCTGTTCACAGCCGAGGCCTGTTCACAGCCGAGTCCCGTTCACAGCCGAGGCCCGTTCACAGCCGAGTCCTGTTCACAGCCGAGGCCTGTTCACAGCCGAGTCCTGTTCACAGCCGAGGCCTGTTCACAGCCGAGTCCTGTTCACAGCCGAGTCCTGTTCACAGCCGAGTCCCGTTCACAGCCGAGGCCCGTTCACAGCCGAGTCCCGTTCACAGCCGAGGCCCGTTCACAGCCGAGGCCTGTTCACAGCCGCTCTGCTGCTGTATATACAACAGACACCAGCACGTGCCTTCGAGTGTCGCCAGAGGTCTGTGTGTTGAAATAAAACTCATTCACCCACAAATAACGCCTCTTTAACCTCATCTGACCTTGCAGCGTGTGAATCTTTTATGACCCAAATCATATTTAAAAGTTGTTTTTAATGCAGCTCCTCAGATTCAGATCCTTTAGGGACAGGATCACTTTGTAAATTACGTCCACGTGTTTTCAGTAAGTTTTAGTGGTGCTCTGGTCCGTTCTGTGGATTTGATCACTTGCATCAAAACATAAAAAAAAAAAAAGCTAAATTACTCAAGAAATTTTAAAGAGTATCAATGCAGCTGCCTTAAATCCCAGTTTCTCTTTTATGAAGCACAGCAGTAATTTTTAGTTTACTTTTAAAATAAGCTAAACCAGTTTTTAAAAATTAAAATTCAGCAAAGTCCACTTACATAAAAATGATTCTCAGGTAGATCCAGTTTCTGAACATAAGAGACAAACAGGTTGTAAACTCTCCACAGGAACATCAAAGTTCATGCTCAGTAATCCAACAATGTTCAGGCAGGTCATCTGGACGGCTTCTTTTGTTTTTTCTGATTTCATCCTTCATCCAAAGGTCTTCCTCAATCTGAGGAGCCAGCAAACAAACCCACTCCCACAAACAGCTCACTCCCATAGTGGAAAAAAAAAAACAGTTTTTCCAGTTTATTCTCCACTGGAAGAATAAACTCTGTAGGTCAGTCCACTCTTTTGTTTTTTAGTGACAGCTATGCTGATTTTTCCAGCCTCTTACCTCTTCGACTGCAGAGAGAGAGACGCTACAAGGAGGGAAACCAGGCCACCGTACGGTAAATTAAGCTCCTCTAATGTCTAGAAAAGCTGCGTTGCATAAAATTTATTCTGAAAAATGAGCAAGAAGTTCACAGTTTCTTTGGAGTTTAACAGGTCCACATAAAACTTTGTTTGGGTCCGGGTTTGGACCGCAGTTCACCATTTGGGGACCCTTAATCTAAACTGACGCCTCTAAACCATAAATGGCAGAAAAGTCTGGCTGCTACAAAAATAAATTTTCATGTTTTATGTAAAATCTTCCAGTTTTGAAGAGAAACATTCTGAGCTGAGACAAGTCTGTGATACAAAGCTCTGAAGAGGATCGTTTAGACAAAAGTTGTGTGAGAGGAACAAATAACAGCAGAACTATCGAATGACTGCCGTTAGCACCCTTCATGAGTTGCAGCAACAATATCTCATCTTACAGTTTCTGCAACCAAGCTGCAGGAACAATATGTTCATACAAAATAATCTAACTTTCATTATAGAAGAACAGCTGGAGCAAAAGGGTAAAAAGATGAAACAAAGCTGTCTAACACTGTCAAAGCCATGGATGATCATGGCCGTTCACCCAACAGGAAAGCTTTTGACAACTTTAAAAATTATAATTAATATTTAACTTATACGCCCTTTTGAATTATTTATAATTCATATTAAAAAGGCCAACCTTAAATCAAGACAAAAATGTCCAAGAACTAAAATCCTGATTCAAAGACTTTTACATTTTTTTAAAGAAAAGTTAGTCAACACCAGTGACTTCAGACAGGTGATGTAAACCTGAATAAATAAATAAGCACATGGACGTTGTGGCTAAAGAGAGGGTGACTGAGGTAGTATCTGATGACAGACAGCAGGACATAATGTCCAAACAAAGCTCCTCCTTGTCCTCTGGTTGTCCCGTCTCCTGCAGCAGGAGCGCCGCGTCATTGGCGCGAGTGTTCGATGCTGCCGCCTGCGCGCATCGGCCTGACTGATCCGATGTGACAGGGTTATCGTTCGCCTCGCCTCTCATCGGTTCCGACTGTCAAACACACATTTAGAAATACGCACAGAGGAGACGGAGCCAAACGTGCACGGGGCGATCTCTGAATCACAGCTGAATTATTCCAGGGAAAGTGAAAGGCGAGAATAAAAGCACGTAATAAACACTGCAGGTTGTAGTGAGCAGCTTCACAGAGGATGTGTCAGGGCTGACTGGTGCAGCTGCACGGTGAACGTTCACTAACGGAGCCATGGAGCAGAGTAACCTCCACTCACTCCCGTCTCCCTCCTGCTCTGGGTCTTACTCCCTCACAGCCATCTTCACCCCCTCCCTGCCTCCCCCTTCACTTCAAAGCGACAGAAAGTAAAAACTACATAGCAGAAAAAACTCCGTGTGTGTGTGTTGCACAGTCAAAGTCAGGCGTCTGTCATCCTTCAGGACCCTCGTGCCTTTAACAGCTCGGAGGACGGACGGAGAAGAGGGCGAGTCAAAGAGCGAAAGCACACACACACGACCCATGCGTCCTTTCTTGGTAAACACGCACGGCTGGAGGGAGGGTGGGCCAACACCAGCTCTGGACACTCAGTACTGTCTGTAAACAAGTCGTGGCTCTTCAGTTCCATCAAACAGGGTCACGTGATGTTTACTGAAAACCATCACGACTCGGTCACAGAGAACTCACTGGAAATACAAGGTAATACTCAAGGATGAGTTTAGGTGTGCGTAATAAAACCACGTGCTTCTAATTATACTGCCGTGTTCATTTACGTAAACATAGTCAGAGTTCAAAGTATTTGTCGTTCATGTGGTACATGTGGTGGAACAAAACTGTGTACACAGGGTCACAGTTACATCCAATAAAAGTATAAATTGTAAAAGAAAAACAGTAATAAGATCTAAGATACAAACTAAGAACAATGTTAAACTAAAAATGCACTAATAGCATAAAAACTCGGGATGCACAGATCCACATTTTTTTAACTTCCTATCCGATCCCGATACCTACATCTGGATATCAGCCGATATCGATACTATTCCGATATCATAACTGATTTTATGAGGCTGTAATAATCTCCTCTCAAGTACAGTTTGTACAAATATATACATGCATGTCCAAAAAGACAACTTGAGTTAAGTTTTATTAATGTTGGATAAGTTTCAAAGTTAGAATTAAATCCAGCTAACACAAAACATGTTTGTTTTTTATTCCTAGCTTTAAAGTGGATACTAAAGTGATTAAATGGCTTCAAACATCTGCTATGTTCATGGCATAAACACAGACATGTTCCTGTTTTTAGTATTTTACATCGATTTATAATGTAGCTGTTTTTGTTTCTTTTTTTTTTATACATATATAATTTTCTTTTACAAGACAGACAGACTGAAATCACTGTCTGCTCCGGACTGAAGGAGAGGAACACACCGCTGAAGCCACGGAGCTCTAACACCCAATGTAAAACTACCGTTACCGCAGTGCCTGGTTAAATAATCCTCGTGCGCTTTCATGTGGTGCTTTTTTCAAATGTTTATTAAGTTCGATGCATTGTATGTCACGACTGAATTGAGCTTCCCCCTCTCGGTACAGCGGCTCTGCAGACATTGCACGTTGCTGTCTTGCGGTGTTTAGTGTAAAATACGTCCACACAGCGGACATGTTACGATGAAAAGTTGTTTAGCTGTTAGCCACAGTGCTGCTCAGTCCACACGTATTCACTCACGTTTAGCTGGCTGCAAACTATGAAATGGATTTCCTGAATGTGAGGCGGGTCTTATTACTCTGGGTTTCATGAAACACGCCTCCGTTCAGGAAATTCATTCCATAATTTGAAGCCAACCTGCAGAGCACGTCATCAGACACAGACGTGCATCATGGATCGGAAAAATCCGATATGTAAATTATGCTGGTATCGGAGGCCGATACGATACCGGATCGGCCTCGTCCCTAATAAAAGCATTACGTCGAACAGCAGCTAGAACATGAGTCTGTGTGAGCAGATGAGCACGCATGAACACAGCAACATGAAACAGATCAGCAGTAACATGAAACAGATCAGCAGTAACATGAACCAGATCAGCAGCAACATGGTGTGATTTTTCACAGTGATTATTCTAGTTAGAGATTCATGAGTCTAACAACCTCAGGGTAGAAGCTGTTCCTCAGTCTAGTGGTTCTACACTTAATGCTCCTCAACCTCCTTCCTGAGGGGAGTCGGACAAAAAGTATGTGTGCTGGGTGAGTGTGGTCCTTCATGATGCAGGTGGCCCTCTTCCTGCATCTGGAGGTGTAGATGTTTGTGATGGTGGGGAGACTGACTCCAACAGTCTTCTGTGCAGCCTTCACCACTCTCTGCAAAGCTTTTCTTTCTGCAGCTGTGCAGCCTCCATGCCACACGTTGATGCTGGAGCACAGGATGCTCTCCACTGCACACCTGTAGAAGGAGGTGAGGACTGAGCTTCCCAGACCAGCTCGTCTCAGCCGCCTGAGGAAGTAGAGTCTCTGATGAGCTTTCTTGATTTTAAACTACGCTGCTCAGTTTTCTTGACCTTAAAACATGAAATCTCTCTGAAATGATTTGAAACTAAATCAGAAATGGACACATATGTGGCCCAAACATTGAAGCCTGCTTACTGTCAGTTTGTTACTGTGCTACTTTTTGTTTGACTCCCAACCCAAAACCTCTGCTTCAACAGGAAGTACCCACCCCCACACAGCCAACACCACCTTAAACCCGTCTTACCACACACATCCATCCTCTTGCTTTTCTTTCCTTTTCTCAAGAAAAACACAGAAAAATGTTCAGAAACTAAACAAATGTGACTTGTTTCAAGGCAAACAGCAGGAGACAGACACCCCTCCACCTCCCACCTCCACCTGGAGCCTCCCAGCTGCTCATCGAGGCCACATCACCGTATCCTCTTAAAATATGATGCTATACGTTAAAAAAAAAAACAATACAGCCGACAGAGCTGTGCTTTGTTCCAGTTCATCTTTGATATTTACAATGTCACAACCAAACGCCTCCAGACGAGCTCAGGCAGATTTTCAGTTTGACGTTTAGTGAAGTAAACTTGTTTATTAGAGTTTCCTGCTCCTGTGAGATGAGAGGAAACCCATGTCTGTGTTAAATATGGAGAGACAACCAGCAGCTGTTGGGTTCACTGAAAACGAGGAGACGGGAGGTCTGGTTCTGTCGGGCCAACTCAACTCACAGAGCGGCTCTCGTTTAACTCGTACTAATGGCTGTTTGTTAGGGCTAAAGTATAATTATAAATAAAACATCAAAACAACTTCTTATTCCGATTGTCATGATATAACAAATAATTTATTGTCTGTTGGATAAGGCTGCTTCACACAGCTAAAAACAGAGTTAATTAAAATATATTTGTTCTGTTAAAAACACGTTTCTCCTGAAAATATATTTTATAAAATCTGTTCTATGGTTGGTTATCAGTCGTTGTCTTGGCAACAAAATGACCATCTCTCGTTATTTTCTCGAGGTTTGAACACGTTTTAATTAAATATTTGTGTAAAAACAGCAAAGTCTGTGTTGGTGTTATGAATGATTTATAAATGTTTTATAAACTGTGAACACTTCAGAAATATTAAACATTTATAGACGTTATAAGACTCTTTTTTTATATATCACAAGAACGAGTGCTACACTTTTTATTCATCTTAGAAATCAAACGTTTGGCTTCTTGCTCAACTTGATGTCTCCAGTTTGGTAAATTCAGTAAAGTGACAGTTCAGATTTTTTTTAAAGTGGGGTTCTATGGAGATGATTTGAACAATTAATATGTTACCTGTTGCAGATAGCTGTCTGAACCACTTCAGTTTGGAGAAACTGAAGAAACTGCAGTAGTCCACTCTGGTCCTGCTCAGACTAGTCATTTGCTCATCAAAGCTGGTCAACATTTAACAAAACTGTTCTACTCGAGCTCATTTAAAGGACAAATAGGCTCTTTATCCAACACATGGTAACTTCTTAATAATGTTTTTAGTGTTTACAGTGTAATTAATAACTGTGACACAAATTGTTTGTTATAAGCAGGGGTTGACATAAGCAGTTTCCGTTTGTCAGAGACAACCTACTTTAGTCTCAGACAACCAGATCTCGTCCCAAGGTTGTCGGTGGACAACCAAGACATGGGTTAGTTCATCCTGTCCTGCGTCCTCGCAACGGGTTTCCGTCATCTGTTGAAATTAAAGGGGGAAAAAAGGTGTTTTCAACTGTCCTGATTTGGGCGAGACAGCCCCAGACTTTACTCATCATGTCCCTTGTCCCACATAAGGAGGGGCGGGACACCCAAATGTCCCACATTTGACAAGAGCTGGCTGGATTCTGACAATTAAACAATAATAACACTAAAAAAATGAGTATTTATATGTCCCAGGTTTAATAAAGATGTGTGTCTCTGTTTAACTTAATTTTTCCTCCAGACTCGAGAAGTTCTCTGAGTCAGTTTCAGCTGTTTTGTAGTTTACCATAAATATCTGCTAAATTCATCTCTACAGTGTTTTAATAATAATAAGGTGTTGTGGCTGTCTGGATGAGCTAAACTTGTTTATATTTGGAACCAAACTGAGGTAATTGTACTGCGATAAATGTAATTTAATAAATGATCAAACATGAACATTAAATACTATTAAATTACTACATGAACCAAAAGCCTGTAAATAAAATCCCTTTGAATGAAAAAGTCATTTTAGGGGAGAAATTTGTCAGTCTGGCAAACTTTTAAATAATTATTTTAAAATAATTTATACTCTGCAAAATACTTTGTGTTTTAAAACATATATCTGAAAACACTGAAATGATATGAAAGTAAACTAAAGAAAAGTTGTTAAAACTTGTCCCTTCCTTCAGAATGATGTTGGTCATGATGGTGCTTCATTAAAGAACAATATACCGTGTACTTGTACTAAGGTCAGTAAAAAAAATTCTGCTTTGGTCCCGGAGCCTTAAATATGCTGCGAGTGCCTCTCTTGCAAAGTCTGATGAGGAGGAAGAGGAGGAGAACAACGAAGTTCCACTGGAGCAGCTCATGAAAGAGTCGGACACTCAGCAGCTTACAAACTCCAAACAGGCCGTAAGATGGCCGACTGAGAACATTGCATATACCGGTAAGTGCAGGATACTTATTAAATAATATTTTCTTGATTTTTTTTTTCCCTTCCTTATTGTAAACGTGGACAACCAATGATTTTGGCACACAGCCAGGCTCTGTCAAGTGTTTGTGCAGCTAAAATTTCTCTTATTTCATGTAAAACTGTGTCGATCTGTATGTAATATTTGAAGACAGGGACAGTTTTTGTTTTGTGTCAATGTATTATTTTTGGATTATTAACAGTCTGTCATGTTGCTGAGAAAAGCTGAAATGTGACTGCAGTCACTCTGATGATGTCAAACTCTCACTGGGCCTGCGAGCAGACGGGGCTGAGACAGATGGGCCCTGTGCGCACGCAACACGACAATAGAAACATCTCACAACCTTTAGGATTTATTTAGTTGTTTTAAATATGTATGCTTAGTCCTATTTGATAGAATTATTAAAAAAAACAAAATAAAATTCAGTCAATAGTTCATATTCAGCCTCCTTCGAAGCAGAGACGCCTTTTTGTTCTGAAAAGACAAACAGAAGGTATTTCTGACTGACGGTTACTGAAAGAGGAAAGAAAAAGTGAAGTGGTCATTTGTGTTCAAGCTCAAGCCGTCCTGCAGCTGTGCAGCACCGAGTTCTCCTGAGATGAACGCCACAACCAAGTCCTGGTATCACTTCTCCTCCTGCTTCAGAGTTCTCCCTAAATGAAGCATCTTTTCATCATCAAACCACAAACTGATCTTTAGTGGCCTGTTTTATATTAAATGAACACAGTAAAACTGTTGTAAAGGAGCATTTCACCCACTTTAACAAAGCTGTAGATAAATAATCAGAGCAGCAGATATTTCATAAACATAAAACATCAAATGACATTAAATTTAAAACCTAAACAATCAATGTGAGATTTCTAAAAGCCTGTTTTATTGAAGGCTGATTTATCTTCTGTACACTTTGTAGCATCTAATCGCTTAAGTCATTGTGACTTTAGGCATTTGTAGCTTTTAGCTACTGTTGTGCTAATTTTAGCTTTTTACTACTGTTTTGCTTGCTTCAGCTTCTGACTGGTTTGGCTCATTTTAGCTTTCAGCTATGGTTTGGCTTATTTTCAGCTGTTTATTTTGAGCTCCAACAATATTCAGCAGACATGCTGCTTTTCTCAGAGAATGCAGCTTTTCCTTCTAGTTTTGTTAGACATCATCTGTTTTGGTCCATTTGGAGCTTCTGCTGCACAAAAAGCTGTCCTCACTTAGGGAGGTGTGGAACAAACAGCAGAAACAGCTCAGTGTGTTAAGAGTTAATAAACAACATCCTTGTAGCTCAGTCTGAGTTATTTACTCCATCTGCTCCTAGTTCAGTCCATCTATCAAAGTAAAGTGAAGTAGTTCATTTACAGCAAAAAATAAAAACAGTATGAGGCCAGTTTTTTCAAATATTCATCAATTACTTCAGATATATGTGTATATATATCTTCCATTCCATTTTATTTCTAAATGTAAATCCTATTTTCACTATTATTATATTTTATTTCAATGCCCACAATCTGACTTTCTGTCTTCCAAAATGTCATGAGTACTTTTTCCTTGTTGTACATTCCAGAGTGTTGGTTAGCTTTGAGTTTTTAGATTAGTCCAAACTGCACATTCATAGAAACTGAATCTTTTATAACATTTCAGAATCAAGAAACTGGTCTTCCTTGAAGGACTGCGTATTACCCACGGTCTTTAATTCAATTCAGTTCAGTTTGTTTATATAGAGCCAAGTCACAACAGAAGTTATCTCATGGCACTGTACAAATAATGCCATCTAGACTTTGTGAAAGACTGCAAAGTTTATTATTCCTAAGATGCTCAGGTTCAAAAACCACAACCTCAGTCTTGTCTGAGTTTAAAAGCAGAGAATTAAGGGTCATCGAGGATTTTAAATCTTTAAGACATGCTTGTAGTCTAAGTAGCTGATTGGATTCATTGGGTTTCACGGACAAATATAACTATGTATCATCAGCATAACAATGAAAATGTATCCCATGCCGTTTAATAACTTATAATAACTACCTAATGGAAGCATATATAAAATAAAGAGTATTTGTACAAGCACTGAACCCTGAGGAACTCCATGACTAACTTTAATGCAAGTTTTAAATAAAAATATTCAGAGATCTGCTGGGATCTGTCTGAGCTACTATCACACCAAACTTTAGCTCAGTATTTGTTTAACTGACTGACTTTTTGATATTTTTGTGTTGGCTAAAGTTCATTAACTGTGCCAGCCATTTGAATCGATTCGATTCCAAAAGTTGACGAACATCTGATGATTATTTTCGAAGAGCTTAATTGAAATCTTTAAGTGGTTTATGAGATATTTTCCTGACAGACAGAGGTGACCCCAATTGTTAATACCAAAATTTTAAACAAAGTTTTTGTGTGATTAGCACTCAGAGTATGTGTTGGGGAAAACTATCATTCACTACATGTCTAATACTGAGCTCAGGATCTATAAAATTGACTGAATTGTTGTATCTTCTATGATTAGTTGGCTGTGGTGGCTATCATAAAATGAGTTGATTTAAATTAATCAATTGTAGAGATAAATGCAAAGATTATCTTCTGCAGCTTTCATTAAAATCTGTCCAGTACACAGACACACCCACTCCCACGGACAAAAACATGATCTCCCATCTCTCATCTTTCAGGGGTTGGCGAGAAGTAAAACACCAAACAAAAGAACATTTGTTACAAGGGGCGGCACGGCGGTGAAGTGGTTGGAGCCATCATATCTCAGCCAGAAGGTCACAGATTCGCCTCCCACCTGAAGTCTTTCTGGGTAAGTTTGCATGTTCTCCTCGTGCACTTGTAGGTTTCCTCCCACAGACCAAAAACATGCATGTTGGACTAATTGGTAACTCTAATTTGTTCCTGTGTGAGTGAGAGAGTGAATGGTTGTTTGTCTCTTTAGTCTCTGTGTCCCTGTGGTGGACTTACGATCTGTCCAGGATGTCCCCTGCTTCTCAGTGACTGCTGGAGATAGACACCAGCTCCCCCGTGAACCAGACAGCAGAGATAAGTAAAAAAGAATGGATGGATTGATCCGTTACGAGCATCTTAATGAGTGTTTATATAAAAGGTGTTTTGAATGCATGTTTGCCCTGTGGGTGTGTTCTGATAGTTTGCTTGTCAGGTGGTGTTTCTTCTTTGTTTCAGTCTGAGAGGCGTGAGTCTTTTCTGGAAGCAGAGAATAAGAGACCAAACCCTTCAGCTTTAAATATCCATCCTTATCCAGGAAGTTGATGAACCCTCATCATTCATTCATAGACTCATCTGGGTCAGCCTAAATCCCCTCATCCCTCATTCACAATCTGAGGACTGTAATATTAATAGCACTCAGAACGGTTTTGGTTTTTAATGGACTTTGCTGTAGCCACAACTTCTGAACATGTCAGCCTGCAGAGAGCCAGAGAGGAGAGCTTTTCTGATTCATGGCTTCCTGTATCATAAAACACCTCTAAAATATAGAAGATCCAGCGGGTAAAGCTTCACACAATGCCAATCAAAAAATAAAAAACAAGATCAACTATAGAAAAGCAGCTGTTTTATTATAAACGGATGCTTCACAATGTGTAAGATCATCTCAGCAGTGGTACACAGTAACTCTGTAAGAGTCAAAAACACAAAGTTTGTTTTCTCAGTCATCCAGGTATATAACAACAAAAAAGGTTGAATCATGTCATCTGGACTTCGTTTTTTTTTTGTTAAGAAGAAACGTTTCGCCCCTCGTCCAAGAGGCTTCGTCAGTCTGAGGCCTAGCCATCTGGTATTACCCAGAAGCCACCCTGACTCTTGTGTTTCAAGCCTGCCTCAGATACCCCTGAGGTCTGGCCTTTTCACTAATGGTTTCAAAAACACAAAGTTTGTTTTCTCAGTCATCCAGGTATATAACAACAAAAAAGGTTGAATCATGTCATCTGGACTTCGTTTTTTTTTGTTAAGAAGAAACGTTTAGCCTCTTGGACGAGGGGCGAAACGTTTCTTCTTAACAAAAAAAAACGAAGTCCAGATGACATGATTCAACCTTTTTTGTGGTCTGTAAGAGTCAGTTTATACAACTGAGTTCAACCAACAATGCTGGGTGTCAATAATGTTTACACAGGAAATTATGAATATTTTCCTTCAGGTTCATCGGGATTCTTGGTTCATCTTATAGTCTGTTCCATGTGGACCACACTGAGCTTTCCATCATGCTCTTCAGTGTCTTACAAAACATTTGAAACTCACAAAGAATAGAAAAAGATTTTATCTATTTAAAAAGGACAGGTTCTAAGTGCCAAATGTTTTCATCTGCACTTTATTGTGACTTCTTAATAGAGTGTCAGAATTCTGAGAGTTTAAACCATATTTAAGCTTCTGACATTAGAAACCTAAAGAAGAGAAATTAGTGTTTAAAGTTCATATCTTCAAAAAAAAAAAAAAAGCTCTAAAAAAAGTTAATGGCTAATTCAAATCTCTCCTGTTTTTTTAAATAGCTTTTTGTATCATAAGTATGTATATCATAAGTTATGCTGTTTTATAAATATTTACACTACTCCTGTTTTTACATTACACTGCTTCTACAACAAACAAGATATTACTGCCAGTAGATTCCCAGGCTGCTCCAGAAATGCAACAGCTAGCTGCTGCTGCTGATTAGCACGGAAAAATAATCACAGAATTTAATTTAAAAAAAAAACATTACTATGAGGCATTTAAGACTACGTAAAGGTATCTGAAGAAAACATTTGCGCTATGAAACCATCTAAAACAGGTAAGATATTGTCTGTAATTTTTCCACAGAACCACAGTTCAAAAGATTTGCACTATTCCTTTAACTTGAGAGCATGGAAAACATTATTTACAGCAAACATCAAAGCACGCTATCTTTGAGCAAGCACATTAATATCACTAACAATGTTTTCTGGCTACTCGCAATAACAAGAAATGTTATTTCTTGTGAAACCCCAGCTCTGATTTCCTGAAGTCCTGATGTCTCCTCCAATCAGCCTCTGCAGGCTGACTCATAGGAGACATTTTCCTGGGTGAGGATGAGTGTGTAATGTGTAAATTCCTCCTAGCTTCAATGAAGCCCAACTGATCCGTGAGTAAAATTTAGATATGAGCTTCTGAAGCGTTTACCGGAGCATAAGAAGAGGAGACAACAGAAATGAGTGGAGCTTTTTCTTATGCTGCGAACTACCACAGCCAAGGTGCAACTCAAGACCGAGTGTTCACGAGCCTCAAAGATGGAAGATAGAAATGCTGAGGAGGAGGAGGCAGGTGAGGGGGACAGACAGGTGGGAACAGGAGTATTGATCAGTCTGGGTCCTTACCCGTGATGCCGCTGAGCCCATGTAGGATGGATCTGCTGACCTCCAACAGAGAGAGCTGCACACACACAGATACACACACAGAGGAGGGATGTTAGAGAAATGAACAGCACAGACAGAGCTGGCTTTCTTTATTCTTGTTTCTCACGTATTAGAATACAAACTAGGATCACAGGCTGGTATTCAGACAAACAATGACCGCTCACAAATGTGTGCGTGAACTTGTTGCTTTATTAGGAAGAACTGCCTCTCTTAGATTTACTCATCCGGTTATTCACTACTTTCTCACCCTGTTTCTAACTCTACTACCACGATTTCACCACTACTTGTCCTTTGTTTAAACTTACATTAACATGTACTTCTTTGTGTCTTCATCCTGACAAATACAAGACAGTGTTGCTGTTATTTCTTGCTCCTAACAGTCCCATCCCCTCTCGCTCTCCATATCTTTTTCTGTCACACAATAACAAATCACCAGTCACTGCCATCTCCCATCAGCAGAACCAGGCCCAGAATAACAGCCAATTGTTGTTGGTGCCACCAACTGTCGCTCATACCTACGCTCGACTGTACTCCAGCAAAGATTTAAAAGCAGCAGCAAAGGAGAACTGATGTGCAATCAGACCTCAGAGGGGAAACGTGAGGAAGTGGTTAGATCTAATAAATAAATAAAGTAAATGAAAAGCTTCCTGTGGGCCTACCACCTGCAGGAGGGGCCATATGAGTCGGGTGCATGACACCAAGGACAGTGGCCGAAGGCAGGGACCTTGACGCTCTGACCCTGGCTTACCAAAGCTTGCTCTTAGGACATGGACCGTAACCTCACTGGTGGGAAAGGAGCCTGAGCTTGTGCGTGAGGTGGAGAGGTATCGACTAGATATGGTTGGGCTCACCTCAACACACAGCATGGACTCTGGAACCAATCTCCTTGAGAGGAGCTGGACCTTATTCCACTCTGGAGTTGCCCGTGGTGAGAGGCACCGAGCTGGTGTGGGTCTACTCTTAGCCCCCTGACTTGGTGCTTGTGTGTTGTAGTTTTCCCTGGTAGATGAGAGGGTAGCTTCCCTATGCCTTCAGGCGAGGGGATGGGCTCTGACTGTTGTTTGATCTTATGTGCCAAATGGCAGTTCAGAATATCCGACCTTCTTGAAGTCCTTGGCGGGGGTGCTGGAAGGTGCTCCAGCCGGGGACTCCTTTATTCTGGTGGGGGACTTCAATGTCCATGTGGGTAAGTGTGACCTGGAGGGGCATGACTGGGAGGAACGGCCTCTCTGATCTGAACTCGAGCTGTGTTTTGTTGTTGGACTTCTGTGCTAGTTATAATATTTTTTTAAACTAAGTATTTTTTTTTTTGGTTTTAAACAAACAACAAAACAGAACACGTAGAACACCCCACCCCCATCCCTTCCCTCCCACGTGCTAGTCATAGTTTGTCCATCACAAACACCATGTTCGAACATAAGGGTGTCCATAAGTGCACTTGGCACCAGGACGCCCTAGGTCGTAGGTCAATGATTGACTTTGTAGTTGTGTCATCCGATTTGTGGCCGTTCATTTTGGACACTCGGTTGAAGAGAGGAGCTGAGTTGTCAGTTGATCACCACCTGGTAGTGAGTTGGCTCAGAAGTCAGGGAAAGATGCGGGACAGACCCGGTAGACCCAAACATGTAGTGAGGGTTTGTTGGAAATGCCTGGCAGAAGAACCAGTCAGAAAGATCTTCAACTCACACGTCTGGAAGAGCTTGAACCACATTCCAGCTGAGGCGGGGGACACTGAGTCAGAGTGGGCCATGTTCCACATCTCAATTGTTGAAGTGGCTGCCTTGAGCTGTGGCCGCAGGGTTGTCAGTGCTTCTCACAGTGGCAATCCTTGAACTTGGTGGTGGACACCTCAGGTTAGAGAGGCTGTCAAGCTGAAGAATGAGTCCTGTCGGTCCTTGTCGGCCAGTGGGACTCCGGAGGCAGCTGAGGAGTACCGGAGGGCCAAGCAGTCCACAGCCTTGGCTGTTGCTGAGGCAAAAGCTCGGATGTGGAAGGAGTGTGGTGAGGCCTTGGATAAAGACTCACGGTCCAAGGAGATTCTGGCAAACCATCAGGACGCTGAAGAGGGGAAAGCAGCTTTGGGAGTGACACAGGTGATAAGCATGAGTGTGATTGCAGCAGAGAAGTGGGCGTGGCAAAGAGCGCTGGCAGAGAGTTGAGATCATGACATGCTGCAGGAGGGAGGTTCTCGCTGCACCTGTGGGCTCCACACAGGTGCTAAATTCATCCATCCATTATCTTTTACCCACATCTTTCTTTTTGGGTCACAAGGTTCACTGGTGCCCATGTCCAGCAATTACTGTGCGAGGGACAGGGTACATCCTAGACAGGTTGCAAGTCCATCACAGGGACACATAGAGAGAAAAGCGAAAATAAACATTCATTCTTTCACTCTAATCAGTCTAACATGCATGTTTTTGGTCTGTGGGAGGAAACTGGAGTACTCAGAGAAAACCCACGCATGCACGGAGAGAACATGCAAACTCCACCCAGAAAGGCCCCTGGACCGGGAATTGAACCAGGGTAACCTGCTCGCTGAGAGGCAGCAGCTCTACCAGTTGGGCCACCATGCTGCCCAGGTGCTAAATCATTTAAAATAATTTATTTTAAATAAACGATCCATGTTGCTCATGCGGCTCATCAGCCAATTGTGTGTTATGTCCAATCGTACTTGAAAAACCGCAAAGAGCAAGTCCGCGAAAGTCAAACCGTGAAGTAACGAATATCAAACGTATAAGAACCGCTCATTCAAAACCTAAAAACTTTGTGCACTTCCTCAGTTTGCAACCCAGCTGGCTGCAGCAAAGAGCAGATGTTGAGTAAAAGCAAAAATACACAAAACCCCCAAAACATTCCTACATTTATTAAGGTTTTTAAAATGCTTTGCTTATATTTGTTAACACACAGCTACCAAACTCATCGTGAGTGAAATGTGCAAGAAAATATGGATTCCAGCTTTATACCTAATTAACTTTTCCCCCTCTTTTTGAAAAATTATCCAGTTTTGCATTTATGAATTGAAAGGGCAGTAGTACTGTAAAATATTTAATCAAATTTGGATAAAAAAATAGTCTAAACTAACCCCAGTATGACTGATAACTTACTTGTGTGCGAGCTGCGAGGCTTTGCTCCGAGGAATGCCAGGTTCACGTTGGCCTTCCTGCCGTCGATGATGGGGTTTGTGTCTTTGCACGCCTGCTCTGCCGCTGCTCGGTCCATCATGGTCACCTGTTGGCAGCACTGCTGATTAACATCTCTTGGAAAACTCTTAAAGCCAAAACATCACAACAACACGAAAGCTGATGTCTGTATCTCACCGAAGTGCACAAATGCTGATGGATTTGCAAGGAAGTTTTCAGTTTTTGTTGCAGGAGTCTGGAACTAGTCATGGACGCTTATCAGTTTAGTTTTTGTAAATCTGAGCACTGTATTTATCTGTGAACTACTGCCTGTTAATTTATTCTTTGTTAATGTATGAATATGAAACTTGTATGTTTACTGTTAAGAGAACTTTCAGTCAAGGGGTATGAATGTTTTTATATTGTGCAGAGCAGGGGCGCCCAACATGTCGATCTCAATCTACCGGTCGATCACATAGGCAATTTCAGTAGATCACATGGCGAAATAGATGTCAGACTTTTTTTTATTTTTATTTCTTTTAATTTTTCTTTTAAACAGACGTCAGCCTATCAATACATCTTCACCATGCAATTCGTCACTTGATTGATATACAGGTTAGCCAATCTGAGACCTGACACATAGGTCACCATGCATGAGCAAACAACAGCACCTATGATTGACGTACAGGGCAGCCACCCAGAGACCGGATCTTTTCTGACGCATAGGTTACCACGTATGCACATTCAACCATGCTAAAAACACACAAGTTGACTTGTAATAGTCTCCAGTTTATTTCTTCTAATCTAAACTCAATAAAGTGTGTAAAATGAGTTGGGGAGCTGGACCAAGTAAGAAGCAAAAAACCTACCATTTCCATACGGAATGTGGGGAGGGTTTATTTTTTTCACAATGTCATGAAGTGCGTTTGCCAATATGCAAGTTATCGGAGGGGCATTTTGGGACTATATTCATAAACACGGTACTGACTTCCTTCCGAAAAGCGAGCTGAGAAAGAAAATGGTGAAGGAACTAAAATCCCAGTAGAGCTGGGCAATATCTCAATATTTTAAAAATAAAGATTTTTTTTTTTTTGCGATAAAAGATGAGACTATATCAATATAAAACAATATAGAGTTATACTTGAAAATCCTCCTGATGTCTTCTTTCTCCCACACGGCCACCTCCTTCTGCCTCCATGAATACAAACCCAGCCCCTCAGCCACGTTCTCCCCGCTCCCTGTTTCTCCAGGAGGTGGGCGGGAGACGTTTAGCACAACAAGTAAACATGGGAGACAAGAAGAGCAGCTGAGCTGCTGAACGAAAAGAAAAACAATTGTGTTTTTTTTTGGAGATGGTTTGGATCTAAATTGTCAGATGAGGAGCAGAAAAATAATTTCTGTAGACAATGCTGAAAACAAGTCCCGACAAAAGGTCGGAACTACAAATCTTTTCCACTATTTAAAACAGCACTATAAGTGGAGTATGAAGCGTGTGTGAACTGCAGCTGCAGGTCCAACAGACCTCAGCCTCCTTCCCTGAAACAAACCACGGGTCAAAACTCATTCAGCCGTGCTGTGCCTTATGAGAGGAACAGTGAGAGGTGGTGCGACATTAATAAAACAGCAGCTTATCATATTGCTAAAGACACGTTAGTGGTAAACAAGACGGCTAACACTTTAGCCGTCTTGTTCCACGACTGAGACTGGGACCTTTTTTTTAAACAAACTTTTGGGTTTTGTCATTTAAATCAATCAATCAGAATTGATCAACAGAGGATGTCATCTCCTCTGTGGTCCACACTGCTCTCACCCACCTGGAGCAAGACTCCTACGTCCGTATGCTCTTTGTCGACTTCAGGTCTGCCTTCAACACCATGATCCCCCAAAAACTGATGGACAAACTATTCACACTAGGGCTAAGCCCCTCCATTTGTAACTGGGTACTAGACTTCTTAACAAAAAGACCACAGTCAATGAGGATCCACAACTTCTCCTCCTCCACCATAACCCTCAGCACTGGCTCCCCGCAGGGCTGTATGCTGAGCCCTCTCCTGTTCACTCTGCTCACTCACGTATGACTGTGCACCTACCCATCCAGGCTGTCACATTGTAAAGTTTGCAGATGATAAAGTGGTGGTGGGATGCATCACAAACAACGATGAGTCCAGCTACAGGCAGGAGGTGGAACACCTGGAGAGCTGGTGCAAAGAAAATAACCTTCACATCAATGTGAAGAAGACGAAGGAGATGGTCGTGGACTTCAGAAGGAACAAACACACCTATACCCCCCCCCCCACCACCACTCACCCCACCCTGTATATAAGAGGATTTGAGGTGGAAGTGGTCTGGGGCAACAACACCACCAGCCTGATCAAGAAAGTTCATCAGAGACTCTACTTCCTCAGGTGGCTGAGACGAGCTGGTCTGGGAAGCTCAGTCCTCACCTCCTTCTACAGGTGTGCAGTGGAGAGCATCCTGTGCTCCAGCATCAATGTGTGTCATGGAGGCTGCACAGCTGCAGAAAGAAAAGCTTTGCAGAGAGTGGTGAAGGCTGCACAGAAGACTGTTGAGAGTCAGTCTCCCGAACATCACAGACATCTACACCTCCAGATGCAGGAAGAGGGCCACCTGCATCATGAAGGACCACACTCACCCAGCACACACACTTTTTGCCCCGCTCCCCTCAGGAAGGAGGTTGAGGAGCATTAAGTGTAGAACCACTAGACTGAGGAACAGCTTCTACCCTGAGGCTGTTAGACTCATGAATCTCTAACTAGAATAATCACTGTGAAAAAAATCACATCATGTTGCTGTTGATCTGTTTCATGCTGCTGCTGATCTGTTTCATGCTGCTGCTGATCTGTTTCATGTTGATGTGTTCATTCGTAATCATCTGCTCACACAGACTCATGTTCGTGCTGCTGTTCGACATGTTTTTATGCTATTGGTGTTTAGTGTATATTTAGTTGATGTTTTTCTTAGTTCATATCTTAGATGTTATTACTGTTTTTCTTTTACATTTTATTGTTGGATGTAACTGGGACCCTGTGTATATATTGTCGTTCCATCACATGTACCACATGTCATGATTTATGTTGCGTCCACAGTGTGCTGGGACTTATTCATTCATTCAACTTTTATTTGTTCAAGTTAATTCTCATAGAGTCATGAGGACTCATTTACAAGAGAGACCTGTTTTAGATAGACAACTTATAAAGTACAAACAAAATAAACTATAATAAGATGTAATTAAAATTAAAGTAGCGTTATAAAACAATAAATCAAGGTGCCATATAAAACATGGTAAAATACTAAAAGCAAGAACGTAAAACATAAAAATTAGGGGCGTAACGGTATAAGTGGGTGTATTGAACCGTTTCGGTACGGCATGTTTGGTTCGGTCCACGTGCGTACCGTTTCGGTTATTTTTTCACTCATTAGATTTTATTAACGAGAGATTATGTGCCGCAGAACTAAAGTTCCTAAGCGTGTTTCAGCACGGTGCTATTATCTTGCAGCACGCGTAGCATTAGCAGCCTAGCATCTCGTTGAGTTCTCCTGTTTGGGAACATTACAGCTTTCTTGTTAAAAGACAAATGAACAAATCCAAAGCCGTGTGTCGACGTCGCTTCAACGAGATTGGATCTGCAGCAGCAACACGTCTAACTTGTTAACGCTCTTGAAACGACACCACCCGAATGTGAAAGTTGCTTGGTACAAAGACCGATAACAGCAGCATTTAAACAACCTTCATCAGGTAATTCAGATCGGTCCAAACCAATAACACAAGCTGTAGGAGTTTTTAAAGCTCTGGATCTACGTCTGAATATGATTCAAGTTCTTGAGCCCCGCTGCCTATACAACATCCCATCACGTCAACACTTCAGCCAAAAAGTTGTAGCAGCACTTTATGAAAAAGCTAAAACTGATATTGTCAACAAGCCCTGGACCAGATTTAAAACACTGCCCTGATGATGATGAGCGAGAGAGAATATTCAACCACCTCATAACAGAAATGATGACCGTGCAAGAAGAGGTATTTGTTATTGCATTATTGTGATCTAATTAACTTTTTAATTTAAAAGTATAATATTATCAACTCTTTTTTTATATCTGTGTTGTTTGCAGTCTGAGAATGCCAATACAGTAGCAGCTGAGTCTTCTTCATCCACCAGATCACCTCCAGCTAAGAAGTCTATAATGACTGAACTTGTTTACTTGACATATTTCAAAATAAACATTTTGTACGTCTTTATTTTGGCCGTTTTTGTTCCGAAAACTAATCGAACCAAGCTCTCCTTGAAACTGAACCGAACCGAAATGTGATTTTAGCGTACCGTTACACCCCTAATAAAAATAATACTTAATATGTTTATAAATAAGTATATGTTTTGTATTTTTATAGTAGGTACGTAGATCACTTGGACTTGGTCATTTTAAAAGTAGCTCGCATGCTGAAAAAGTGTGAGCACCCCTGAGGTAGCGTTAGGGCAGCCAACTTGAGACCAGAAAGTCGCAGTTCGACTCCCAGACATTCCCACATGTTGTGGTGCCTCTGAGCAAGACACTTAATCCCTAAGTGCTCCCCAAGTGCCTACATAGCTGCCCACTGCTCCACCTGGGTGTACTGTACATGTGATGGGTTACAGGTCTCTCTTGTAAATGAGTCCTTGTGGGTCATCGAGACCAACATGTATAAATAAAGGTTGAACGAAAAAACAAATGCTAAGAACTAATTTTGCCATTTTATAGGAACATACAATGATGGCAATCTCAGACTTTTCTCCCTTCCCTAAAAACCAAACCCTGTTTGTGGACTGACGACAAAGTTAAAATTAAAAGTTGCAGTGTCATCATCAGTATTCTCTCAGTAACAAATCTGTTGTTTAATCTCGTGGCTGGAGTAGTTGCGCAGACCAGATGTCATCATTTCATCACATTACTGAGCTGCAAAGCTGCCTGACCTGTTCACACGTCGACTGTTTCGGGTCTGTCACTATCTCGCTTTGCAGCACCAAAAAAAAAAAAAGCATCAGGGGGGGGTTGGCTCAACCCCCCCCCCCCCCCCCTTTCATTCAACCTTTATTTATACAGGTTAATCCCACTGAACCTCAGGGACTCATTTACAAGAGAGACCTGAATTTTAACAAAGAGTGATGACAACAATGACAACCACAATAATAGACAATAAAGGATGCATACAAATTGAGTGGTTTTTTTTTTATAGCAAATGAAAATAAAATGGTATTTAAAAGAATAATTAAAAGGAAAAGTAGTGAAAAGACAGGTAGATTGTAAGGTGGTGTAAAATACTAAAAACAGGAACATGTCTGCATTGGTTTTAGCCAGGAACTTAACAGATGTTTACTTGCTGCCTTGATCCATTTAGAAATCACACTGAGGTGGTCAGAAGGAGTCTCAATCCTGAACTGAGGTGTCTTGTGTCTTAAGGTGTTTTATCAAAATGTTGTTGGCACAAAACTTAAACTGCAACTAAAATGTGTATTTTCTTGCAGTGTCCAACTGGACTCAGTCACAGCTTAATGAGAAGATAAAGCATCAGACAAAAGGATCCGAGGAGCTTGTTTCATTTAAACAGTTCCATTTACTGTTTTTGGTAGAATGAGAGTGGATCTACCACCTGAGAAGAACCTGATTTAAAGCTGTGAAAGCTCCAAGTGGGCGGTAAAAGTATGAGACACCTGAAGGGGGTGAGTTGGGAACTGGGACTCTGGAAGAGCAGCTACACAGTTTCCAGAAGAAAGAACAGCTGCGACAGCTTTGCAACCAGTAATCTGAACACTGGAACGACAACGTGCATGCTGATTTTGGATGTTAATGCAAACAGATGCTGGATGACCTGCAGGACTATGAAATGTGCCCTCTGTCCCAAGGCAGCGTTACAGCACTTCAACACATCCCGGCCGCCTGCGCTGCGCAGACACAAAGACTAAAATCTCATAAGAAGGATCTGGTATCTAGTCTCGTCTCCTTCAGTCTCAAACCCACCCTGGCAGTGGGGGAAGTGCTGTGAGGGAGGAAGTCAGACGGCAGCCTTATCTTGCACAGCCAACTGACATGTCACACCTCGGAGACTAGACCCCCCCCAGCCCCCCCTTCACATTTACACACAGCAGAAAGAGACAGCAGCTTATTAACAGTGTTTAAGATCAGCACAGCTTTTCTCTTTGCAGATCCTTTAGGATGCACATCACCCGCCACCTTTCATGCCCAAGAATTAGACAAAGATCATCTCATGTTGAGAAAAGTAAAGTAGCTGATTTATCAGTAGTGAAATGTTAAAAATGCATTTTCTGTTATTGCTTGGTCAGAGTCAGAGTCAGAGTTTCTTTATTGTCATTCGCACCTCATGTGGTACATGTGGTGGAGCGAAATTATGTACACAGGGTCCCAGTTACATCCAACAATAAAATGTATAAGAAAAACAGTAATAACATCTAAGATATGAACTAAGAAAAACATCAACTAAATATACACTAAGCACTCATAACATAAAACATTGAACATCACCACAAACATGAACATGAGTCTGTGAGCAGATGAGCACGCATGAACACATCAACATTGAAACAGATCAGCAGCAACATGAAACAGATCAGCAGCAACATGATATGGTTTTTCACAGTGATTATTCTAGTTAGAGATTCATGAGTCTAACAGCCTCAGGGTAGAAGCTGTTCCTCAGTCTAGTGGTTCTACACTTAATGCTCCTTAACCTCCTTCCTGAGGGGAGTGGGGCAAAAAGTGTGTGTGCTGGGTGGGTGGGGTCCTTCATGATGCAGGTGGCCCTCTTCCTGCATCTGGAGGTGTAGATGTCTGTGATGGTGGGGAGACTGACTCCAACAGATTTCTGTGCAGCCTTCACCACTCTCTGCAAAGCTTTTCTTTCTGCAGCTGTGCAGCCTCCATGCCACACATTGATGCTCGAGCACAGGATGCTCTCCACTGCACACCTGTAGAAGGAGGTGAGGACTGAGCTTCCCAGACCAGCTCGCCTCAGCCGTCTGAGGAAGTAGAGTCTCTGATGAGCTTTCTTGATCAGGCTGGTGGTGTTGTTGCTCCAGCTGAGGTTGTCATTCATGTGTACACCCAAGTACTTGTAGCTGGAGACCACTTCCACCACAGATCCTCTTATGTTCAGGGGGGGTGTAGGTGTTTTTGTTCCTTCTGAAGTCCACAATCATCTCCTTTGTCTTCTTCACATTGATGTGAAGGTTATTCTCTCTGCACCAGCTCTCCAGGTGTTCCACCTCCTGCCTGTAGCTGGACTCATCATTGTTTGTGATGCATCCCACCACCGCTGTATCATCTGCAAACTTTACAATGTGACAGCCTGGATGGGTAGCTGCACAATCATATGTGAGCAGAGTAAACAGGAGGGGGCTCAACACACATCCCTGAGGAGAGCCAGTGCTGAGGGTTATGGTGGAGGAGGAGAGGTTGTGGATCCTCACTAACTGTGGTCTGTTTGTTAAAAAGTCTAGTACCCAGTTGCAGATGGAGAGGCTTAGTCCTAGTGTGGATAGTTTGTCCATCAGGGTTTGGGGGATCATGGTGTTGAAGGCGGATGTGAAGTCCACAAAGAGCATACGGACGTAAGAGTTTTTCTGCTCCAGGTGGTTGAGTGCAGTGTGGACCACAGAGGAGATTGCATCCTCTGTTGATCGGTTCTCACGGTATGCGTACTGATGAGGGTCCTCGTTGATGTTGATGGTTGTTTTGATGTGAGTCATGATCAGTTTTTCGAAGCATTTAGCGACTATCGGGGTGAGGGCCACTGGCCGATAGTCATTCAGACCAGTCACTGTAGAGCTTTTTGGGACTGGGATGATGGTGGCAGTCTTCAGGCAGGTGGGAACTGTCTCCAGGGTAAGTGAGGTGTTAAAGATGTCTGCCAGCACCTCACAGAGCTGATCAGCACATTCCTTCAACACTTTTCCGGGGATGTTGTCTGGGCCAGTTGCTTTGTGCGGATTAATCCTCCTGAAGGTACTCCTTACTTCTGCTGAGGTCACGCTGAGATGCTCTTCATCCGGTGGCGAGGTGAGTCTGGTGCTGGGTGGTCTGTTCGGGTCTTCAAAGCGTGCATAGAACGTGTTGAGGGCATCAGGCAGAGATGGGTCTTTGGGACATTGTTCACTCCTTCCTTTATAATCTGTTATGCACTTAATGCCCCTCCACATGCTCCGAGGGTCTTGTGAGATGAATTGACCCTCGATCCTCTTTGCATATGTGGAGTACATATGGAGTACGCGTTGTAAATCTACCACATCAAATTTTAGCTCAAATTTGTAAAACTCACCTCTCAACAAACACAACAAATGCTCTCTACAGGGAGCATTTGTTGTGTTTGTTGTTGTTGTTTGTTTGTAGAGGTTAGCGGTGGCGGCCATCTTGATTTGGGCTGACCTTAAAAGTTGATCAGTTATGTGCATCCAGTGACCTGACAGTTTAATTACAATACACGCAGTGGTTCATGAGATGTTTTGCTGACAAACAGATGACTTTATCAATACAGTAAAAGCCCTCATGTGATCTTAGTCAGTATTAATTGGAGACGACTCTCAGGTACTACCACATCTCAGAGCAATTTCTGTGTTGTCAGGTTGATTAGCCGTGGCAGCCATCTTGAACAGGGCTGACTCTAAAAGTTAATCAGCTCCAGACTTGACGAGTTTCATTAAAATCCGTCCACAGTTTCATGGGATATTTTGCTAACAGACAAAATTGAACGCACACACTATCCGCTTTAATAAAAGGCTGACTCACGAAGCCGTATCCCCGGGACTTCCCGGTGTGCCTGTCGGTGATCACCACCGCCTCGTCGATGTCCCCGAAGCTCTGGAAGTGTTTGCGGAGTGACTCGTCGTCGGTGTGGTACGGCAGGCCGCCGACGAACAGCTTGGTGTAAGTTGTGTCTCTCTCCGCCGGCGTGGGGGGCTTCATTTCCAACGACACCCCCACCAGCTGACCCCAAAACAGCGGGGAACTCATACGGCTCGGAGTGACAAAAACAAAGCGACACAAAAATATGTAAAATAATAATAAGTTACAAGAAGCGCACTACAGCGTCCATGTTGGAGGAGCAGCCTCCTCCTCCGCCGAGCTGCTGCACGTGAGGCCGACCTGACAGGTGGTTCTGGTCCCGGTGGGGAGCTGCTGAGAGTCCTCCGTGGACTCTTCTTCTGGTCCAATAGCGGAGCCGTGCGTCTTCCCCCCACTCGGAGCATCCCGCCTTCAGCTCCACCCTGCCCCTGCTGCACAAAGGGAAGCCCCCCCGCGTCGTGGCCCCCCGAACTAATCCGAAACAAGCCGAGGAAACCCGAACGACTGGGCTGACAAAGGACAGTGTTCACCATGAGGAGTAAAACACAAAGAGAAGCAGCCATCTTATAAAATACCAGTTATATTTAGGTGTATAAATGTTAGTTATTACACGAGGTTACTGTTGAAGAAACACGTTATGAACAAATAATATCTTACCTGTTGCATGCTCATTAATACAGGTAGAAAAAATTAACAAAATAAAGTCAGGTCCTCTGGAAGGATTCTTCTTGTTGAAACATTTCATCCATCCATCCATCCATCCATCCATCCATCCATCCATCCATCCATCCATCCATCCATCCATCCATCCATCATCTTTACCCGCTTCTTTCTTTGAGGTCACTGGTGCCCATGTCCAGCCATCGCTGTACAAGAGGTGGGGGACACCACCCTGGACAAGTCTCCAGTCCATCATAGGGACCCATAGAGACAATGGTAAATGGTAAATGGACTGTACTTATAGCGCCTTTCTATCTCATTTCAAGATACTCAAAGCGCTTTACACTACAATCTGTGCCTCATTTACCCATTCATACAGCTCTATACTAGATCTATACAAAGCTAATTGAACAAATCATTCTAATGAGACTAATCAGAGCTTTATCACATTCATACACTGATGGGACACACATCAGAGGCTATGAGGGGTTCAGTGTCTTGCCCAGGGACACTTCGACATGTGACTGCTGGTGGATTCGAACCCCCAACTCTCGCATTGGAGGACGACTGCTCTAACAACTCAGCCACAGCCGCCCAGACAAACAACCATTCACTCTCTCACTCACACCTAGGGACAATTTAGAGTCACCAATCAGCCTAACATACCATACCATTTTATTTATAGAGCACTTAAAACAGCGATAAGGCCAACCAAAGTGCTGTACAGACAAAAAAACAGGCAACACACAAAATGAGGTAACTCAGAATATAGACATAAAAATGATGGAGATAATAAATATGACGACTAACCAGTGTGGAGCATACAGGTTCAAAACACAGATCATCTGGTGTTGAAAGCTACTGAATAGTAGTGAGTTTTTAAACAGGACTTGAAAACCGAGAGGGAGGGGGCCTGTCTGACAAGCAGAGGTAACTCATTCCAGAGTCTTGGTCCTGCTACAGAGAAGGTCCTGTCACCTCTGCGCTTAAGACGAGTTCCTGGAACTGTGAGGAGCAACTGGTCCGCTGACCTCATGGAACGTGCTGGGACATACGGCTGTAGCAAATCAGAGAGATTGTGGGGGGAACTGTTCAGCGATTTGTAGACATACAGGAGTATTTTGAACTGGATTCGAAGGTGAACAAGTAGCCAGTGCAGTGAGGCCAAAACTGGTGTAATGTGCTCTCTTTTGCATGTACTGGTTAAAAATCAGGCTGCGGCATTTTGGACCAGTTGTAGTCGTGCAATGGAGGTCTGACTGATACCAAACAGGATTGAATTGCAGTAATCAAGCCTAGATGTAATGAATGCATGTATTACTGTCTCCAGGTTCTTTTTGGACAATATGGGCTTCAGTTTAGAGCCGCCTCAGTTGGAAGAAGCATGATTTAACAATAATGTTTACATGATGGTTAAATTTCAGGGAAGGGTCCATTATCACTCCCAGATTAGTGACTCTTTGTTTTTCTGACAGGGTTAGAGCAGAGAGGTCGATGCAGTGGTTTGCGATTGTGTCAGTGGGAGGGAACAGCGTGATTTCAGACTTCAAACATGCATGTTTTTGGTCTGTGGGAGGAAACCCACGCATGATTACCTGATTGGTAACTTGAAATTGTCTCTAGGTGTGAGTGAGAGTGTGAATGGTTGTTTGTCTCGTCTGTCTCTATGTGTCCCTGTGATGGACTGAGACCTGTCCACGGTGTCCCCCACCTCTTGCACAGTGACTGCTGGACATGGGCACCAGGGACCTCCATGACCCAAAAAGGAAGAAGCGGGTAAAGAGAATGAATGGATGGATGGATTTCTCTCCACATGTTGATACCCCCCCCCCCACACCACACACACACACACACACACACACACACACACTCACCTCCCTTTGCCTTTAGTTTGTTGCTCTGAAAGACTTTGTTACAGCCGTTAGGACTGTTCCAGAGTAAACCGGAGCTGAAGATTCAAGGACCGAGTAACAAAAATAATCACATTTGCAAAAAACTCGACAGAGGCTTTGTAATGTTTAAATATAAATTTGTATTTACATTAATATTAACACCAAGCAACAAGATAAGAAAAAAGCAACATCTTGTTTTTTTTTACATCTTCTGATCATGACCACGTTTCCCCAGATGTGTTGGAGTCTGAGCAAAGTTACCTTATTTGAAAGAAAACATACGTTTTTTGGGGGGGCGCCAAAATTTCTGTTGATTCATATTGTTGGCCGGGGGGGGGGGGGGGGGGTGTCTGAAAACCAAATCGAGGCTATAGTTATGACATAAATGGCATCATCCACGAATAAAACCTAACAGGAACATTCTCTTGTGTACGAACAGCAGCACAAAGATCAAGTGGCCGTCAAAGCTACAAGAAGAAAAGAAGAAGACAGAACCTGACACCTCTCTGCTCTAGTTCATACAGATGTGGAGACAATATCTGGAGTTCAGCTCTGCTCCATGTATAATACAGCTTATGTGTGACAGTCAAAGCAGACGAGAACGTGCACAATCTACTGAACTGCTTCCAAGCACTGCAGAGTGACAAACGGAAATCTTTGGATTGAGCACATGTTCAAAAGTGGAGTTATTTCAAACGCAAGCTTCACAGGAAACAATAAAATAAAACTCAAACAAACAGAAAAACCCCTCTCCTTTAAAATTAAACTGCTGTGAATGAACGACGCAGGAACAAACCACAAAGACTGCTCTTCAAGGACTGAACAACGAAACCATTAAACACTCAAAAACCTCCAGAACGAGCGGAAGAAAGAGGACAAGTTCAGAAAAGCTCACAGCTCACGTGCTGGTAGGACGTCTGGACTCCTAGAGGAATAACACAATCATGTGTCAACTCTGTCTGTATATATTTTGTATTTTCATTTTGAATTTTTTTGTAAAAGGAAGAAAAAAAAACATTTAAAAAGAGGATAATATAACCCACTGGCACCTGTTGTACTCCAAACTACTTCTTAAGAAAATAAGAGGATTATGATTTGAAGATTACAAATAAAAAAAGTGCATTCTGACGAGGGGGGAAAGGGGCAGTATGAAGGAAAATCTACACAAACTGCTACAAAAAGGAGATCACTTCCCGACCGATGGTTAAAAGTATTGAAAATAAAAGCTGATCTATGACAGAATAAGAAAATTACACTTTTAAATATCAAGCCTTACAATCTGTGCAAAAAACAGTATGCGACCTAGAAAAGCAAATATATATTTATATATAGTACATTTGAAGCGTATTTACAATTTCTATTAACAGACAGAAGGACAAACAGGTCTAATACTGCAGTACCGTCACATCTTCAGCTCTGTCCTCAGAGGAAACAGGAGGAAGCTTATTGCTCAGCATTTACAGCTCAGCATTAAAACCCAACATTTTCTTCTTGCTCTATGAATTTCATCTTAGAAGTGCTTTGTTTCTGCACAGTGTGCGTGTGGTCGTCTGCAGAGGGGCCCGGCGGACCACTTTGGATCGATGCAGACGTAAAATATGGTTGGAGCAAACCAGGAATTTGGATTACCACAGGAAATTGTGCACGGTAACCAAAGTATGTAGATTTTGATTTAAAAATGTCATCTTGGACGCTAAAACGATCGCCTGATAAATCTGGAGCAACATTAAAGGGATAGTCTGGTCATTTTTGAAGTGATGTTCCAAATGACCAGACTATCCCCGTAAAAGTCAACTACGTTCTTTATTTCATTATAAACGAACACGATGGATCAAATCTGAGCTTCCTGCTTTTTCCGCTGCGGAACAGAGACCGACAAAGTCACACGAATCTCTTCTTGGAGAGGGAAAACTTGAAGAACACACAAACAAAAACAAACCGTAAATGTCTGCTGCTATGCGTCAATTCTCATGTAAAGGCCTCTAGATTGCCACAATCCTTTTGATGTTGGCTTTTCCTTAAAGTGCAACCAGCCAACAAGTGATCCAGTCATGGTCAGAGGCATCCCGGAGGACGAAACGATGTGCTGTTACTTCACAACATTCATATGAGCGTCACAATCGACTGGCCGGCTCTTCAGCTGGAGCCATGTTTACGGAGATCCTCCAGGAGCGACGGAGGGATGGAGGATGGAAAACCCACGAAGTTCAGAATCCACATCTGTTACGTCTGAATACAGCTTCATGGTACATTCGACGAAGAAGAGGACGTTTAAACACCAGGTGATCCAACTTTACCGTTTGCTCCAACAAAAGGTGTGCGTGTGCACAGACACACACGCTGCTCCAGAAGAGAGAAATATTAAAGTAGCGTCCATGAGAGGTATCATCTGTGTGTGTAAAATAACGACAGTTTGTTGGATTTTCTGTTTTAGTTTTCTTCAAGCTGCCAGACGTTACAGGCCGAGGGAGTCCAGAGGGAGCGCCGCTCCCTCGTCTGGTGGGAATGTAGCTCTGCACACAAACACAACACGCCTGCTTCACTCCACCCGCTCCAGCTCTGCAGCCGCCTCCCATCTCTGGGTGGAGATCACAGTGAGACGAACGTCGCTCAGCAGTATTTCTACATTAGGAGGAGGGGATGAAAAAGAAAATAACAGAGTGTGAGAAAACTCTTTGCACATTAAAAACTTGCCTTTTTTTAATTAATGCAAATCACCTGCCTCTTTGCATGCAAAAGATTTAAAAGAATCTTCCAGGATCTGTTAAGTGTTCAGACGATGTGTTGTAGGGAACTATCAGCTACTACCACACCAACGCTGGTCTCTCAATACAATTGAAAAATTTTCTCGACGAGGAGACAGGGTGCAGGAGAACCCTCATGCCCCGAAGGGACACATGCAGCTGGATACATCATGGATTCCTGTGGTGTATGGAAGATGATGTGTCTGTCTGTATTGTCCGTTGAGGACGCTGAAGACGCAAACATAATTGGATTTGCATGTATGATAACAGGGTTTCTGCTTTTTGGAATTGGCGGGTACCTGGGATATTGACAAATTAGGAAGACGTCTGAAGCAGTTTTGGCAATGGTGAGGCTGCCTGTTTTATATGAAGGTTTACACCAGTGGTGTAGTATATGTAATATGCGGGTATACGGAGTATACCCATTAGAAAAGCTTGGAAATTACAGTATTCCCACTTTAAAGTACCCAATGATATGTGACATATCACTGGGCATGTGTTATTGTCAACACATCTGGAACATTTTATAGACACATTGAGTTGGTCCAACCTGTTTTTTGCACATTTAATACTTCTGTACTTACTACTTAATACTTGAACATGTTTAGCTTTGATACTGTTTTATAAATTCTATAACATGCTTTTAATACAAAATCAACTGTTGTACAAAGTTTGTTGTACATTTATTCAAATATAAGCATCAGAGAAATTTTGAAATGTTCAGTATGCTTAAAAATCAAAATAAATCAACATTTACATTGTACTAATGGGTGTACCTCAGTTTCTAAGCACAGTATACCCAGTAAAAAAATGTATACTACACCACTGGTTTGCACTGTGCTTTGAGCGCTCAGACTCAAATGCTTTGCGAGCGGAACTATAAGCTGGACATGATTTCTGAGAATTGTAGGCCACTTGCGGCTCCTAGAACTCGCTGGCATGAAGGAACCAACCTTGGAGAAGGCCAACAAGCATGACTAGTGGAATGTCCACAAATCTGGCTGTTTGGATTCACCATTGAGTGTACCAGCAGAAACTATGAAGGCAGATGGAAAATCAGTAGGGTTGGCCTGTCCCAAAACAATTGTTGTTTATCTGAAACTGGCTTCCTCCCGTTTGGCCTTGGATAGACCAACTTATCTCAAATTGCTCCTGGAGGAAGCTCTGCTCT
>NC_056508.1:20618644-20619355 GCF_014905685.2 Nematolebias whitei | reverse complement strand
CCCCCCCCCCCCCCCCCCCCCCCCAAAAAAAAAAAAAAACAAACAAACAAAAAAACAAAACATCTATGGACACTTAACAGAGCTGAGCCCGCTGACAGACACTGTGCCATCTTTATCAGGACTATGTAATTTTCTGGTTGTGTTCACGGACAATCTTACCACCTTTGTCGGCTTCCTCCCACTGTAAAATGTCTTATGTCTATCTATGTTGCTTTTGCTGAGATAGTTTTTTTTGCTACCTTGCACTCTGCCATGTGTGACAAGGACACAGATCTTTTTTTAGACCTTCTTTCCTCATGTTTTTATTCCCCTTTCTAATCTAAGTGATAAGGGCAGCGCTTCATATGAAGCTGCAGCTTCCGTGCATTTCCATCTACCCTCGTTGGACGGCTGCACTGGAATGTATTTTTACTGTGCTGAACTGTGCATTGACAATAAAGTTGATTCTGATTCTGATGTTTA
Source organism: Nematolebias whitei (assembly GCF_014905685.2). Classification (NCBI taxonomy): domain Eukaryota; kingdom Metazoa; phylum Chordata; class Actinopteri; order Cyprinodontiformes; family Rivulidae; genus Nematolebias; species Nematolebias whitei. Next base: position 20,618,893 of record NC_056508.1, on the reverse strand, counting down.
GCTCAGTATCTGTATAATTAAATGGTTTAAAGTCATTTTTGAGTTTGCTAAAATCATTTAGTTTGGAGTCAAGTTCTTGACTCAGTCAGTCAGAAGTAGATGTTCATCTAATAATTACTTTCTGATAGTTTCTTTAAAAACTGTTCACTGGCTCATGAGATATTTAGTTATTGAACAGTTACATGATTGCCCGCCTTCATGGTGGTGGGTGATAATTACAAAACATCTACCAGAATCACAAACAGCAGC
>NC_056508.1:20605759-20618244 GCF_014905685.2 Nematolebias whitei | reverse complement strand
ATATCCTTTCAGTATAATTCAGACATACTAACATGTATGTGGAATAATCATTTGTTGATGCTACTTTGGTTTCAGTTCATGTCCAGGACAGAAACTGGAGTTTTAACCAGCCTTTTCTTCAAATAATTTGATTTTATTGATATTTTCATTAAAATGTTTAAAGTTTAATCACAGACACAAGTCAAACTAGACTTTCAGACACAAGAAAAAAAAGTTTGACATCTGGATAATTAAAGATACGTGCTATTTAAAAGCCATTCTGCAAAAAATTAGTTTGAGAATGTGGCACAGGAAATATTAAGAGTATCCAGTGACGTGACAATAAGAAGAGTTTCTGAGTGAAAACAAACATCAGCACATTTGTAGTGCAATATGAAGACAGAAACTACGTATACAAGGTAGAAAAAGCATTCTAAATAATATACTTTATGTTTTATATCATGTAAAGAGATAATAAAGCTTTATTTTAGCCTTTATTATTTTAAAAAGTTTAATGGACAAATAAAGAGCCCTGTGGTACTCCTTTTGACAACTGCTAACATCTCTTTATATGTACACATACAAACGTGGAAATGCTATTTCAGAGCAATTTTGTAATTTTAAGAAGCACTCATAGTCTTTCATTCTCTGCACACACCTGATCGGGCCCCATAGACATGCGTCCCATAACCATTGGGTTCATTCCCATCTGACCCATGTGAGGTCCTCCTCCACCGGCCGACATGCCCCCATTCATCATCATGCCTCCATACTGTCCTGGATTCCCCTGCTGCCCAAACTGCTGCTGACCCAGAGGCGCCTGCGGACCAAACTGCTGCTGAGGGTACGAACTGATGAAGAAGAGTGACAGACAGAAGGAAGAGTTAAAGAGTAAAGAGGTGAAAGCACCTTTTCTTTGTCTCTCTTCTCCCTGACAGAGTTTTTGTGTCGTACCTGTTGCGGCCCACGCCTCCCTGGGACCAGCCTTTCATCTCAGCACCCTGGTACATGGGACCGCCTTGAGGGTGCTGTTGCATCATGGGGTTTTGAGGCCCCATGCGGTTTGGCATCATGGCATTAGGAGGACTGCCACCTGATGGACCAAAGGAGGAGTCTCCTGGCTGGCCCATCCCTGCAGAAAAAATGAAATCCTAACGCATCAGCTCTTTGTTTTCTTTATTTAAATAAACACAAGATACAAAAACACTGTAAGCCTTTTTTACAGGATGATATAAAACTAGAAGCATGCTCTGTTCCGCCTCACCACCACCACCTGGTACAGTGAACTCACCATAGTTGCCACCATAGCCAAACTGCTGGGGGCCCGGCTGGCCCATGTTTCCCATGTGGCTGTCCATGCCAGCGGGAGCCGTGACGTTTGGAGGGGGACTGAACCCTCCTGCCGCAGCCGCCTGCTGCTGCTGCTGCTGCTGCTGCTGCATCAGCATCATCATACGCTGCCTCCTCATCTGCATGGTGACCACATCTCTGCGCTGGGCCATCATCTGAGCATTTAGGAAACCCGGCTACACCAAACAGACACATAATTATAGAAAACTAATTTGGGCGCAATTATTTTCTCTTTCACAGAAAAGAGGATCAGCTGGTTAAAGTAGAGGTGCTGTGGCTTGTGTCATTGTGCTTCAGTAACAGTAGTTAAATACAGTGAAACAACACTTACAATAACTTTAGTGAGGGCTTATGGGTTAATTATGCACCGTATATCATTTAAAAATTGTTGGAAATTTTAATGTTGCACCTAACAGTCAACAGCCAGAGTCCAGTTTTCTTGTCTATGTGAGAGTAATATTAAATCAGACCTCAATAAAATCTTTATTTCATTTGATTCTTCAAGTAATTTGGGTCATTTACCGGTCCCATGCCGGGCTGCATGTTGGGCCTCATGTTAAGGTTTCCACCGGGGTTTTCCATCTTCATGGGCATCCCCTGTCGTGTCTGATTCATAAACTTTGGGGGTTGGAAAAAAGAAACATTCAGCACAAGACAATAAGAGGCAATACACGAGTGCCATCTTCATACGAATGGCACATTTGACACCATGAAGAGAACGTGAAGCGTTCTGAACAGACGATAAAACTGTGAGAAACAGAACACGCCCACTCACGCACATATAAATAAATAAAACCTATAATATACATGCAACATGTTTCACCAGGACATGGGAAGCAGGGGTGCTTAGGGTGCAACAGCACCGCCAAGTGGCTGCCAGAAAAAATCCTTATCACAAAGTAATGACTATTATAAAAATTAAAGCCGATTTTATTAGTGCTTAATATACTTGAATTGCAATATTTAGATTTGACCAATTAAAATAGATAAATAAATAAATGCAGCACTCCCAGCACCTCTAAACTGAAACATACTCCCACTGCAACACATAAACACAAATAAAACAATCACATGAATATTTTCATACATTTTGCCACTGGGACTTACAATATGTGATTTTATTTTGGTAGAATCCTTCACACAACACAACACACAATGTGCTTCACTGTCCCCTTGGGGGTGTTTTGGACTCAGTGCACAATTATTACATGTTGAGACAGAATGGACACCAGCTCATTTGATAAAAAGCCATGCATGCTGTGTGATACCTGCTGTCCCTGCAGCCTCTGTTGCAGCTGCAGCCTCATGGGCTTGTTAGCACTCATCATCCGGGGTCTCATCATGTTGGCCCGAGGGTGTCCCATCCCCCCCATTCCACCCATACCAGGAAAGTTACCACCTTGGCTCATTGGTGACAGCATGGGTCCAAAGCCCCCCTGTTGGCCCTGACCCTGCATGTACCCTGACTGCATAGGCATGGAAGGGGGTCCGGGATAACCCTGACCATACAGAGGCTTTTGGTCGAGCAGCATGGACGGTTCCTGTCCTGGAAATTGCTCCAGATGCTGCTCCGCTCCCTGGGTCTGCAGCAGACATGACGAAAGGACAAAAAGAACAACAAATAAACAAAGTTAGTCGAACTTCTCAGTTTAATTGATTCATTTCTGCCAGGTTGGCTCTATAATTGTCTTTTTCTAAGCAGCACAGACGGATCCCTCTCGGCTCATCTGTCTCACTTCAGAGAGACAACAGACCGAACAGCGAGTCACGTCTGCCATATAAAACGCAAAGAGAAATATAAAGCTCACTTCCAAAAAAGTTAAATCTGGTCCTCTGGACATTATGAGCATGCATCAGGATAAAGCTCACTTGTATCAAGATACGAGCTAATCCTCGCCCCCACCCCCCACTCCCACACACAGGTGGGTTTGTCTGATTTTTTTAGGCGTTCTTACCTGGCTGACGAGGTCTGGGATACCAAGAGCTCGGTCAATCTCCTCCAAAGCGATGCCATCTGCATTATTCAGCAGAGAATCCAGCTGGTCCAGGAGGGCCCGCTCATCACTCTGACCTTCACTGCTGGTGGGGGCCACCAGAAGATCATCCAAGGGATTGCCAAACTGCCGTCTACAACACACACAAAGGATTTAGATCATGTGGACTAATAAGACGTGACAGAAAACTTTAATAAATGTTTCGCTGACCTGTTGCCCTCGATGCTCATCATGTTGTCGAGCCAGGAGGGGGACTGGCCGGGCTGACCCTGCTGGCTGAAGGGGCTCAGACCCATCCCAGCATCAGCAGAACCTCCTAAACCATCAACACCATAAAAAAAAAGCTTTACTTCATCAATGAGAACAAACAGTGACCAGTATTTTAATGGTTCCAACACAGCATTTAAAAGTAGTTTTGAAATTTAACAATATAAATCTTTAATTACCTAAACACACAAAAGCAATACTGATGCAGTAAAAGCCTGATTTTAATAAAATTATATACGCACAAAAAGAAAACTGATATTGTTTTAAACTATTTAATAAAAATTATTTACTGGCACTTTGATAAAATTATACTTTTTGTTTATTTATTGATGTAACTAATGGAAATTTACCTAATAAAAATAAATATATTCATATGGCATCAATGCACTCGTTATCTTTAAACTGATTAATTTAACTGTGTTCAAAACTGTAGCATCTCTTAGCTCATATCAACACATTATCAACTGCAGCTCTTTTCTAACCAACTAAAAATGTTGAAGTACTTAAATAAAAACAAAGAAAATAATTATAAAGCTGAAATTGTGAAAATATTTTGTATTCTTACATGGACGATGCATTGGAATGGTGACCCTGCTTATACACTCGAAATTTAATAAAAACATTAAAGTAACAAGTTTGTTTTAAAATTATGATATGAAAGTAATTTAAGTAGAGCCATTAAAAGCAGGGGAATAAAAAAATGCACACATATAAATTTAGGGGAAAAAAGTGGATGAAGCTACATGTTTAATTAGTTGCAGAACTAATTCTACTCCTTATATTGCAACTTGTAAGCCAAGCAAGCTGCAGTGAGCTCATTTCATCAAAGTTTCTGAATCAAACACCTTTAAAAGTTTCAGCACACAGCACTATAAAACACAACGCAGATTACTTTTGACACGTTCAAGCAGAAATTAATGTGAATTAATAAAAGACTGCACTCTAGAGAAGGTGGTCCGGTTGTGGACTTTGGTTATTTTCAAAAATAAAAACGTGCTCTAAAAATATATTTGCCATTGTTTACGTCATTCATGATATCAGTCCTTCTCAATATCTGTGGTGATAAATGTCTATTAATAAAATGAAACAAGAGGCAGGTGCGTGGTGTTCTATGTGAAGAGTTGAGACGAGTAGTGAGGCAGCTCAAAGATTCACTGGGTCCGAGTGCAGACCTTCAGCACCAAACACAGATGCAGACTTATTTTTCTACCGTTCCCCTCTGCTCCGTGGTGCTTCTCTGTACGCAGCTGCATCTGTGCTCCTTTCACAAACACAACACATGACAGCTGAAGGAGCAGCGTACCCATATCCATGAGCTGCTGCTGCAGCATGGACCTGGTGCCGGGCACACTGTTGGAGCGGCTGACCATGGCTCCTGACATCATCTTCCCACTGTTGTACTCCATGCCAGAGCGCATCATGGACGAGTGTCCCGCTGAACCCATGGGGCTGGCACTAGAGCGGGGCTTGCCCCAGTCTACTGAACCCCCCATGGGAGACCTCTGGGGAACCATGCCTCTACTCAGTTGACCTGATAATATGAGGTAAAGAGAAAAAAGCATGTCAGAATCATTACAATGTGCAAGAGAAATATGTTCCTAACATCATTTTATAATTTTACCAGAGCACAGTGTGTGTGATCGTTTACAGTAATGAATGACAGAGTTCAGATTTGATGTTGGGGGGACAGAGTCTTAAACAGTGAGGAGGGGGGAGGTAGAGACACACTGAGAAAAACTGCAGAGTTAAAACAGCGTTGGGCCTTTTGAACACACACCCATGTTTCCTGGGCAGCCGTCTGAGCCACCCATCATGTTCTCCTGTTTGACGAGCGTGGGGCGTCTTCCCGCTCCTCCAGGTCCACCAGGAGGCTTCCCGTCCATGGACATGGCCCTCTGGAAGGGTGCTCGACCTCCTGGACCCATCACGGGACTCCCTGATTGAAAAAAAATATTTTTAAAAACTGAGGAAAAAAATAGCAGAGGGTACCAGATGCATTTTCTGTGTCATTTTATTTCGATGTGATCTCAGGAAGTTACAACACCCATCCAGAGTGTAGCTCGCACTTTTCATTGTCGTTTAATCTTTGAAGCACTTACCCTGCAGGCCGTCATCAAGGCAACCGAGTGGTTTGTTTCCTGTGTCGTTGGGTCCTGCAACTCCAGCTTGATCAGAGTAGAAATCAGAGCTTGAACCCCTGAGATCTCCGAGGATAGACTCCAGATTGTGTAGCTAGACAATAAAATTAACAGATTGTTAGTTACGTAAACGCTTATGAGCATTTATGCTCATTCAAAGTAAGTCTATCAAAAACCAAAGTTTGTTAAATTGTATTGTAAGACCCAGTCTTACATCATCCGGTGGTTCTGATTTGATCTTGCTCTCAGGATGTTCAGGTGCAGATCCCCCAACGGCTCCTGGACGCCCATTCCCCTCCAAATCTTCAAGTTTGGGCTTGACATCCACTGGCTCTTTGGAATCATCCTTGTTGAGGAGGTAATGGAGGAGGGCATGGGTCTTTTCCTTCTTGGGGCTGTGCTGCTCCTGTTTAGGGTCTGGGATTAACCCAGGGCCCGACCCAGCACCTGAGCCTCCCGTTCCACCCTCACCGCCCTCCTGGCCGCCGAGCGACACCTTTCCCGTTGCTTCAGCCGTGATCTTAGCCACTTCATCTGGAGTGTTGCCGTTCTGAAGAAGTTTGTGGAGGATCTTGTGCTTCTCTTGCAGTGAGCCGGTGTAGTGAGCTGATGTGGACGTGCCACCTTGGCCAGCTGCCTGTCCAGAAGACTGAAGACTGGCTGAAGACGAGGAAGACACCCCTGTGGATGAGGGGCTGGTCATGCCCCCTGAAGTGTCCTTATTGTCCAATCCTGCAGGAGTGCTGCTGCTGTTTGGGGGTGGTGGGACAGGGGGGCCTGTTGGACCACTTCCACTCATCCCCAGCTCTTCAGTCGGAGAAGTCAACAACTGCAACAACTTCTTATGTCCCTTACTGTCTGGGACCCTGCGCGGGGGGTCAGAGCTCACCACTCCTGCCTCAATGCTTCCTTCTCCGGTGTCTTTAGTCGCAGTAGCTGCCTGACTGTCTGGTCCGTCTCCAGTGCTCTCAGCCGGAGGGTGCTGATGGTGGTGGTGATGGTGCACCGGGAGGTGATGGTCACTGGATCCAGGCCCTATGCCTCCTGCTGGACTTTTGGAGCCGTCCTGGCCTGGTTTGGTCTGCTGGTTGGAGGAAGAGGACGAATGGATGCTGGGAGAGCTGTCCGGTTTGTGGACTGGTGAGGGGGACGTTAGGGTGGATGGGAGTGAGCTCCCTACTCCTTCGCTGATGGCTTGTAGCGCATTAAGAGAGCTGCTGGAGAAGGAGCAGGTGCTCCCCCCTCCCCCACTGCCAATGCCACTCATAGGAGAATGGATCCCTGGATGAAAAAGAAACTCATGATAACACCAGAAAATATCAGTAAATTTATGAAAAGTTGTGATTTCAGACTACCGGATTAGCCCGGTTGTTGACAGCCTTACCTCCTGGAGAGAACTGGTTGGCGCCCAGCTTTGGGCTCCCTCGGTTCCGGGGGGACATGAGGAGTCCCTGCTGGGGGCCGCCCATTCTGGGGCTTCCTGATGGGCTGTTCATGCCAGTGAGGCCAAATCCGCCGCTGCTCTGAAACGGGGGCTGCTGTGGATGCTGCTGCATGCCTTGGGCCTGATGATTCATGGGCCCCATCTGGTTCATCTGATTCATGTGTCCCACCTGATTCATGTGTCCCACCTGATTGATTTGGCCCATCTGATTCATCTGCATCATGCGACTTCCCATGCCTCCACCGCTGCCTCCTCCTCCGCTGTTCCCTCCGTACATGGAGCCACCTCCCATGGGACCCATGTGGCCCATGTGACCCTGCTCATTCATGCCATATCCCCTGTTCATGCCGCCCATGCCTCCCATCGGCATCCCCCCACCGGTGTTCACATTCATTTGGGAATTCAGGTTGGTCCCACCCATCCCTTGTGGACGCATAGTGTTGGACATCATGCCTCCACCTGGAGCTGAGCTGTAACCGTTGGGTTCCCTGAGTGCAAAATAAGGAAATTGCACAAGGTTTGAGAAAATGTAAAAAAAAAAAATAAAAAAAAAAACATAAAACCACTGTCTTCAACAATACCTTAGCTGCCTTACATGAACTTGCCACAAACACTTTTTAAAAATATAAATTTAAACAGGAAGTGACGTATACTTTTCTGGGTTTGAATCATGTTGGTTTCTGACCTCTGTAGCAGGTGAGTTGAGATGAAACCTTGCGGCTCGTTGCTCATGGGGTGTCGGTACAGTTTGCTCTTGGTCTGGGCTGTGACCGGAGTGCCGTCGGACAGGGAGAAGCGGTACAGGGGCGTCTCGGCGTGACCCTGGAGAAAGGCTGCACAGGAAAAGTCTATTGATTTTTCCCCAATAAAACTAAAAAAATGTTACTATGATGCCACTAATCAAAACAGAAACATTTTGTGTACACACACTTCCCTAAGTCTGGGCTATCTGTTGATAAAGAAACAAATCCTATCGTACATTTCACACCAGCTGCTCTTTGAGAAAGTATTAGTCAAAACTGTTTACTCAAGATTGTGCAGCTTGAACCAAAGTAGACAATAATTATCCAGGTGGAAACACTCTAGATCAGAAAGATCAGATAAAAGAAGCTTGAGTCAGTTCACGTAACTTTAAAAACAACGAGCAGATGACAAAAAGACAAGACAAGGAAGCAGAAAAAACAGAAGGACTAAGTGGCGTCAGTCAACTTGTCCAAGATAAATTATTTATAAAATGTGTTAACAAGTGCAGCCCAAAGACTCAGTATGGACATGATATATGGATCTGTTGTGGCTTGGCGCTAAATAAATAAACTGAACTGAATTGATAGACTTCTGACATAAACCTTGAAGATGAAGCTGGAATGGGATGAACCTTCCCCCATTAGTTCCAGCACAAGTTTTAGATCCTCTGCTCCAAAAATACAACATGGCTGCTTCCATAAAACAATTCCCAACACAGAAAGATGGTGGGGACACTTGGTCTGTCAATATAATATGTTGCATTCAGACGAAGCCACAAACCACAGATATACAACAGCCAGTGGTGTCGTCTACATTTTTGTACTGGGTATACTGTGCTTAGAAACCGAAGTACACCAGCTGGTACAATGTAATCGTCAATTTATTTAGATTTTTAAGCATATTGAACATTTCAAAATTTATCTGACGCTTTTATTTGTACATCAAACTTTGTGCAACAGTTGGCCTTGTATTAAAAATAGTTATAGAATTTATAAAACAGTATCAAAGCAAAACACGTTCAAGTATTAAGTAGTAAGTACAGAAATATTAATTATACAAAAAACAGGTTGAACCAACTCAAAGTGTCTCTAAAATGTTCCAAATGTGTTGGCAATGACACGAGCCCATGTCACGTATCTTTGGCAATGACACTGACATGGGCTCGTGTCATTGGGCACTTTTAACTGGGTATACTGAAATTTCCAAGCTTTTCTAGTGCGTATACTCTGTATACCTGCGTATCACATAGACTACACCACTGAAATATATTTTTTTAAGAAACTGCTGTGCAGAAGTTTTAAGGCACTTTCTCAAATGGTTATGCAACATGGCTACAAAGACTAGACTTGTCTTTAAGCTGTTTTAGACTGTTCGCAGTTCACTACTCAGGCTGCCAACATCCTGCGTTGATGTGAGCTTTACGAATTAAGCAAGCTTTGCAAAACCAAGAGAGGGACGGAGCAGAACTCAGCTGTGTTGATGTGAACTATACATTAAATGTGTGGAGGAAGTCTCCCACGTATTGATTTCAAAACATGATGAATGTACGCAATTTGACAATCCTTTTTGGGGTTAACTCGAATTTTTAAACTAAATACAAAATTTCTGTGCATCATCATTTTCGATATTTTCCTCTGTAAAAAATATTATTTTTATTTAGGTTTTTTAAGTCCTGCAGTCGGATGGTTGCACAGACCGGATGTTGTCACTACATCACAGCCTTGAGCTGCAAAACCGGTTTACCTTTTTATACGTCGGTGGTTTTGTCTCTGTTACTACCTTGCTTGGCGACAGAAAGGTGCAGCAGAGGTGGGCTGAGTTCAACACCTCCTTTGTCCACTCGGTTCATTCAGAAATCACACAGAGACGGCCAGAAGGCACTTAAATCCTGGCTTGAAGTGTTTTGACAAAGAGCCTTTTGAAGGTCTTTTGTAATCAAATCAAACACAAGGTTTAGCTTTTCAATAAAAAGTGCTGGTTTTGAGAGAAGAGTGGGGTTTATAGTTGTACGTTTTGGACTTTCATTGCACATGTATAGATTCAAAAAATGAATTTTAGCCACAAAAAAAGACAAAAGTGACTTCTAATGATGTAGCATGGAGACATTCTTATTAAGATCAATATTTAAGTGCTTATGCATGAGGAGCTTTCATGTATTTACACAGCAGGTCGCACTGAGTCCTATAAGTACTGTGCTAATGGACAGAAAGCAATGATGAACTATAAAGACATAATTTAAATTAATTGCTCTTGGCTATAATTAAAAGCATCCTAAGCTACACAATGGACTACACGGTGAATTCAGTTCTGATTTATCTTCTTCCATTTGCCTTCAAACCGTCCGCAGTGGATTTAATTGAGATCAAAGCGTCGTAATTGTCGATTCCAGCTGTGTGAGTTTTCAGGCGTGACCCACCCTCATGGTAGTGGCGTTTGTGCGAAAAGGGCTGCCCGTCGCTGTGCTGCAGGAACATCTGGATGCAACGCCTCAACAAGTCCTCCCAGCCCGAACGCATCGACGCTCGCAGAGATGTCTGGTCGATTTGAATCAGTTTACCTGCCGGGGAGGACAGACGGCGGGACGAAGTGAGGGATGAGTCAAGCCCAGTCAGGGGTGCAGAACCATCGGTCTGCGTGACTTTGGATACTCACCTGAGAGCTCGTGTCGGGTGTTGAAGCTCTCCGTTCTCTCCATGGCTGTGACTCGACGGGCCACACAGATCATACATGACTGAAGGTCTGTGGGGAAAGATTTCATGTTTATCAAAAAGACGTTAGTATCTCGTTATCTATTGTTTTGTGTGAAGACTCACTTTTCTGTTACAATTGTTCAATGATCTTACACATAATTTATTTCTCGCCACCGTAAAAAAAAAAAACGGGTGACCATGGCCAGGGCTTAATTTGTAAACAGATCGATGCTGGAACACAGTGGGCGGCGAGCACAGGGGGTGGGGGGAGTGCACGAGGGATAAGCAGAGGAGCCTGTAGGTCCTCCCCCTTACATTTTTGAATAAAGTAAATGCTGTGTCCTGCATTTTGGTGTAGCCTATTTTAATGGGCTGTCACATTTGTAAACACTTGATTCAGTAACTATTTTAGAGAGCAACAACAGGTTGTGTGTGAATAGAGCCACTCAGATTCTGTCAACCCCCCCCCCCCCCCACACACACACACACACACACTTCATGTTTCTGAGCTGAACTCTTATCCACTGAATTCATTCCTGCGTTGTTGCTCCTGCTGCTCCAACTACGACTGCCTTCTCAGTTGTCCAACTAAAGACAATCCATCCATTTATTTTATTAAAGTAAACTGGACTGTCTTTTTGACATTTTGATCAACGTTATTTTGACAAATTAGCACCGTTGTTTTGATACATGAAAAATGTGAATAATACACATCAAACATTTCTCTCATTGTATTTTTTTTTTTACTGTAGTTAAGCTTTTTTATTTATGTCTGAAACATGCATGAGTTCACATCAGCAGCTGTGTGCACTCTAGAGATGTCTTGAGACACTACTGTGCATAAGGTATGGCAAGCCAAGTGGCCCATTAATAGCCACTTTTACCACATGTCTGACTATAAATGGGCCACTTGGATTGCCATATTGAAGACACTTCATCCCCGCGGTACATGCCATCCACATCTCTGCTGGGTAGGAGCGTGTGCACGAGCTGGTGCACCTCGTAATATCTACTCCACAGACTGGGAAATGTCTCCTCTCATTATATTTTTAATAAATAATCAAAATAAAACTGTGCGATGACTTTGGACTTTTAGGGGTGAAGATTTGAGTTGCCAGATCTGAGCAAATAGTTGCCAGAACGCACCCGGTCAAAATGAGGGAGTTCCCAGATGTTGTTCCGGCAGGATCCGGCTCATATTAAACACTTGCTGCTGTGTGTGTGTTTGCATAATTTGTCTGTCTGTTAGCAAAACTCATGAACTAGTGGATGGATTCTGCTGAAACTTTTAGAAAGCAACACCTGGATATACATTTACAACTAAACAACTTTTAGAGTCAACCCAATTCAAGATGGCTGCTGCAGCCAATCAACTTTAGAGAAATAACTGAAACGTGGGTAATTGTACAAGAATGGCAAAGTTGAAATGCCTAATAGAAAGTCTGTGGAACAATATCACAAGAATATTTTCAATGTCTTTTTGAAAAACACATCCTCCTGCTGAATTTGACAGTAGTCGGTGAAAACAGTTCTTTTTCCAAAGGAGATACCCGACAAAAATATTTGAGACCAGTAAAATTAAGAGCAACAAACACCACTATTCCAACCAGGTGTTTTAACGAGAATGTCTTGATAATTTGAATTTTCTGTAATAAACTATCACACCTCATCATGTTACAACCAAGCGAAAGATTTGGGCGTTAAGCTGGTCTACTGTGGTGCAGATCAGTCTGCAGCGATATCTTTTGCTGCACTTTGACAACAGAAAAACAGAACGCTGCATATTGTTTGTGATGTTAATAGTGAACAGGTGTGGAATACACGGTCTGACTTTCAGACAACATGTTGCAGGACTTAAATTCAAGATATATATATATAT
>NC_056508.1:20596585-20605359 GCF_014905685.2 Nematolebias whitei | reverse complement strand
TATATATATATATAGACACATATATATATATATATATATATATATATTATTTATCCAAAAGCATTTCAATAGGTGATTTTAAAACTGTTTTCAATTAAGCAAAGGATGAAGGGATTAACAAATTACAAAACATTTTGCCTACTTTATTTGGAGATTACCAATTAAACATAACTTTATGGATTTGCTTGATTAAAAATAGTTTATATGTAGTAAGTTTTGATTTATCTTGTCTTATCCAACACTCTGAAAGTTTAACGCGTGTTTGAGTCTTGATGAACGTTACTGACTCCCCCTTACCTTCCCCCTCTTCCATCATGGCCTTAGGCTGAGTGAGAGCAAAACACTGCATCGTCTCATACCGCGGTCCTCCTGGCCCCTCCTCCATGGGGCCGTGGGCGTGGCCAAATTTGACCAGCATCCGGCAAGTGAAGGTGTGACTCTTCTGCCGGGCTGCCTCGTTTCCCCACGACACGCCATTGACTGAAACAAGAGGCACACAGACAAAGAGAAAGTTAGCCACACTGGGGCGTAGAGAGGAATGAAGGCCAAGCTGCGAACGGACCGCCTGTAATTAAATCTCACCAGCGGCTCACACCCAGTCCCCACATACACACAACTACAAACCAACCAAACAAACAAACAAAAAAAGAAAAAGCACCGCCGCATGTATTGTCTCTGGAAAATTGAGAAGCTAAAGCCTCTCCCACTGTCTGGATCTCTGGCTAAATGGACCATGGGATTAATGTAGCCTAGGTGTCGATTTCCAATATTTCTCCCTCTCGGTCTGCTCTGCAGTGGGCAGAGGCCGGGACACTCAGCCATCTATCCTCATTTAGACCCTGACTACTCATCACACACACACACACACACACACACACACACACACACACACACACGCACGCACGCACGCACACACACACACACACACACACATGCACGCTTTAGATGGGGTCACCTTCACAGAGAAAGAGAAAAGGGAGGCAAACTTCAGACACATCCAACTGTTCTCCAAGGTCTGTGTGGAGCCTTATCGGGGCTTCGAGTCAGCCAAAGGTTTCTGTCTGGCAGGTGCAGGGAGTAGAGCAGGAAATATCTGAGTGGGATGGGAGGGAGTGGGTGATATTTGAAGGTGATTTAACAAAAACTGGGATTACCCTTCATCGCAGAGGAAAAAACCCTGACAAGGCAAACACAATCAGTCAGTCAAGAAAAAGCAAATGCCATATTTTCCGGCATTTAAGTTGCTTCGGCGTATAAGTTGCATTTATTATGCATCACTGCTGACCCGTCGCATTTATTTAATGGTCAAAACAGCTTAATTTTGCCTGGGCAACACAGCGCGCGCCATCCGTCCGTCCGTCCATCATGGCCAGAGCCGCTAGTTCTCCAGCATGCCTCCGCCTGCACCAGCTGAGTGAAGCGAGAGCACAGGAGGACTTGCTGTTGCAGTTCTTAGAAATTAAAAGTGTCAGTCAAAAATTGCGTTATGAATATGGAAATAAAACTTATATAAGTCGCAGGACTGACAAATCTATGCAAAAAAACTGCGACTTATAGGTGGAAAATACGGTATGTGAAAAACATAAGAGCTAACATTGTGTGTGTGTGTTGGTTTAACTGTAACTGGTAGCGGTCATCCCACAGGAATGTGCAGCAAGAGCAGATTTCATTCATGGCCCAAAAAGATAATGAAGGGGAAGAGCAATGGAGCAAGACCCACCGAGGGGTGGGAGAGGGCGGCTTGAGGAGCAGACAACCACAATGTTCATCCTCGTAGGCGGCGGCACCAACGGCGAAAGAGGAAGAGGAGAAGCAAGCCGAGAGAGGCACCAGGGACGCTGAGCGCACGAGTGGATAAAAAGCAACGTTACATAAAGAAAGGAGGGATGGGTGAATGACGGAGGGGAATAACTGAGAGAATGTGTCAATGAGTTGTGTGTTGCGTTATTCAAATGGCTGATTCAGTCGAGCACAAAAGCAAAACACACCCCAAAATGTGTCAGCCAGCATTTTTCAGAACAGAGTTTTAAACCAACTACTCTTATGTTGAGAATTCAATTCAATTCAAAAATACTTTATTAATCCCAGAGGGACACTAAATGTTGTTGTAACTCATCATCCTGGTTTCATTAAAGAGTTGTTCTAGATGCTGATGGCTGTGGGCAGGAAGGATCTCTTGTAGTGGTCTGTTCTACAACGGATCTGGAGAAGCCTCTGACTGAAGACACTGTTGTTGTATGACAGTCTGATGAAGAGGATGCTGAGGGTTGTCTATAATGTTCTTCATTTTATGAAGAATCCTTCTTTGAACAATCATCTCCAAAGGTTCTAGAGGAGTCCCCAGAACTGAGCCAGCCTTCTTTATGAGCTTGCCGATCTTTTTAAAGTCACTTGCTCTGGTGCTGCTACCCCAGCAGATTATGGCAGAAGAGATGGCACTCTCTACAACAGACTTATAGAAGATCTGCAGCATCTTGCTGCAAACGTTGAAGGACTTCAGCTTCCTCAAGAAGTACAGTCTGCTCTGTCCCTTCTTGTAGACGGCTTCACTGTTGCATCTCCAGTCCAATCTGTTGTCCAGGTGAACCCCAAGGTATTTATACTTGTCCACCACCTCCACTTCTTCTCCCATGATGGAAATTGGGTTGGACCTGTTCCTGTTTCTCCTGATATCTACAATCATCTCCTTTGTTTTGTTCACATTCAAGATGAGATGATTGTTTCCACACCATGCCACAAAGCGGTCCACCAGTTCCCTGTACTCAGCTTCTTGTCCATCTCTGATACACCCGACCACTGCAGAGTCATCTGAATATTTCTGCAGATGACAGGAGTCTGTTTTGTATTGGAAATCTTAGGTGTACTGAGTGAAAAGGAATGGTGAGAGTACAGTCCCCCTGTGGTGCTCCTGAGCTACTAACCACCTGGTTAGACAAACAACCCTTCAGTCTCACAAACTGTGGTCTGTTTGTCAGGTAGTCTTTGATCCAGGTGATTGTTGAGGCCTCCACCTGAGTCTTCTGAAGTTTCTGACAAAGCAAATCAGGCTGAATTGTGTTAAATGCACTGGAGAAATCAAAGAACATGACTCTCAAAGTGCTGTCTGCCTTTTCTAGATGACAGTGAGTTTGTTGAAGCAAATGTATGATGGCATCTTCAACTCCAAGTCCTCGCCGATAAGCAAACTGCAGTGGGTCCTGATATGTGCTTGTTTGTTTAGTCAGGTGGGCCAACAGGAGTCTCTCTAGGACCTTCATGATGTGGGATGTCAGGGCAACAGGTCTATAGTCATTGAGGACTGATGGGTGAGTTTTCTTTGGTACTGGAACAAGGCAGGATGTTTCCCACAACACTGGAACCTTCTCCTGGGTCAGGCTAAGGTTGAAGAGGTGCTGCAGAACCCCACAGAGCTGCTCTGCACAGACCTTCAGGACTCTGGGACTGAAACCATCTGGACCTGCAGCCTTATTCCGGTTCAGTCTCTCTAGCTGCTTCCTCACCTGACTTCTAGAGACTCAGAGGGGGGAGGCAAAGGAGGCATCAGCACTTCTGATTTGGTTGAAGACCAACAAGTAGAAGAAGGGTCCATGACCGAGGTGGTAGATACAGTAATTGAGGTGTGACAGGACAGCCTTGGGTCAATGGAGGGTGGTATGTCTGTTTGGCTGTGGGCAAGAGAGGAGGATGCTGAGCTTGTTCCTGAACTGAACCTATTGAAGAACATGTTCAGTTCATTGGCTCTGTCCAGGCTTCCATCCTTCTGATCCTCCTTCTGCTTGAAGCCTGTGATCTTTTTCATCCCTGACCACACCTCTCTGATATTGTTCTGTTGGAGCTTGCTCTCCAGCTTTTTCTTGTACACATCCTTGCTGTTTCTTATCTTGACTTTTAGTTGCTTCTGTGTACTCCTCAATAATTCCCTGTCTCCCTCCCTGAAGGCTATTTTTTCTGGTTTAGCAGTTCCTTCAGGTCAGTGGTGATCCAGGGTTTGTTATTGGGGAAGCATCTCACTGT
Source organism: Nematolebias whitei (assembly GCF_014905685.2). Lineage (NCBI taxonomy): Eukaryota > Metazoa > Chordata > Actinopteri > Cyprinodontiformes > Rivulidae > Nematolebias > Nematolebias whitei. Next base: position 20,601,345 of record NC_056508.1, on the reverse strand, counting down.
TCTGGTGGGGATGGTGTTGTTTACACAGAAGTTTATATAGTCGGTCACACACTCAGTCATGGCATTGATGTCCTCTCCATGTGGCTGGCACAGTGCATCCCAGTCTGTAGCCTCAAAACAACCCCGCAGAGCTTCTTCAGCTTCCATTGACCATTTTCTCACTGTTTTCTTTATTGCAGGTTACTTTTGAACAATGGGTTTATATTTTGAGCAGATAAACACAAGATTGTGATCTGATTTGCCAGGAGGGGGTCTTGCTTTAGGGATGTACTGTATGAATCCTTGACATTTGCATAAAACAAGTCCAGCGTTTTGTTTTCTCTGGTAGAGCAGCTGACAAACTGTTCGAATGTCGGAAGTGTAGCAGAGAGTGAGATATGATTAAAATCCCCAGATATTGCAACAAACGCACTAGGGTGTTGTGTCTGTAGCTTCGCAACCTCGGAGCTGATGACATCACACGCAGTCTCGGCAACAGCATTGGGTGGAATGTAAACAGTTGCCAAAATAACACAGGTGAACTCTCTTGGCAAATAATATGGATGACAACTTGGTGCTAACAGTTCAATATCTGGACTGCAGCAACGAAACTTCACAGTAACATGTCCAGGATTACACCATCTGTTGTTCACAAGCACTGCCAACCCTCCTCCTTCTTTTGCCACTCCTCTTTAAATCTCTAACTGCTCGTATAGTCAGAAAGCCCGGCAGAGAAACGCTGGAGTCTGGGGATATGATCCTGCAGCCATGTCTCAGTGAAACACATAATACTGCATTCCCGATACTCTGGATGAGTCCATGTTAGGGCTTGAAGTTCATCCAACTTGTTTCCCAGCGATCTCGCATTGCCCACCATGATCGATGGAAGAGATGGTTTGAACTTCATTCTTCTCTCTTTCTCTTTCTTCTTTGCTCCTGCTCTGCATCCACGACGCCTCCTTTTCAACTCATTTGACATTTGGGGCTGTAGTTGAGATATTATTTGAGCTTTGGAGATGTTAATCAGTTGCTCCCGGTTGTAAAAAAACAACCTTGTTGTTATGGTTACGCATCATAACAAATGTCCAAAAGCAAAGAAATTTCTGTAAAAATCCTTCCTTTACAGCATCTGACACCAGAGGAAATAATCATCCAAAAAAAGTGCCTTATATCCTGAAGAAATAGGAATGAAAGTTTTCAAAAGTAATATCTCAGAATGAAAGTAACAGCGCTACTCCAACATGCAGCCACCTTGAGCAGCGCAATTCTAGAAATGACAAAGTTAAGGTTGCTTTGATGAAATCTCGAAATGATTTCATGTAAAATTGCAGGTGATGATATCAAATCCATTAGCAGGCAGAATATGTGTTGTGAATGACTATCAGCTACTACCATATCAAATTTTAGCTCAGTATCTGTAAAATTATCTGAATTACAGCCATTTTTGTGTTTGATAAATTCAATTATCTGTGATGGCCAACTTTAATTGGACTAACTCTAAAAGTTAATCAGTTGTAGGTGTTCATTCAATCTTCTCTTTCTAAGATATTCATTAAGCTCTGCCTAGCGGTTCACAAGATATTTTGCTAACAGACAAATAGGTTTGACTCCGACAGTTATTGCCAAAGTGTTAAGCAAAGATCTCACACAATTCAGAGCGGTGAGCAGTCCGTGTTGAGTATGACTCTCAGCTACTCCCACACCAAATTTTAGTTCAATATCTGCAAAACCGACAGCTATAAACAATTTCCTGTCTTTCAAGTCAGTTGACTATGACGTCCATTTTGAATCGAGTTGACTAAGAAGGATAATCAGTTGAAGGTGTACATCTAAGTGTATTTACTCAAGTAGCTGAGCATCGGTCAGGTTGAAAAATAAAACAGCTGAAAACACGGGGCGGTGTGCAGGTGCATTATTCAGCAGGTGAAGTTTGCACATGAGATGTGAACAGAGCCTGTTTTACACTGTCTGGACCACTGAGTGTGACTGACAGCTGCGCTGCGCTCTGCCTGCTTAGTGCCGAGTGTGTGTGTGTTTTTTGTCAGGTGTGTGTGTGCACATGAGAAGGCCTCCCAGGAGCTCCTCATTACAGGGAGAAACAGAGTGGAAGAGTGTGAATATGTAAGTGAGGTGGTGCAACCTCTCCAAGTTTGGTTCTGGAGGAAGATGGTGAGCATGTGAAGAAGAGTGCGTGTGTGTGTGTGTGTGTGTGTGTGTTTGCTCACTGATGGACTTGGGCAGGTTCTTGTGAAACTCCTCTCTGTCGTCCTCGTGCAGGATGTTGTACACGCTGGTGTTGATGAGCTCCTCTTGTTTGTACTGCAGGTACTGCGTCACATTGTCCGACACGAACACGATGCTGCCCTCCCGGTTCACCACGAACAGGAAGCCGTCCAGAGCCTGGGGGCACAGCGGCAGTGTCGGGGGATGGGGGGGGGGGGGGGGTGTGTGTGTCACTAAACAAAAGCACGAGGACAACGTCCTCCGATGGACAGGAGGCTGAGAGGTGGACTCACCTGCAGCAGAAGAGGCCCCAGGTGGTCCTTGTCGATGACGCCCTGACCGGTCGAGGACACGTCTGACTTCTGGACGTCGTCATCGTTGGATGAAGCTTTTCCTGTGGGAGAAAAAACAGAAGGAAGAGAAGAAGCATTAGAAGAAGAAGAAGAAGAAGAAGAAACGAGGTGAGAGCCACAATACCTGAAAAGAAACTTGAGCAAACTCACAGCTCAGCCTTCACCAGCAGGGGGCAGCGTTTCTCAAGCTTCACATATGTTTGGCTTGAGAACGAACGGGGGAGGAGGGGGGAGGGTGTTAAAACTTCAGGTGAGGAGGGAGACGGTCGGTTTCCCGTCAGGAGGAGTAGAAGGCTGGGTGCATGTGGAGCAGGTAGCTGCTGTCCCCATGCTTTATATTCAGTGTCAGACGGTGAGGGATAGTCTGGTAGGCTGGGGCTGAGAGAGAAAGGATGGGGGGAGTGTGTGTGGAGGGGGGGGGGGGTGTAGGAGAATCTTTGGAAGCTGTAATGGTGCAGGGGCAGAAGCTGAGGCACCTGAATTATCCGAGGGGCTGAGACGGAGAGGAAATAAGAAGAAGAGGGGAAAGAAATGTCTGAGGGATATGGAGAACAAATGGTGGTCAGGTTGTTGTAGAAACGAGGGATTTGGTCTGAGAGAAAGAGCCGGGGGCTGCTCGACTACAGGAATTATTCTGTCTGATTAGCTCCCAAGGGGCGCAGATACCCACACAAAGGAGAAACAAAACGAACGTTACTGACAACAGTCAGGAAGTTGGGTAAGGACTGAAAGACGAGGGGGGAAAAGAGACCGAGAGACATTGTTTAATATCCATCGACGCTGTGAGTAAACCTCCGTGTGCAGCCGAGCATGGAGACAAAAACACAAAACAAGTGAATGATGGAGAAGAGGAGGAGAAAAAAAAAGAAGACTGGCAAGTGAGAGCAGCTGAAAGCAAGAGAGGAAGAGCAGGTAGAGGAGTCTAAACGCCTGTGTCATTTCTGTCTTCACTTCCTGTAACTATGGCAACCTGTCAGCAGCCAGTCAGGGCCGGCCGTTGCCTCTTCCCCTTCCTGTTGAGGTTGAAGACACTGACTGAGACATCATGGGCTCTCATCCCTGATCTGCTGAAAGTTCACCCCGAGTGGAAACCCCCCACTGCTTCAAATCCAGGACTGCAGGGCAGCGTCTCAGCCTGCAGGATTTATTTTACTGCAGAGGATAAAGTGACCACAGCAGCCGTAACGGAGATAATAATCTGGCAGTTTAGCAGAGTGGACGGGCATGTGAATACCTGCAAACATCCAATTAGAAGCTGGCGAGGTCTGCAGGCAGCTGTGCACGATCACACAGGTTCACAGCTCACAACCAGAGTTCCCACCAAAACCTGTAGGGACTGTGAAATGTGTGGGAGACGACCGACTGGTTCGTCCGCGCACCTTTTTGTTTGCTCCGCGTTTTTACCGTCTGACCCCGGGCGTCAGTGACGTGGGGGCGACGGCGTCCACTCACCCTGCTCCTTGATCTGACGGATCTGGCGCACGGTCTCTTTGAGGATGGCACATTTGTCTGGTTTGACGTTGAAGCTGTCGATGTCGCTGAGGTTGGCTGAGATCAGCTCCGCCAGCTCCTCAATGTATTTACTCTCCTGCTCCCGACGCTTCCTCTCACACCTGTGGGGAAAGGAGGCGCAAAGATTAGAACCAAACTAAGAAAACTTGAGTTTTTAGGTGGTCAGTGAGCTCCCTGCATCTGAAAACGATGTCCGGCGGTTCCAGTTACAACTAACTGACATTAAGCAGCACAACGGTGGCTCTAATTCAGTTTTAAAGATGTTAGGTTGAAGTTTGATAACAGCTGAGAGATTTTAATAAAATAACCTAGAAAGTGACATCTGTCGATGTCACATGAGCAGTGCTGGGATGTAACTAAGTACAAGTATTTTGTTACTGTACTTGAGTACATTTTTCATGTATCTGTACTTTACTTAAGTGAAGTTAAACGTGGGTACTGTCGACTTTTACTCCACTACATTTTACATTAAGTAGCTGTACTTTCTACTACACTACATTTCTATAATGTGTTGTGTTACAAGTTACATTCACGTTGCAGTTTTTTGATTTGTTTGTGAGTTTGAAAGTAACGAATGGTGAGAGGGGAGTTGGTCCATTGAATCCCTGCAAAGTGGGCAGGTAACGTTAGACCCACCTTCAAGAACAGCTGGGCCAATGACGTATATTCTAGTTTATACATCACTGATCTGGG
>NC_056508.1:20586585-20594085 GCF_014905685.2 Nematolebias whitei | reverse complement strand
GATGCAGGTTGTGGGGGTAAGAGAGGCAGATGGGATGAGAGGAGAGCGAGGAAAAATGGAGGAGAAGGAATGGAAGATATCGGCGAGGGACAGGGAGGAAGGGAGTGAGAAGCCGGCGCTGTGAAGCGAGAGCTGATTGGTCACTTGCTTTGCTACGGTGACAGCAGCCGACACTTGGGAAAGGTAGGAGGGGAGGGAGGACAGTACATCAGCGAAGCGTGGTGGGAGACAGAGGATGGAGGGAGGAAGTGCAGAGGGAGGGGATAGAACGAGGTAATAGGAGCGAAAAGAGACGGGGACAGAGGGAGCGAGCTGAGAGAGAGAGATAAAGGCATGTCACAGAAAAGATGGGAGGAACAGGTGAGAGGAGGAGGTGTAACACTCAGACCTTCTGGACTATGTTTTGGATGCTCGTGCACATAGTGGGCTGAACGCCTCAGTGCCCCTCTTAACCTTCGCAGTCAGAGCAGCTTTTTCATTCCATTGATTACATGGTTATCCTCTGACCAGAGCACTGCCGCTGCTGCATAACAAATCAGGCCAGCGGCAGGGGAGAGACGCTGTCTGGTATTTATCCACATCATCTCTGGCTCCTGTGTGGGATCAGACAGCTTCATGAAACCAACTGACTGGAGTTCATTTAGGTAGTTTGTGTACGGACAGGGAGGTTCTCCAGTCTTACCAGGCAGAAACAGGTGATAGACCTTCTTACTGAGGCCGAATCAATAATCAGTATGAGAGCTGCTTCATGCATGCTGTCAAGACAAACGAGGTGCTGTTTTTTGTCATGCAACAACAGAATCCTCATGTATCTTCTTCTATAAAGCACAAGACACTGTGAAAAGTGTTGCTCCGTCCCTCCCACTTTGAGTTGCTTTCAAATTTCTGCTTTAATCTCTCCCTGGAGTCCCTCCCATCAGACAGTCTGTCTGCCTTTGTCTGCCTACCTACATCTCCTATCTCCCAGTTTGCCTCCTGCGTGCCCGTCTACCTGCCTCCCAGTCTGCTGCTCTTCGTTAAACAAAGCCCCCGCTCGCTGCTCATCTGATGAAACCCGCCACGAGGGAGACGAGACGCAGCGGAGGCGAAAAGTGGCAAGTGGGAGGCGGAGGTACAAAGTCGGAGGATTCAGAACTCAAAGAGCCAAAGCAAAGCGTTTGAGTGAAACTCCGTCTTTGCTCCAACAACCGATGGAGCCCGCTCGACCGCCAGTGAGCCCTTTGACTATTGACTGAATTCTCAAAGGGGGAGCCGCTCTAATTGCAGAGCGAACGAGGCTGCCCCAGAGAATGGTTGATTAGGAGGTTGCTGAATGCCCCAGGGAAATGGGTCACCTCCAGCCTGGCACGGGCCGCCCGTTTTTTCCAGCACAGGGAGAAAGTCAATTACACGCTGCAGGCAGTGGGGCCTGGTGGCAGAGAGGCGGCAGGGCCATGCTGGGTACAATAAAGCAGTGGGAGGGCGGCAGGAATGAGATATGCACTAAGGGGAATGGGAGGAGAGTGTGAGGACAGTAAGATGAGGAAAAAAAGAGAGACGAGCAAAATAATGTCAATTTTGAATAGAGTGAAGGGCTCTGGACAGAATGAGGACTGGGAGGAAGTTTGTCTTCCTGAATGTGGAGTCATGTGGATTCAATTTGGCCCTGATGGGAAATAAAGTTAGATTTGGGTCAAGGGGAAGAAACAAGTTCAGATTTTTGCTGAGAATCATCCTTTGCCACATATAAATATCAAAAACAAATTAAACCAGCAGTGCTAAAACCTTCCATCAAAGATGGAGGTGTAGGTGACAGAACCAGCGGATGCAAATCACATGATGTTGGTGGAACTTTGGTTCTGATGGAAAGATCTGGGCCTTCAGTTGGATCTACTATTGTAGCTACCTAATAAATGCTTATGTTGAAAACACAACAGTCATGGTCTGATTACGTCACTTTACTTTCAGTTTCACAAATCAGACACTTGTTGAACAGGAAGTGCTTTCCTCCTTTTAATGCATCAAGTAAAAGTCCGACTAATGGTGTTTGTTTTTTTACAGTCATTAACATGAACAGGATGCCAACCCAACACTAAACTGAACAACCAACAGGGACAACCCATTTGAATGCATAACCTGAAACTGTGCACCCATTTCTGTCCCAAGACTACCCAGCAGCCTCTACGGCTCACCCAGTCTCCTGCATTCAAGTGCAACATGTAATTTTAAATATAATTGTAATAATAAAAACCATCAATGTAAACATAAATGGGACATTTAACCTTCATTTTTTGGAGCAACTACAATTTCAGTGTGGAATATTTGAATTTACAGGTTGCAATTGAACGCCTCGCAAATTTTCACATAAACAGCCTGCATGGGATTCCCGAAGGCTCAGAAAGTCCTGTGTTTTGGTCCCACCCACCCCATCAATAATGTGATTGGTTAATTTTCCTGTCAGTTATTAAACCCATCAGGAACAGACTTTGTATGAACTCAGCCTTCTCTCCTGACTGTGAAGTCCTAACCAATGAGAAAAAAACCCTTTAAACATGTTTCTGCTTGGAGACACACATTTAAAAGAATCTGATTGGATAAGAGTAATTTCATGAATTAAAAAGTTCATATGCAAAGTATAGTTTACAGCAAATAAGCAAAATATAAAAAAGCTACATTGAAAATATTTAATTTATACAAAATAAATATTAATTAGAAGGCCTTTAGGGTTCCCCACTTGTGTATTGACATCTAACTTACAGAACAGAGCTAAAGTTTGGTGTGCTCATAAAGAGTTATCCTTAACACATTTCTAAAGATATTACAATATTGCGTGAGGAGGAGCACAAAATCATCTTCAAGGTTTGACTTGCAATCTGTACAGCCCCCGTCTCTCGCACAGTGACTACTGGATACGGGCACCAGTGACCCCCGTGACCCAAAAAGAAGAAGTGGGTAAAGATGATGGATGGACAGACTAAAATAGCTTCAACTCCACCATTTCTCATCACTAGATGATAGTTTAAAACTACAGCATGAAAGGCGGCGGGCGATATGCATTCCTTTACAGAATGCTAGGTCTTTAAATAAAACGGCAATTGTTTACTTTAACAAAAACCTGAGCTATCTCTTTAAAGCATCAGATGACCTCATGTCAAGTCTAGGCAGTCCAGGCAGGATGGAGAAAAGTTTCAGGAGTGATTTGTGACAAAAGGGTGTCAGCAAAGGTCAAAGGAAAAGTTTACAAGACAGTGGTGAGACCAGCTATGATGTCTGGTCTGGAGACAGAGACATGGACAAAAAGACAAGAGAAAGAACTGGAAGTAGCAGAAATGAAGATGTTGAGGTTCTCCTTAGGAGTGACAAGGATGGATAAGATTAGGAATGAGATCATCAGAGGTACAGCACAGGTTGAACAACTGGGAGATAAAGTTAGAGAGACCAGACTGAGATGGTTTGGACATGACCAGAGGAGGGACAGTGGGTATATTGGTAGAAGAATGTTAGACATGCAGCTGCCTGAAAAAAGACAAGGAGGAGATATATAGATGCAGTTAGAGAGGACATGGAGGAAGTTGGAGTGAGGACAGAGGATGAAGAGGACAGAGTGAGGTGGAGGAGGATGACTCGCTGTAGAGACCCTGAAGAAGGAAAAGCTGAAAGAAGATAAAGAAGACCTCATGTCAAGTCTGCTCAGATGGTCTGTTGGCTTCAGAAGCCTTTGTTCACAGAAGACCCAGACAAGCCGGTCCTTTAGTGTGCTGGTTGTTTGTCCATGTAATAAATAAAGTTCTGTTTGACTTAACACTGAGTTTAATGCACTTTTTACCAGCTTAGAAATAACAGAACAGCATATGAATTCAAAAGGAATGAGAAATGAGTGGAAATCTTCTGCTGTATCCAGTTTCATCATAAGTCTCAGGATTTAACTTTCAGCCCAATCAATGGCATCGAATTTGAGTTTTAATGAGACGTTGTTAACCCGACTGGTTTCAAGCTGCCTTTGAGACAATATGAAACAATGAAGTAGCTCCCACCTTACAGAGAAGCCGCTCTGAACTTTTCCTCATTTTTCACCCTGATCTTGACCTGGAGGACTTCACGGGGCCACTGCCTTCACACCGGCTCGTATATATCTACTGAGTCGTTAGAGGACTGCAATGGGAAGATTATTTGGGTCAACGCAGCTGTGTCATCACCAGGTCTGAAGCTAAACTCGAGCTCTGACACAGAACCTGAGCCTATCAGTGACCCCCGGAGTTCAGCAGAACCACAGAGTTTAGAGCTTTACAGTAAAACCAGAGGAAACGGCTAACCTCAAGCTGAAACGTCAACAACACAGTTTCAGTTAAACACACAAGGCTGATCCACAGATGTGACATGTTTGCAAAGAGGTTAAATTCACTAATAAATGTCTATCTGGTCTTAAAACAAGCCTCTTGGCAAATGTTTCAAGATAAAAACATCCAAACTATCAGTGTTCAATGCAGATGAGTATATTTTAAAGACTCCTAACAAAGATGGCAACGAATCAGAAGAAGCCCTCCTCCCACTGCAGAAGTTCATCTCCCAGCTTTAAACACAGATCACATCAGACAGAGAGTGTTTACAACTTTCTCTCAAAGATTTGCAGAATGGTTCCAAATAAAGTACTCGTTCATATTTTGACCTCCACTTTGTCAGCAAGTCTCCAGGAAATTTGCAAAAGAAAAATTTTAGTTATGCTACAAACACAATTCAGCACTGATCTTCCATAATGAATGTTTTTCTTTTATTTAAAAAAGTAAATTTCAACAATTGTGAATACAGATGAGCAATTTTTGAACATCTATATTTAATTACTATTATTCAATTATTATTTATAGTTTAATTGGATGCTAAGGATTATTGTGCTGCACTTTTCTTAGACCTGTCTAAAGTTTTTGACACTGGATCATGACATCTTGTGTCATAAGCTCTCAGAAACTGGTTTCTCAGATCACACCATTGGTTGGTTTTCTAACTCTCTCTCTCAGATCGGAGGCAATGTGTTCAACATAAATACTTCTTCCAGTTATTTAACTGTTAACAATGGTGTACCACAAGGCTCTGTCTTAGGTCCCACCCTCTTCATAATCTACATAGGCAATGTAGGTCAGAGCATCCCTGATGCATCCATACATTTCTATGCTGATGACACAGTTGTTTATTGTCGAGCTAAAACAGTTGTTAAGGTTTTCCAGCTTCTGCAATCCGCCTTTGACATCATCCAGTCAGATTTGTTCCATCTGAAACTTGTCCTGTACAGCAACAAAACCAAAGGGATGTTGTTTTCAAACAGGAAGTCGGTCCCAGCAGTTCTTCCTTCGATTTTATCTTTGAGTGGTGCTCCTACTGAGTTTGTCGATTCTTACAAATACTTGGGTATCTTGGTCAAATCACATCTCTCTTTACAGCTCCACATGGAAAACTTGGCAAGGCAACTGAAAGTTAAATTGGGTTTGTTTTTCAGAAATAGATCTTGTCTAACTTTGAATGCTAGGAAACACCTTGTAACTGTGACTTTCCTTCCCTCCATTGACTATGGTGACATTATTTACATGAACGCTCCCACAAGCACCCTGCAGATGTTGGATGCTGTCCATCATGGTGCACTAAGATTCATAACTGGTTGTAACTACCATACCCACCACTGCACCCTGTATTCACTGGTTAACTGGACATCATTAACTTCACGCAGACTCTCTCACTGGTACAGTTTCATCTTTAAATCACTTCTTGGTCTGCTGTCTTCATACATCTCCTACATATCACTGCGTGAGTGCAGCTACAGCGTGCGCTCTCAGGACATTATTACCTGCAGTGTTCCCTCAGTGAGGACTGAACTTGGCAAAAGGACCTTCTCCTACTTCGCTCCTGTTTCCTGGAATATCTTGCAAAAAGATCTGAAGCTCTTGACCTTGACCTCTCTAAGTGGCTTCAAACATCTGTTAAGTTCATGGAAAAAACCATTGCAGACATGTTCCTGTTTTTAGTTTTCTACACCATCTTACAACCTAGTTGTATTTTTAGTGGGTTTTTTTCAAAACATAATTTTCTTCCATTTATATTTTTCCCAATTTATATGCCTTCTTTTATGATTGTGTAATGCTGTCATCACTCTTTGTTAAAAACAGGTCTCGCTTGTAAATGAGTCCTCGAGGCTGAGACTAACCTGTATAATAAAGGTTGAGCTGAAATTAAAATGGGCATATCTGAGGAATTATTTCATCACCAAAAAGGTTTGTTTTTCTTTCTTTCTTCTTTCTTAAAAAAAAAAAAAAATCAATTAGCATTTTTGCTAAAAATGCCTGTCTCTTCTTGAGATGTCTCTTCATTTTGACCCCTTCACACAGATTAGGACCCCACTACAGTCTCCACGACCCACACAGCCTATTAGATCGGGCTAGAACATGGAAAATAAAGGAAACCTCATCCAGTGTGAAGGTTACACAACAATACGCTCTTAGTACTTCATGAAAATGTTTTTCTACATTCTAGCATAACTTTCACAAACCATATCTGCATGCAGTGACAGGTACCACATCTGTGCTGGGATGTTTTCAGGACCGAAACTCTTGGTCACTAAACCAGTTTGGTGCACACAGGTCCAATGTCATGGAGTCCCTGTCCTGACCCGATATGCTACCACTATGATGATAAACCACTTCTGCTGATTTTGTATGTTGTGACGGGGTCATCCTCTCGTGTGAAGAGGAATTTGTTTCTGCCTGTGAACAAAATATCTCTTGCACCACTCGTCTAATTTTAATGAAACTCTCAGAAAGTAATCTCTGGATGTACATCTACAGCTGGTTTACTTTTGGAGTCAACCCAGTTCAAGATGACAGACACAGCTAAGCAACCATAGCGAACACAAAACATAGATTTAACGCCATCAATTCTATGAATACTGAGCTAAAAGTTTTTGTGTTGGCAGCTGAGAGTCATCCCTAACACATACTACAAGTGCTAAAAACTGCGTTAGAGCATGAGTTGTCAAGTGAGACAATTGTTTTTAAGGTTTGACAACAAAAGGTTAAAACTGTTTTTCAACAAGATAGTTTTAGTTCAAGTTTCTTTATTGTCATTCACATCACATGTAGAACATGAGGCAGAACAAATTGTGTACTCAGGGTCCCAGTTACACCCATAAATAGCAAAAATATAAGTTAAAAAAGAAACAGTATACAAGGATCTAAAATATATGCTAAACGAACACTAAACAGTACGCTAAAAGATTGAAGATTTGCGTTAAACACTAATAATGTAAACTAATACAGTGTATTAAACAGGAGCCCAAACATAAGTCTGTGGTGAGTAGATGGGTATGAATGAATACAGCAGCAAGAAATAATCAGCAGCACAGATAAGTCAAATTTATAGTAGTCCCTCATTTATCGCAGGGGATCCGTACACTGAAGACCCACGATAAGTGAAAAACTACAAAGTAGGAATAGTAGTACAAGTAGTAATTTATTATTTATATATATATATATATATATA
>NC_056508.1:20562384-20586185 GCF_014905685.2 Nematolebias whitei | reverse complement strand
GCACAGATAAAATAAAATAAACAGCTAAAGGCTAAAACTAGCATAAGGACAGAAAGGAGCAAGTATGCTGAAGCAGATTTCAGAGAACAATGTTTGAGAAGGACCTGAATGAAATGCATATTTTAAAAAAGTATAAAAGTTACAAATACTAAAAGTCAGAGTACAATACTACTAATTAAGCAGAACACTTTTGTATAGTGTATGAATGGTTAAAGGTATGTAGTAGTTTACCATAATTACAAAATATTGAATTGATAAAACTGTAAATAGGTAAACAGTAGTGTGAATGCTGGCTCAGTTATTTACGTGAGAGTTAAGTGTAACAGTCATCTCCGTGCAAACTTAATACAGTTGTCCCTCGTTTACTCTTGGCCACGCCCACTTCTCTGCTCTGCACTGAGAACAGCTGATCAGCTGCAGCAGGAAGTTTATGCTGCAGTATGGACTGCACAGGTTCAGCAGGTGCTAAATAATTTAAAATAATTTATTTTAAATAAAACATTCATGTTGAACGTGCGGCTCATCCATCAGTCAGCCAACTGTGTGTCATGTCCAATCTTATTTTGAAAAACCGCGATAGAGCTAGTCCTCGACAAACAAACTGCAAAGTAGTGAAAGACTACTGTAGTTCAAAGCTCTGGCAATGCACACTTCTTCAGGAAGTACTAGATTTATAGATGCCACTCAGATAAAGTTTGCTATTTATCTTCTGAACCCTAAATTCAAATTATTTTTTACTCATGACGTGACTCATTTTCAAAAGTTACTTCAAACCATTCTGGTTTAGCACCAGGTATTTTTGTTCAAGTTTAATTCTAAAAATGCATCTTTTTGCGTTTTGATAACCTGAACACGATGAATCGCACATCACCTGAGAGTTAAACCAACAAAATTCATTGCAAGCAGAATGAAAACGGATGCACAGCAGCTACAAAGCGAAAGCACAAATGTGGTTTGGTGAAGACAGCAAACAGCGGAGAGACAACAAAACTCCCACAGCCAAGTGAGTCACATGGGGGGGGATGCAACAAACAAGAACGTGTAACCGGGGGCAGACGATGAGCGAGCAGGAAAAAATGAGCAGCAAACACCTTGATTCTCAGTCTGAGGTGTGCTTCATCTTAAACAGAGGGAGGATGGTTCCTGTCCAAACAGTCATTAACATCTGGGGAATCCCCAGACTGAAGTCAGTAAAACGTTAAAGCTTCAGTCAGCGTTCAGCTGAGGGAGACGTCAGAACGTCTTCTAAAATTAGAAGGTGAAAAAAGTCTGACTGCAGCGTCTCTCACTGATCAAAGGTGCACGTGTGAACGTGTCTGAACAGCTCTTCTTCTGCAGGTGATGCAGCTGAAGGCAGGAGGGTCTGGGCAAGTTCATGGGGACAAAAGAAGGGAGGAAAGGTAAGAAACGAACAAATTAAAGCAACAAGCGTGCTCAGGATGAGTGGTGTCGCCTCTCTCAGCCTGCTGTAGTTTAAAGCTCTGCTGGCCCAACTGAGGCACACATCTCTGATCTGGTCGTGTCAACTCACACCATGATGCTCCTGCAGCTGCGTCAGACAAAACATGACAAATCACCATAATTAAATAAAAGAAAGTTCCTTTTTATTACTAAGGTCGTTTTCACACCTGATAGTCCGGTAGACTCGGGTCGATTGGGGACCAATATTCATAACATTTGTTTATATTTTCAGCTGGTGCGATTCGCATTCACACTGCATTGAGTCCATTGAGCCAACCTGTTCCCACCCTAATTCTGACTCTCATTCAATGTTATAGCATTAGTTCAAATCTTGTGAAGTAGGGCTCTGTGCAAATGTCATGAACAAAAACATCTCATTTGCTGCAAATAGGTCTTTGAACAAATTCAGTTTAGAGAAATGGTTTAATTGAGACTGGATTAACAAGCTAACGACTAGCCTGAGCGGAGCCAATATCCCAATAGTTTGCTGCCGCCATAAAACAACTCCAGTCTTAAAGGTTGTACATTATTACCACCGAGCCACAAGGATGTGTTGTAGCTTTGGTCCATTCAGAAATTGCACCAAGATGGCCAGAAGACATCCAAGTATCAGATCAAAGTGCTTGTGAACATGTCTAGAGTAAACATTTCCAGGAAGGAAGCCCAGACTTCTACCTCTCTGGTGTTTCCAGATGATTTATAATCCCTCCATCAGGTTCAGGACCTGCACCCAGCGTTTCTTCCCAATGGTGTGTGCATGGACTAGCAATTAACTCATCAAGCTGGTCAAGTTTAAAATATTTCTCTAAATCAATGCTGTCTGAAGAGACATCTACAACAGGTAAGATATCTATTGTTCATAACATATCACCAGAACCCAACTTCAAAAGATCTGATCGACTCCTTAAAGTAAGTTTAGCTGATTGTCCTTTCCCCAGTTATAAAGATCCACTGTAATTAGGCCTGTCGCGATAAACAATAAATCAGTTAATCGTATTATAAATGAAAACGATCAACCTCATTTTCATTTATCGGCTTTATTGTTTCTTCGTGTCTCTCTCTTTCTACTGAAGACACTGGATGAGAAAAGGCTCGACTCCGGTGCTCTTCACTGACCCCTCCCTTTCTCTTTCTGTTTTAACCATCTAAAATCATGTTTTTGTTTCGTTAAAAGCAGCTGAGAAGCTAAGCTACGAGCTAAGCTAACAGGCCGACCTCGGGAAAAAAACCTCCGTCTTGTCGAAGTTCCAAAATTCACCAATGAAACCCGTGCTTTTGTCTCAAAAGTTGTTTTTCTCTGCAAAAAGAAGCTGAGAACTTGTTTACTGATTTTCTATTAAAAGCTTTGTGTGAAAAATGCTATGCTAAAGAGCTCAAACCACACAGAGCGTCCGCCATTTTGAGAAACAAAAAAAAGGAAGAGAGACAGCCCATGTCACGTCAAGGGGCATCCCTCCCATTTTTTCTTAAAGAGACACGCTGCTCGCTCCCTCACTATCCATCCTTCATGTCAAACAGTCTTATACTGCCATCCTGTGGTCAAAAAAAGTACTACACACAAAAATTAACCAACATTTATTATTCAGTTTGACAATAATTACTAATTATTGTCAAATTTCAAAGAATATTGTCGTTTATCGCAATAATTTCTGAGACCGTTAATCGCCCAGCAAAATTTGTTATCGTGACAGACCTAACTGTAATGTTTTCTTTAAATGTTAATGACTCTCAATTTTTAGGAAAGTTCAAACAAAAACGTGTGAAAATGTTGGGAAAACGAGGTCTAACTGTTCAGTTTCATTCTGCAGGAAGTCTGGAGTGAATTTACTCCTTCGTTAAAAATGTCAGAAATGTTTCAGAGTTCAAAGGTCTTGTGTGAACATGGCTTTAGTCACGTCTTCAATCAACTCGTAGTTAAAGGTCTAGTGGGTGAGCAATTAACTATATTACCCAGAAGTCTTTGCTGCAGTGATTACGAAGTTAAAGCAAGTCAGAACTACTGTCAGTAAAGTTAGAATAATAAAGATCAGCTGCCCCCATAAAAGCAAATATGTGACGTTTCTACTAAACTTTATTTTAAAACAATTCTTATAAATTTTTTTTTTGGCATTTAGGATAAAAAGGACGAGTTTCATCCTGAATACATTTATGCTATTACATTAACTCACTGTGGAAGGACCTGGACTTTTCTCAACCTTTGTCAAACGTTTCTCCTGTTTTCAAGACCACCTTTCTCACTGCCACAAGCAGATGCCCTCCTCCCCCATCTCCCCCCCCCCACCCCGCTAACTGACTTTACTCCCCACACAATCACTCCTGCTGTCAGTGAAACGGCAGCATGTCTGCAGAGCCATTTGTGTGAGAAGACACAGAACTGAAAGAGAAAGTGCGGTTTGGTAAACCTGGGCACATTTATGTCTCAGTGTGTGTTGTTGTTGTTGTCACCTGCAGACATTGGGAGGGTGGGTGTGTTTGGGTGGATGGGGTGGGGGTAAGATTAATGCCTTTTTTCAGCTCCTGTGGCAGGTAGAGCACAAGGAATAATTTGACTTCCCCTCTTGTCTCTTCGCCGTCGTCCTGCTCCTCATTTTCTCAACTGTCTAAAAAACACAACTCTCTTTGTTTTCCCTCTCTCACCAACTTCTCCACTCTTTTTTTTTTTTTCTCCTAGCACAAACTATTTCACCTTCCACGAATCAAACCACACACAAATGCTAAAAAATAAATAAATAAATAAAACGACACCTCCATAAAACATTTGCCTCAGAAAAACACACAGCGCCGTTCAGCACTCAGGTCAGGAGGATGTTGCAAGACTGTGGCAACAACAAGAAACTGAGTCTGACAAACCCAAACCCAGCAGGCTGTTACCATGACAACCATACAGGATGTTAGCCCACCTTGTGACGGCGCCAAGATGACAGACGGTCAGATGCCCCCTCCTCTCCCGTCACTCACTAGGGGTGTGGTCCTATGTGGGCTGATCGATTGTCTGTGGATGAAAACAAACAGAAAAAACGTTCAGAAAAAGTTTTGATTGGGATCAAAGTAACAAATTAATGAACAGCCTGAAGACAGACGTGTGCAGAGGAAGCAGCACCAGCGGCAAAATGCGAAGTAGGAACTGTGAGCGAGGCTTTTGTCTTCATTATGTTGGCACGAGAGCACAGCACCAAGGCCTTATTTTCATTTGCATTGACGCTCAGTCCTCTAACACAACCAGACAAAACACACACGCTCACACACGTCACTTAAAAACGTGACGCTCAGACAGTTTTACAGGAAGCTGAACGTCTGAAGCCTGAAAGCGGTGCTAACGTGTGATCCTGAGTTCAGCTGGTGGCAGACTACAGCCGAAAGAGCTTCCACATCCTCTCCAGATGTAAACAAGCCGATTTAAAACTTCAATACTTTATTGGCAAACATTTCCCCGTGCTCGATGACCTCGATGCAGGAGAACAAAAACAAACCATTTAGGCTAAATCATGGCACTAATCCCAATAACACAAAACAGGCTAATTTGTGTCCATTTAGATCCAGATCAGAAACTCTGTGTGTGTGTGTGTGTGTGTGTGTGTGTGCGTGTGTGTGTGTGTGTGTGTGTGTGTGTGTGTGTGTGTGTGTGTGTGTTGGCCAGGCTGAGTTGTAGTAGCTCAAGTGTTTTATCCAAACTATCAGAAGGGAGTAACCTGCCACAGCTAAGGGTCCCTCTCAAACACCAAAATATCCATCCATCCATCCATCCATCCATCCATCCATCCATCCATCCATCTTTACCAGTATCTTCCTTGCTTAGTGTATTTTTAGTTAATGTTTTTCTTAGTTCATATCTTATTACTGTTTTTCTTTTACATTTTATATTTTTGTTGGATGTAACTGGGACCCTTTGACTTTATGGGTCGCAGGGATCACTGGTGCCCATGTCCAGCCATCGCTGTGCAAGAGGAGGGGGACACCCTGGACAGGTCTCCAGTCCATCACAGAGACACATAGAGACAAACAAGACAAACAACCATTCACACTCTCACTCATACCAAGGGACAATCAAGAGTTACCAGTCAGCCTAAATGACTAAATTAATTTTACAGATTTAGAACAAAAGTTTGGTGTGGTAGCAGCTGACAGTCATTGCCATCACATACTTTAAGCAGTAAGTGGCATATAATGTGTTTTAAATACTTTGCCATTAACTACTGGAGCGGACTGTGTCTGTTAGCAAAATATCTCATGAACCACTGGATACATTTTACTAAAATTCTCAAAAAGTAAACGACGTGCGTACATATACATCTGATTATTTTCTGGAGTCAACCCAAATCAAAATGGCTGCTACAACTAACTGACCTTAGGAAACACAAATATGGCTTTAACTTAGTCTGTTTATAGATGTGCTAATTTTTAGCTTTTTAATGGCTGAACATCTTTGCCAACACATACTTTTTAAACTTTGATACTAACATCAAAGTTCATGCTCAATAATCCAGGTAATAAATCCAACAAAGTTCAGTCAGGTCCTCTGGACGGTTTCTTTGTGTTGAAACGTTTCATCCCTCATCCAAGAGTCTTCTTCAGTCCGAGGAGCCACAACAAACTCAGTCTTTTAAGCAGCACACTCACATAGTGGGCCAACCACTATGTGAGTGGTTTTTATATTAACAGTCAGTGTCAACTGTGTAAGGCAAAATATCTCACGAAACACTGGACAGAATTCAGTGAAAATCTAAAAATAATCCCTGAATGAACATCTACAATGCATTAACATTTACGATCATCCCAGTTGAAAATGGCTGAAAGCTATTCAACCTTTGCCAACACAAAAGTAGCTATAACTCATTGTACGGATATTGAGCAAAACTTTGGTGTGAAATTAGCTGAGTCATCCTCAAAACACACTCAGTGCTAAAACATCTCATGAGGCCACACATTAGAGGTTCAGAGAGATTTATTTGTCATTCGCATCTCATGTGGTACATGTGGTGGAACGAGATTATGTACACGTCATTTACAAGGTTTTACGAAATAGCTATACAGTAGTCCCTCGCTTCGCAGTTCGACTTTCGTGGACACTCTCTTTTGCAGTTTTTCAATGATTGTCAACTTTAATATTACTCAAGTGATTGGGATGGTATGAGATAAAAAGTTAATGAAAGAAAAAATACTTCGGACAGGCACCACCATTTTGTAGTTTTCTTTCAATAAGTCTATACTGTAAGGCAAGTAAAAAAACTACACTACCCAGTAGCCAACAGTACACTACCCAGAAGCTAACAGTACTTTCAGCTGCTGCTGCTTTCTTGTAGTTTTCTTTCAATAAGCCTACACTCTATCGCCAGTCAAAAGAACTACATTACCCAGAAGCCAAAAGTGCTCCCAACCGCTGCTTTCTGCCAAAATGGAGGGAAAGTTTTTTGCAAATCTACGCCATCCATTAAGCTCACAGAACTGTCAGGAAAGTCACAAATAATCCTGAAGCTGAACTCATCCTTCAAGTTATATCTTCACTGGTGAGTACCTGGGCTGCAGTTGATCCGGACTCAGTGTGAGACCCGGATCCTGGGGGCTGCAGGGAACAGACCGCGGCGAGGTTCGGCCTGGTTCTGGTTATGTGGTGCTAGTCCGGAGTGGCCCGGTGGACTAATCCTAGGCAGCCTTGCACACAGAGTGTCCTTCCTGGAGCAGCAGCACATGCTAGGGCTTTAACAGACTACTCGAGTAATCTACACATCGATTCCTAGGACACCTATCGAGGTTTTTAATTTCACGTCGAGTATTCGTGGTAACGTCATTACGTCACCGTTATGTCATTGCGTCACGTGTCACGTGATCTGCACCGGGCGCAAGTTACAAAATGGATTCCTCCAAGCAGACGGATGGAGCAGAGCAGGCCCAGTCTTGGCAAACAGGTAGAAATGCATCAATAGTCTGGAAATATTTCACTAAAGATTAATCTTCTGGTTCAACTACTGTAAGGAAACAGAAAATGAATCAACTTCCTGACTGTTTGGAGCGCGTTGCGAACCGGTGTTACACCATATTTTGTGACCACCGTATATTGTGACCATAGGGGGCAGTGTTGCATGCACTGTTGCAGGTCACAGAATATGGTGTAACACCGGGTCCAATTGACAGAACCAGAACCAGCTTCCTCTGACCTTGTTTCACAAACTAAAAGCAAAAAATATTAAACTCTAAACCTATAAAAACCCTATAAACATATTAATCTCTAAAACTAAACTTAATGCACACCACAGCTGGCGGTGGTGTGGGGTGGTCGACCCCCCCACTCATTTTAAGTTTCGTTTTTGATGTGCCACGTTTCTTCACTTTTGCAGCTTAATAATAAAAACTAATAGTTTAGTTTTTCCTGTGACTTATTTGCTGTATGATAAATGGTAGGAGCATAATATACGCTCCCAATGTTTTGTTGGTCTTTTTTTGTAAACCATGACCTTTTTTGCGGTTTTATTTATTTTTGTATCTTTAGATCCTATGATGTCATCAATTACTCAAATTCTACTCAAGCTTTATTATGTTAATGTCGAGTTTAAAAATTATGTAGTTGTTCAACCCCTAATATCAACCTGGATAGGGTGGTGAGCTTCATCATGCTGCAGGGTAGTTGAACGGAACCGAGCTGCTGGTCTGCAGAGCTGGTGATGAGTACTCTTATAAAATGTTGCTGTAGCTACTGTACAGTGCATATACATATGTTGTTAAAATTATGTAGGTTTAAGAGTTTATATATATATATATATATATATATATATATATATATATATATATATATATATACATACTAAAATAAACATTACTACTTTACGGTTTTTCACTTATTGCAGGGGTCTCTGTAACGTAACCCCCACTTTAAACGAGTGACTACTGCAATTCTATTCCTTCTCAACATAAATGATTTTAGTTTAAAACTCTGGCATGAAAAGGAGCGAGGGATGCACAATCCTCCAAGAAATACTAGGCTTTTATTTAGGTTCAGACTTTAAACTTGTGATATTTAAGATGACGACCGTGGGTAAAGAAGGCACCGTATCCATCGGGTGCAGACACTTAAGAGACAAATGTGTGTGCAAGCAGGAACGCTTTTGTTTTTACTGATCAAATTTTGAGAGCCTTGTGTCAGAGGAGCACGTTCATAACTAAACGTTTGAGTTCAGTTTCAGTGTGTGTTTGCATGGGGCTTGCGTGGCCGCTTCGTGTGTGTTTATGTGTACAAGTATGTTAGCACGTGCCTGACCGCTGGCTGCACCCATGATTGGGAGCAGATGGGGACTGTCGGGAGCGTGCACAAGCAGGAGGGAGGAAAAAGGAGGGGTGGGTGCTCTAGTTTAGGTGATGTATGGACTCTCCAACACCAACAAAGGCCCTCCTTCAACTTATGAGTCTCCCATTAATTGAGAGGGTAGAAAAATGGAGGCAGAGAATGCTTGTTTAAGTGGGGAGAATTTATAGCTCATTTGTGACCAACTGACTGATTCATCTGCGTGAAAGTTGAGTGGGGGCTGTGGAAGTTGTAGTGTGGGGCACGCAGGAGCAGAGACAACAGAGCCTTCAGTGTGATTATTAGTCCTTTGTGCTCACTTTGACACAGCCGTGAAAGCCAGAGTGAATAAAATGGTAGTTAACGACATGTGGCGCTGCTCATACCGGTGTAGAGCCTTGAATATAAAAGCGCCGTGAATGAGCTTAAGATTGAGAGTCAATGGAGAAATGTTAGGCTTGCAGTCACCAAGGCCTTCTTTTAGTCTGCGTCTCTTCATCTCCTTTCACTCCTGCGTTACTCATCACCAGCGTGTTGAATAAACCCTCTGAACGGCACTGTATGAATGTTTGCATGCTTGTCTTTTGCCTGCGCACTCGACAGACCTAATAAACATCTTCCACTTGTAAAAGCAACCTAAGGATGCAATAAAAATGCATCCAGATTGCAGGTTTTATTGCAGGTGCTTACACATACGCTGTTTACTTCATCTATTTGAGCTCATTAGCAAGAGATAGGAGTTGATATTTACTGCAGAGAGCTTATCTCAGTGACATTTCTGCAGTTCTGCAACAGTCGGAGAGACTGGTTGAACTTAGTGGTCAGTTTGATGTGAGACTTGAGATTTCTTCCTTTGTTTGCATGAAACTGCATAACTCTCAACTCATGAATTGTTTTTCAGCATCCTTAAATGTCATCTCATTCTGCCTTGAAGCTTAAGAAATTGTCAGATCTCTGTAGAAGCTGTTGATAGAAATGTGTCAAAAAATGCACGTCTAGCTTAAACAAAGCTGAATGTACAATACTGAAAGAGAAAATCTGCTGCAGAAAGCTTAAAATTAAAAAAGGGTCAAATCAACACATGTTCTAATTTTGCTAATATATTCAGTTAAGCACAAAACAGACTGGTTTAGTCAAAGAAATTAAAAGAGCAATTGAAATTAATTACAAAAATCGATAAATACAAAATAATTAAATCTAAGAACAAGATGAAAATAAAAAGATTTGGAAAGGGATCTGCACTAAAATTAAACTTTTTGGCAATGAAAAGTAACGCTTAACCAGTGGTGGGCACAGATCCGCTAATCCTCTAGTGGAGGAAATAACTCTCCGTTTAGCGGATTAGCATTTTTGCTAACTTTGAAATCTATAGAGGAAATAACTTCCGGTAAATTTAAATCCAGTAGATTCAAGTCTGCAATTATTTTAAAAAACAGTTCTCCACACTAAAAGTGTACAGAAGAATGATGATTTACACAGACATGAGCTATGTGGACCTAAGCGAATAAGCACCACCAGATGATGTCACCACCTTTACCAGCAGTGTTGCCAGGTGAGAAATGCAGGATTATCGTACTAGACATAAAATTATCGTATTTTGAAGGAAATTATCTTACACCCGTCATAACCAAAATAACAAATCTATTGATGCACTATAGTAGTGATGGGTCCGCTTCCAGACCGGCTCTGCTTCTTCTTTTCTTTTCCTCACTCATGGGGCAGGCGCAGTGGACTATTCAGCCAATCATGGCCGCAAACGCAAACATGTCACTCGCAGGTAACATTTAGAAAAGCACCGATTACAACCACACATTCACAGAATGGTCAAATTATCGTATGTACAAATATGATAATTATCGTACACCTGGCAGCGCTGTTTACAAGCTTTGTCTCCAGCGACTACCCCTCTCATATTTGCTGCAAACAGTCTCTGACTTGTGGTATCAGGTTACAGCCAAAAACAGAGATTTTAACATAAATGCCAAACCAGAACATGAAAACAACATGAAAAAAAAAAAACACTTTCATACTCAGAAACATTGTGAACAGTCAGAAACATTGCACACATAATATCTACCCAGCATGCTTTGCAACGCTCACATTGTCTCTGGGACATGACTCTCTCACATTTCACACATCTTTACTTTAATGCAAACAGATTGATTACTGAGGCATTGTTGATGACACACAGCAACTTTGTAGTTAGTTTATATAAGTAGTTAACCACAAAGACGATCACCAAAGTGAGTCATTGTACATTCTACTTTTTTTTGTTGTTGTTTTGCTTCGTTTTGTTTTTTTTGAATATCCAGAGGACCAGATTTAACTTTTTTGATTTTTCTACCTGGATTATTGAGCATGCATCAGGATATTAATTCATTGTAGTAAATGACACGAGGGAGACGTCCGACACACATTGAATGCATCGCTTTGCGTCAGCACAGCAGAGTTCTGTTCTGATGGACGGGGTTAATTTCTGAAAGCTCACCTCTGAACAGGAAATAGATGCTTTACTTGTGATTTATGAACCGTTTTGAGTTGTGTTCACTTACAGCGTTGTCCCATTACAGGCAGTCTTACAGTGTCAGCGACAGCAGTGTATGATATAAGTTAATACTTTAGCATTAGCTTCCGCAATTTTTTAAATTTTTTAACCGTTTAGCAGTTTACGTTAACGAAACTAATTATTTTAGTTAGTGACTTAGCTGTTAGCGGAGCAAACTTTTTTGATTAGATGTGCCCACCACTGCCATTATCTAACTTTAATCCAAAAATAAAAAAACGAAATTCTCCTCGTGTGGTAACTTTATGACAACAGTTGAGTTACATGCAGGGGTCTGACTGTCCTGATCAAATTAAAATGAGACAACCACACACATGCCTCCATCCATCACCTACAGCTGAACCAGGAAGACAACTGGGAGACCTGATGCTTTCTGAGAAACGTTATCTCACAAAGTTGATTCTAGTCCTTATTTGTATGAGACTAACACTTGTGTGTTAACTCTTCTTTAAGAACAACACAAACCCAAAAAGATTTAATAAAATGTTTTAATTTATGAAAGGAGTCATTTACTTGACTAGACTACGATAAGGTTTTAAAAGCACACCACCAAAAATGGTGGGTGAATATGTAATCGACATGATCTGTCATGACCAATCAGTCCAGTAGGCTCATCAGCAACTGACCAATCGGTGATGGAGCTTTGTCCTGAAGTGAAACGCTCCTTACTTGCAGGAGATGCACCCCCTTTTCCTACAACAACGTTGTTGAGGTTTACAGTCATAGGGATTTCGTGAGAAATTATCGGAAAAATGGGTAAATGTCAGTGGGGAACATGCAGTTCAGATACTTGTTATCCATAGTGTTTAGAGGGTGGAATGCAGTTTATTCCATTTCCAAAACCTAAACGGAGACTGGAAAAATGTAAATGATGCATAAAGCCCTGCAGCTGACCTCATGATCAGCTGAATACAACAGTGATAAACAGGAAATACCACATGTTCATCTGTACGAAGGTAACTGCAGGTAAATCCTTCAATTTTTGGTCATAATTACATTGTATGCTTAATGGTTAAATGAAAGGTTAATGCTTAAAGTTATGTGTTGGTTTAGTCTTTGTTTGCTATAATCCGTTAATACTAAACCAATTTTGCACAAAACATTTAATAGGTTGTGTAATGTAAAATGTACACTCTTAATACATACTTAATTTCACTTTAGGGCAGAAATTCCTCACTAAATGCCTCAGGTAGCACAGTGAGCTTCACTACCTCCGCCATAACGGCTGTCTTGTCTGTATGTCGGAGGTTAGCGCTCACTGGGTTACATTTCCACGTGGGATCTTATCGTGAGCGTCATGTCAAATGCCTGTGTGTGTTCACTTGTCTTGTTTTCTTATTACTTATATAAACCGAGATAATGTATGTGGTTATGATTTTTAAGTGTGAAACCACGGTAGTAAATGAAGGTGATATTTATCAGGTGTAGATAGGCCCTTTGTGGGGCTGCCTGAACTACGTTGAAGGGCTTGAGTAACATTTGTGTTCAGTTTTGTGTATAGTAGATATCTTTAAATCCAGCTTTAAAGCAGGGTGTCTGTGGAAATACAACTTACTGTAATCTGTACCAAATCAGGTCAAGTCTCCAGATCTGTAAAGACCACAAACTCGCTTGCGTAAAGAGTGACAAAAAAATTTAAGATGTTGATGAGTTGTAAAAAAAATTAAAAATTTTAAAAAGTGTTCCAGAAACTGCTGTCAAACTAAAACATAGGACATCACAAACATTTAAGGCTAAAAAACATTTTACAAAGTTTGAATCCTCTTAAAGATGATCCATGATTTTCATCCTTTTCACAAGCGTGCAAAATGTACATTTTTTGGAGACACAAACCCCCCCCCCCCCTAAAAAAGTGTACAAAAATGTTGACTTTCACAAACCCATTTTATTATAAGAGAAGCTGAGATATAAAATCCACGTGCTTACATGGATGTTGTCGCTCACAAGTGCTAGCATTCAAACCACAACGGAGTAGCTCTTGTGTGGCGTCACACGTCATCCGTATACACTGCAACAGGAAGTGCTTCCCCCTTATACATACCAGGAACTACCGACTCATGGTGTCAGTGCACAGCCAGTAACAGAGACGTCAACATAAATGACAAAGCGAACAAGAACAACACTTTTCCACACTCAGAAGCATCGTCAACAGTCAACAGTATAATAATGCACACGCTACTGCCACAAGGATACCCAGCATCCTTTGCAGTGCACACAGTCCTTCGGGGTTGAATGAACTAAGTTAAAATTATTGCCACTCCACATTTGTACACATCTCAAATTTGTTTAAAACCATTAGATGGATGTACAGATATTTCTGATAAACCTTAAACTGACTCTCCCACAGGAAGAAGTTCATGAGTTTGCAGGAAAAAGTTAAAGAAACGGAGACACACTTTGCTACAATCTGGGTCATACAAATGTTTCTCTCTTAGTGGAAACACTGTTTAATTATAAAAACGAAAACAGCAAAAACACGAGTCTCACACAGACACAAACAGGCTGCACGCTCTCGCTCTCTCTCACTGGCTCTGGTCACACGTAGAAGTTACGCGTTTCTGTACGACGATGACGACGCTCCGAACACATTAACGTTTAACACAAAGTTAGATTTTTAGATACAAAAGTCCAGGGGAGCGATGCGTGAGGTCTGTCAGCGAGAACAGGATCAATGACGTCTGTGCACACGCATGGTTTGTTTGCAACGTGTCTGCTCTGAGAGATTTGAGACCATTAGTTGCCATGTGGGAGAATAGCAATGTGTTGGTTATACAGAAACTAATCAATCTATTAAAAACTCAAAAGAAACATTTCTAAGTTTGGTTAATTGTCGCAACTTGTGGCTACAACCTGAAGCAAATGCAGATGTATGGTTTTAATGACATGAACCTGATCGCTGTTCAAACTGTGTGAATGATCCAATTCAGATCAATCGAACTGAATACCAGGTCATTTATTTTTATATTATACTAAACAAAAATATAAACACAACACTTTGGTTTTGGCTGCCATTTTTCCCGAGCTGAACTCACGGATCTAAGATGTTGTCGAAAGACCTTTACCTCAGAACTGTTAGTGAGCACTTCTCCTTTGCCGAGATAATCCATCCACGTCACAGGTGTGGCATAGCAAGGTGCTGATTAGACAGCATGATTATTGCATTACTGAGAAGTGCTCAATACAGACTGACACAAATTATGAACGATACTTGAGAGGAAAAGGCCTCTGGTGCGCATGGAAAAAGTCTTAAATCTTTGAGTTCAGCTCGTGAAAAATGGCAGCCAAAACAAAAGTGTTGCGCTTATATTTTGTTCAGTGTGCGTTGTGAACGTATGCTCTGACTGAACACAACGGAGGTCACAGAGGACAGATAACTTGTGATTTCTGCTGTTTTGTTTCAGCCACACCACAAAATGACCACTGTGAAAAGTTGTAACAGGACCGTGTCAACATGTGTCCTGCATGGAAGAAAGTTTTAAAAAGTTTCCAGTTACCGTAGAACAATTCTTTGTGTTGACTGTTCAACCTAAAGCTAAGCCTGCAGTTCAAACACTGGGTCTAACATAAAGAGCTCACTCAGCACGAAAGTTAGTTTTTGATTCACAGCTGAGAAAGGTCAGATTTCAAGAAACCTTTAAATAAATGAAAGAAAGTTTGGCACCTACATAATCGTCTGAACTTCTGCGCTCTTATTCTGATTCCAGAGTTCTTCGATCTTTAAACACCTGCTTTGATTCTTCTCTCATCTAGATTATTTAGGAACACGGTGCTCCTGCAGTAGAACAGCCTTCCATTAGCAATGAGGTCTGTCTCGCCCTTAAAACAAAGATCACGACCGCTTTGTTCTTCTACACTTTTTAAAGAGCAGTTTCAACATTTTAAGTATGTTTTTGTAATTATAATTATGTACTGTATGTAGTATTATATGTAAATATTCCACAATTTATGCTCTTTTAGTCAATTTTTACTTGACTTTATCACTAAGTAGGCAAACATTTGTTACATTATGTCTCTGTGTGTTTGTCTGTTGTGTTAGCAAAATATCAGTACCACTTTACAATAAGGTTCCCCTTATAGATGGATAATAGTTTATAGATATGTTATTAATTCCACTATATAACTTTATAAATCATTAATAACTGCTTATTATGCATTAATGAAGGTGACAGAAACAAAACTGACCAGTTTGTTGCCAAATAGTGAGTCAAATCTGTTCACCTATATATTTAATCTAGAGTTGTTATATTAAACATTTCAGACTGAGTTACTACCTTGTAAGCAAATAAACATTTGTAAACCTATTTTTAAAGGATATAATATTAGTTGCAGATACTTATAATCCAGTGATAAAGTATAATGTTTAATATAACAACTCTAGATTAAATATATAGGTGAACAGATTTGGCTCACTATTTGGCAACAAACTGGTTAGTTTTGTCTTTTTGTCATCTTTCATTAATGCATAATAAACAGTTATTATTATATAAGTGTTTATAGAGACATTACTAACATATCTATAAACTATTTATTAGCATCTATAAGGAGAACCTTATTGTAAAGTGGTACCAAAATATCTAATGAACCACTGAACATCAAAGTTTATGCTCAATAATCCAGGTAACAAATCCAACAAAGTTCAGTCAGGTCAACTGGACGGTTTCATTATGTTTTTGTTGAAACGTTTCATCTTTCATCCAAAGGACTTCATCTGTTCGAGGAGCCACAACAAATTCAGTCCCACAAGCAGCACACCCATGTAGTTTGCCAACCAGTTTGATGGCAATAAGATGGTTTTTGGAGTCCGTGGAGGATGGAACGGGTTGTTACCTGGATTATTGAGCATGAACTTTGATGTCTAGAACCACTTTGGCTATGGCTGCCTCAGAGGAGTCGACGGGGGGAGAGGGTGGACTCCAGAAACCATCTTATCACCATCAAACTGGTTGGCAAACTACATGGGTGTGCTGCTTGTGGGACTGAATTTGTTGTGGCTCCTCGAACAGATGAAGTCCTTTGGATGAAAGATGAAACGTTTCAACAAAAACTTAATGAAACCGTCCAGATGACCTGACTGAACTTTGTTGGATTTGTTACCTGGATTATTGAGCATGAACTTTGATGTTTTGAACCACTTTGGCTATGGCTGCCTCAGAGGAGTCGACGGGGGAGAGGGTGGACTCCAGAAACCATCTTGTCACCATCAAACTGGTTGGTCCACTATGTGAGTGTGCTGCTTGTGGGACTGAGTTGTTTGTGGCTCCTCAGAATGATGAAGTCCTTTGGATGAAGGACGAAACATTTCAACAGAAAAATGAAACCGTCCAGAGGACCTGACTGAACTTTGTTGAACCACTGAACAGTTTTTAATGAAACTCTCAAAGTAATCAAAGGATGTACACCTGGCTACCTTTCAGAGTCAACTTGAGTCAAGATGGTAGTCACAGCTCATCATAAGAAGCAAATACAACAAAAAAATAGCTATATGTTAGTCAGTTTTACAGATATTAAGGTGAAATTTGATGTGGTAGTAGCTGAGAGTCATCCACAACACATACTTTGAGTGCAACATCTCACAGTACTGAATCAGATCATGCATTACGTTAACTTCTTGGTTTGTTGAAAAGGGCTACAAGTCGAGCATTTCTCAGCAAAAGAGGATTTTACTCTGCATTCCTTCAAGGAATGCTTGGCCAGTAATATTTACTTTCAGTCTGAAACACGTGCACAGTTCGACATTCTGGCATTTGTGAAAAACGGCAACAGCTTTTCAGAGGAAATGTTTGTACCTGTAAATAAAAAGTTGTTTAAACCTAACGATGGCACGATGTTCACATGAGAGGACAGACATCAGGACTTTCTACGTGTATAAAAATGGAGTTTTACAGCACATGGACTGTATGAAGAATATGGTTCTGTACACGTTCAAGTGTAAAGCTGCTCTGGTAGACTCCTAAAATAATTCCAACTGCAGCCGAGCACAATGTGGGCTTTTTACTTGAGGATGTATGAACATCTAAAGTCTTATAAGCTCCAGGTTCTTCATTCAAGTCCATTTAAAATATTTTGCCTCTTTAACTCTTCCTAAGGCTGCTTCTAAAAAAGACAGAGACATGGAGGCAGATTAATAACGCTGGTTCTTGGCGAGCTTGAATCTCTTTCTCATTTCGATATTTTTTATTGAACATTTTTACGTGCGCATGTTAAATGGCTGAAAGACACTTACTAACTGTACACAACAATACACTGTTTAAAAAGTGTGTGTGTGTGTATTCTGAGTGACTCTAGTTTAGTCTTGTTTCAGCCAGTCTCTTGTCCAACAAACCCGACAAACATACTGGAGTAAAACCCGAGCCAAGTCACATCTTGCCACGTTGCCTCCCCTTAAACAAATCAGACCACAGAGGCTAATAAAAAATAAAGCGTGCGTGCAGAGCTGGCTTCCTCAAACAGGGGGCTGGAGGGTGGGGACCAAAGGGGGAGCCGTTCTCAGCTACAAGACTTAAAGCTGCTGTTCACACTGAACAAAAAGTGCCAGTCTCCATTTCCCACACCCCCTGTTCACTGCTGTTCATTGCTGCTTTGATGCTATATTGTTCTTCACCATTCTTCCCATAGGAAACTTTAGTGAAAGAGGACGTTCCATCTTCAGACCAGTTACTGCTGTCCCAGCACAGCCAGCTTCAAACTTCACTCTTCAGAGACGGATGCAGCGGCTAAAGAAAGCAGAAGAGTGACTGGCTTGAGGCAGAAATGGGCCCAGCACGTCCAGTCATCCAGGGCCTGTCTGCTGTTGGCTGTCATCACTTGGATTAATATAAAAATTAAATTAAATAACAATAAAGGAAGTGGTTGTTTAAATGAGTCATCCTTACCAAGCAGATGGAGAAAACCAGCACAGTGAAGCGAGCCGCCTTGTGACACGTGCAACATTGAAGTCACCACAGTCCTATAATCCACACGCACTGCCTCCTGACATTAACAGAATTAATTAAATATGACTGCTTTAATGTCGTGCTTTGGCCAAAGGTCAAAACAATTTTAATGACTTTTCAAAGCAACTTGTGTTGTCTGTGATTTTAAATCTCCAAAGTTGTGTGTGCAATTAAAAAAAGATTTTTTTGATCATTTAGTTTTAGAAAGTTTATATTATGCTGCGAGGCCACATTAGAGCGACGACAAATACTGACTGGCATTAGAGTTGATATTTTTTACATTTTAATTTCTCTTGCAGACTTAATTAAGCTAAACGTTTTCAAAGCAAGGTCAAAAAGTTATCCATCTATCCATCCATCCATCCATCCATCCATCCATCCATCCATCCATCCAACCATCCATCCATCCATCATCTGCTTCTTCCTAAGTCAGGTCTTGGGGGCAGCAGCGTGAGCAGGGAGGCCCAGACATCTCTTTCCACAGCCACCTCTTCCAGCTCTTCTGGGAGGACTCCAAGGTGTTCCCAGGCCAACTGAGAGACATATGCCCCTTTTCCACCACTCCTCCTCAGCCCCAGCTCTGCTCAGCTCGAGCGCTTTTCCACCAATACTTTTTAGCTGATTCGGCCCCTTTTTTTGTCCCTGCTTCTCTGGTGGGACCGTTCGAGCTGAGTCGGCACCTAAACATGATGTCAGAACACTGTTGGTCACTGACTGGTCAGGGGGAGGAGTCACTGGATCTCTCAGAAACTTTTCACTTTGCAATGTCTCATAACTCGGAGCAGCGGCTGGATCTATTTTTAAGATTTAAAAAAAATATTGACAACACCGTGTTTAATGCTGAAGTCCAGGCGTTTTTTGTGTTTGGTGACCGACGACAAAATTACAGCGAGCGGAGTCACCGCGGAGGATCATACGAGCTGCTGAACCGTTGAAGCGCCCTCGACCTCGCATGCTCACAAAGGCCGGATTTTGAGCCCTGGCAGGCGGGTGTACCAGGACGGAGGGTGGAAACGTTTTTTTTATTTTTATTTTATGTATAAAAAAGTAATTTTTTTTTTTTATCAGTGAAGAATAAAAATAAATAAACGGTGCCGGCTTTATCATTAAATCCTGTTTTCACTTTGACTTTATTAAATAATCTGTAAACTAAAGTGAACTCAGCTGAAAAATCATAAAAAGACAAAATGATTGGATCTTTCATGGAATATTACCCCCAAACGTTTAAAGAAGAGTTACAGCCTTTAGTTCAACTTTATTTTAACCTGCAGATGAACAAATCACAAAACAAGAATTACACTTTAAATCAAAGCTAAAATAAAATCTGTATACAAGAAACAAAACCACATATTTAAATTGAACAGTAAAAGTAGACACAATGAGTGCAAATACATCATATGAAGAAGAAAAATATAGATATATAGATGTTTTTGTAGAATCTGGTTCATCAGATTTAATTCAGTTTATTTATACAGAGCCAAGTCACAACAGAAGTCGTCTCAGGGAAATTACCATAAATATTCATATTTAAAAATAATAATTTAACATTATTGATCTGAGGAGCAGACTGCTTTGAGTTTAACTCATCGCAGAACTCTCACTCTTCATGGTGAACTAAAGTTCATTAAAAGTTCATTAGCAGGATTATGGATTCTGGACACACCTCCAGAACCGGTCCTGAAGTGTGGTGGAGATCCAGGCTGATCTGAGCAGGGCTGAGTAGGAGTGATGGAAAAGGGGCAATAGTCGCTCCAGCGTGTCCTGGGTCATCCCCGGTGTCTTCTCCCAGTTGGACATGCCCGAGGCACCTGCCTAGGGAGGCGCCCAGGGAGCATCCTTACCAGATGCCCGAACCACCTCAACTGACTCCTGTTGATGTGGAGGAGCAGCGGTTCTACTCAAGTCTCTCCTGATAACTGAACTTCTCACCCTGTCTCTAAGGGAGAGCTCAGCTACCCTACAGAGGGAAACATTTCAACCGCCTGTATCCTCAATCTCGTTCTTTCGTTCACTACTCAGAGTTTGTGACCATAGGTGAAGGTAGGAACGTAGACCAACTTGTAAACAGAGAGCTTTGCCTGACAGCTCAGCTCCCTCTTCACCATAACAGACCGGCACAGAGTCCAAAATACTGCAGACGCTGCATCAATCCATCTGTCAATCTCATGCTCCATTCTTCCCTCAATCATGGACAAAACCCCGAGATACTTGAACTCCTCCACTTGAGGCAGAACCTCACCCTCGACCTGAAGAGAGCAACCCACCCATTTCTGACTGAGGACTATGACCTCAGATTAGGAGGTGAAAAAAGTTATCTACAACAGGTAATATACTATCTGTTCATGCTCTATTCACAGAACAACTCTTCAAAAGATATGAGCTATCCCTTTAATATTGGGTGTAGTTTTGGAAGGGATTATATTTGCTTTATTCTTTATAATTCCAATTAAGGGCAACATTTAATGAAAACCTATGGTAGATGCGACCTTGCACTTTTTAAGACTTTTAAACTTTGTGTTCAACGACCATTTCATCGCTTAGTTTTCACTGAAAAAAGGTATGGATCAGTAATTAAAGTGTTCGACTTTCTGAGTTTAACACAGTCTGAAAGTGTTTAGACTGTGTGTACAGGAAACAGTCATACTGGTTTAATTCCACACCAGCAAGCTTTTGACAGACATTCAATCTGAAGATGATGGTTAAAAAAAAGTTCAATTTTTACCTTATACAGAGAATTAACTACAACTTTAGTGAAACACTAAGAAACCACTTTGTGATCCAATTAACAATGAATGTCATGACTGAGAGCAACAAACTCCTGTAGCTTTGGTAAAAATGCACAGGGCTTTAGAAGCACATGAATTACCTCATGCAGATGTGATAATAAAAAGAATAAAAGGAAACCTTCCCTTGGTTCTGCGGGCTTGGACCCATGATGGTGCAGGTAACTGCAGTCTGACAGTGGCTTGAAAATGGTTTCAAACTGAGACCTTTCAGTAATGTGGAGACTGTTCCTTCCAATTAGCAGAACAGCTTAATCAATGAGACACTTCCCTACACCTTTTAGCCACACCCCTAATCGTTAATATGTTGTCATGGCAGCAGTCTACACACACAGGATGTAATTAGTGAGCTGCTAGTTTATTAAAGAAGAACAACATGTTTAAACAAAGACTAAACATGGTACCATCATAGTAACACATTACAATCTCAGATTTTATTAGTTTTGCTGATTTGCTGTGCAAAGGACCTGTGCATGTTTTACCTGAACACAGCAAAGATACATAAAGGTTAAAACACCTTTCAGTGTCAATTTGAAGTTTTTATTACTGTAGTCACATTTTGACCAGTGAACATTCACAGCAGGAGCATTATGTTTGAAAAATCCTATTTATGAACTTTCTTGTTGCTGAAAAGTATAAAAATAGCATGATTGATACAGATAAACTAGACAAAATTGGCTAAACCGATTTAAAAAAACAACAACTACGGTACGTATTTTCATATTGAATTCACTCAAAAATGTCTCAACCCAGTAAAAAATATATATATATATATATATTTTTTTTTTTATACAGAGAGGTTCTGGAAATGTCCGTTGAGAAGCCCAAAAGCTGCACATTAAGTAAATAAATCAGCTAAATGATAAACATTTTATTTATGTATTTCAATGTACCACTGATTTCCTTCTAAATAATAAAATATTTGATACAAAACTCCAGCAGTTGCTCTCCTCAGCTTCTAGACGTTTACAAAAATATAAATATTCCCTTCTTTTTTTTAATTTACACAATGTCCCAACTTTGTCACCATTGTGGCTGTACATAAAGTAGTTATTAATTTTAATTAACCTCCTCAGTAAGTGTACATACTATATATTCTGAAAAAAATTAAAGCATTTAAACTTAATGGATTTCTTTAATTTAAGGTGATAATATTTTGTATTAATGTACTGCTTCACAGTAAACACAGTTAATACTTGCAGGACCCGAAGTGTTTGGTTTTGTTTATTTTCTCGTCCTCTGGGTATCGTTTAACTAAAAATACTAAAAGTCGGATGAGAGCCACTAAAGAAGAGTTGTGAGGTGTAAAGGCGCATGCAAAAGTCAATAAAATAAAAATAAAATCACAAATAAATTAATAAATGCCGTTAAGATTAAATATAAACTTTGACTGAAAAAGTGCACTAAAAACCGAGACTTTCTTGAGCAGCACGAAGCCCCGGCTGGCTTACAGTAAGTCATCAGCGAGGTCTAGTCAGAGAACATCATCTTCTCGTCCACCTCTGCCTTCCTCCTCACCTTACTCTTCTTGCACTTGTTTTCCGTGATGACAGTGAAGAAGCACGTTCACCACATAAACACCCGCCCTCTATTTATTTGAGTCCAAAAACTGCACGGCACAGGGGAAAAAATATGATTGCTGGTGGGAGGAGTGGAAGAGGAGGGGAGAAAGGTACACAACCACACACTGCAGATTCAGCAGCGCACACACACGCACGTGGACAGGGGCACACACACTCCTGCCTGAGCATCTAAATCACATTAGCCGCCTGCCTGCCATCCATCACTCCCACAGACAAAAGCACATGCAGGAGAGGCGGGGACACTGCATGGCAACATGCATAACCACACACACACACACACACACACACACAAAACCGAGCACACCTTGAAACCAGGAGGTGGCACACACAGGCACACACAGGGGACTATCTTATTACATACAATCACAAATCAACTTCCATTCACGTCCAGGCTCATCACTGTCAGCTTGCATCAATCGAAGGTTTCCTCGCTCCAAAGTTCCCCTGGTTTCCTCGAAAGTCCACACACAGAGCAGAAAGTAAAACATACTATGGCTGCTTTAAATATTTAAAGCTGTAGGAGCTAAGCAGTGGCAGAGCAGCGTTTTGAGAAAGGTTTTGAGTGTGCATTGGTCTTCTCCCATCAAGAAGGAGTGTGTGTGTTTGTGTGTGTATGTGTGTGTGGGGGGGGCAACTTCCAGTTCTCTATGGGTATGTTTGCAGACCCACGTTTTGTTTGAGGTGATTCTTATCTTGAAGATGGTAAGTGCCTGTGGGGGGGCTCCTTACCTAATGGGAGGCAACATATAGAGTGAGTGTGTGTGTTTTAATTTAATGGGTTGTCTCTTGGGTGAAGTAATTACCTGGTAGAACTTTAGAGGTTGGGCTGAAGAAAATGAGAGGAGAATAAGAAATGATGTAGGATGCAGGACAAACTTTGATGTGTGCTCTATATATTAGAGGACCATGTGGTGCCTCTGCACCGTGCAGCAGGGACGTGCAGTAAGGACATGTAGCAGGGACGTGCAGCAGGGTCATGCAGCAGGGACATGTAGCAGGGACATGCAGCAGGGTCATGTAGCAGGGACATGTAGCAGGGACATGCAGCAGGGTCATGCAGCAGGGACATGTAGCAGGGATGTGCAGCAGGGACATGCAGCAGGGACATGTAGCAGGGATGTGCAGCAGGGTCATGCAGCAGGGACGTGCAGCAGAGATGTGCAGCAGGGTCATGCAGCAGAGATGTGCAGCAGGGATGTGCAGCAG
>NC_056508.1:20561326-20562374 GCF_014905685.2 Nematolebias whitei | reverse complement strand
ACATGCAGCAGGGTCATGCAGCAGAGATGTGCAGCAGGGATGTGCAGTAGGGACATGCAGCAGGGTCATGCAGCAGGGACATGCAGCAGACGTGCAGCAGGGACATGCAGCAAGGACATGTAGCAGGGACGTGCAGCAGGGACATGTAGCAGGGACATGCAGCAGGGTCATGCAGCAGGGACATGTAGCAGGGACGTGCAGCAGGGTCATGCAGCAGACGTGCAGCAGACGTGCAGCAGATGTGCAGCAGGGGCATGCAGCAAGGACATGCAGCAGGGACGTGCAGCAGGGACGTGCAGCAGACGTGCAGCAGACGTGCAACAGACGTGCAGCAGACGTGCAGCAGACGTGCAGCAGGGGCATGCAGCAAGGACATGCAGCAGGGACATGCTCGCTTATCGAATCGACCTCTCTCCCTCCTCTCTCCAGCTTTGTCTGGTTAACTCAGTAACTTCCAAATCCTCCTCTCTTAGTTTTCTGCCTCTCATCCTCCAGCAGCCGTTCAGGATCTCATCTCTCTCTCTCCTTGTTAAGACGCCGCTGTGACCTCTCAACTCATTATGGATCCAGAGAACACAGACGAGCGCTTAAGGTGCTCGATATGTGCCATCTCAAGACACTGTCGGACCTGAGCGCTTAGGAACAGCAGCAACAATTAGACAGTAATTCACTGCACAGTGTAGAGAATAGAGTTCATATCATCTGCCCCCTCCCCACACACAAAACAGCCGTTTGATGTGTAATGAGAGAAACCATTAGCAGTAAAAAGTGGGCTCTCCCCTCCCTGCTGCTCAGCAGATCTTAGTCAGAGCCACAGTTACATGTCTATTTATACATTCACTCCTCTTTGGACGTTCTTCCTCTGACAGAGCACAGTTTGTGAACAACACAGTCAACAATCCTGCATTCCTCCCGCCCTTCTGTCTCACTCTCTATCTCCCCCCCCCTCTTCTGCTGCTGCTTCTCTGACTCTCCTCATCCCATCCCCCCCTTTTCCCTGCCAGTCTCCTCCCACTCCTATACCCTCCCCCCTGCTCTTTCCTGCTCT
>NC_056508.1:20517033-20561316 GCF_014905685.2 Nematolebias whitei | reverse complement strand
TCTGAGAATGTGACTGGAAAGACTTAAAGTGTCCCTGCTCCTCCACAAACTCTCTCCATTTTTATCACTTCAAGCTTGGTTTTTTTTTAATCATTGGTTTCCTTTTGTTTTCAACTTTCCAACCACCCATGTTTATTTAAACCCCCCTGATCACAGAGGACCGCTGCTGATCTAAACAGGTAGGAAGAAATGGATGGCTTCTTTTTTTTTTGGGGGGGGGGGGGGGGGGGGCATTTCAGTACATTTTCTCTGTTTTCCCAAACAGATGTCACCTTGACTGAATGTGGGTTGAAAACCGCAGGATCAACAGCTTCGCTTCAAGACGGAGCAAGTCCCCCCACAGCGCTGACTGAGGGTCCATGTTGGGGTCTATTCAAAACAACACGCATACAACATACAACGGAGACACACCCCACATGCTGCCACTGCAAGTGTGTGTGTGAGAATGCTCAGTGAGTCTATGAAAGGAGGGAGGGGGGGTAGTTAGATCATAGCATTGGAGAGGAGGGGCGGTTCTGGAAAAAGAGAGTGGGCATGACAGGCAACAGCACGTAGAATGGCTGCGAGCCACTTGTTAGGAGACAAGCCAGGGTGCGTGAGTTGTGTCTGCTAGAGAGAGGGTATTTTATTTAGAACTGCTTCATCCTTCTGTGTGGGATTAATTAGCAGCCACAGCTTCTGAAGAAGCTCCCACTGCTCTATACTCCACACACGAACAGAACCACCGTCTCCTCACTGCTTCTCGTCCACCTGGCTGCGAGAACGAGACGGAGGCAGGCGGGCAGAGACCCTCAGGAGAGCAGCAGGCTGTGGACCTTCAGAACGTGTGCAGATAAAATGTAGATGAACAGCGAGACGAGATGAAATATACAGCTACAGCTAGCCACCTGTGGCTGACTTTCTCCTCGCAGGCACCATTCGGTCCTCCTCTCCACCCACAAAGTAAAAATGTGTCAGCTACAACAGCTGGACTAAAGGAGGAATGCCAGGATAGTCGAGGAGTCCTGATAAAACCAAAGCTGCCACAAGTTCCACCTGTGGCTCTACTGACATGAGTGCCATAATGTATCTGCTGGAATCATTGTGATGCAAACCTGACAGCAGCAGAAAAAATAGAATTTAAATGAAATGTCTGAGGAAGAAGTCATTTGAGGACCGCAGCATTCCACTTGGGTTAAACGGACCATGTTCAGATGACCCAGTCTAAATCACGAGCTGGTGTAATAGTGTAAACATGTGAGGTTTAATCACTACCCCTTCAAATGACAGTGCAGCACAGCAGTAACTACTTTTGTTTGTAATAGCATTTATAAATGTGGACCATAAGGAAGAAGCTGAACTGAAAAGGATGTGCCAATGATCGTTGGAGCTACTGGCCCATTGGGTAAATAAATCTAATGGCGTTTTTGCATTGTAAGGTCTGGGCAGGCTCTGGTCAATTCAGCCCAGTCTTCCAAGTCTGCACAGCCTTGATTATTTTTGTATGTGGGCAGGATCGTCATAGCAAGAACGCCTGAGGCTCTCGTGAAGTCATTTTTTGCGAAGCCCAACACTAGAAAGCATGGACCCTCCTGCTTTCTATTATAGAATAGAATAGAAGAGAAACAGCCTTTATTGTCCCACGGATGGGAAATTCAATTGATTTATAAAAAAAACACAAGTTAAAAAGGCAGAAAAAGCTGAATTCTGCTAGAACATAGCAGAAAGATACATGAGAGTGTGCAAGGCCATACAGCTGTTTCATGCCGAAGGCGGGAGTGCAAGATAGTGTATGAAGGTAAGATAATGGTAGTTTGTCTGCAGTCACATGTACAACCATGGCATTGAACCAATGGTCTGAGGTCTGCTGATGTCAAATCTTGGGTACGAGTTGGCCTGCATGGAATTCTCTGGGTTCCAAAAGCAGAGATGGAAGTGGGCTAGACCACCCACTGCAAAGAAGCAAAACCCAGGTTGGGCCTACTCAGGCCATGCCAGGCCTTACAATGCAAAAGGACTATAAAAGAACTAAAAGAGAACCTTGAAGGAATAGGAGGAAGTATGGGTGTAAATCACCAGTTTTACCACAATATGATACTATACTGATTTGTTTGTTTGACGATACGATTTTTCTCGATATCACAATGTCTGTCACGATACGATTCTATTCGATTCACAAGTCTGCGATCGATATATTGCGATATAAAATGCCAATCTCATTTACATGTAAATAAATTTACAAAAACAATTCAAATATGATTTAACCATTTTATTTTTGTTATTACAGGCACCAGGCATTTAAATAAAAAAAAAACTTTTTGTTCTTAATTAATGAAAAAATAAAAATAAATGACCTGTTCCGTATAGTCTCACATTTCTCATGTTTAAGTGCATTTTTTAAACCAGTTAATTAATAGTGCCCTGAATACCTTTCGGTAATAAACAAAAATAGATATTGAGTTTACATAACATGGCTATCAATGCCGCGTTTCTTCTTCAGGTGAACGGCCAAATTTGTTGTTTCCTTAGTTTTTTAACTCACACTGGCACCTGTTGCATACGACATGAGTTTTGTCTGTTGAGCCGTCCTTCTGTCCTTCCAAAATCCAGCAGGAGAGTGAATGTCATTATCTGTGTTTTCTGCCTCGTCTGCCATGTTGCTGAGGCGGCCGCAGAGCGCAGCCGCGCACGGAAATGGTGACACAGACGTGCCTTGGGAATTTCAAAATAAAAGCGTATTTTAAAGATGACAATATGAATCGATGTTTTAGTTTTGCCGCGATATAATTGAATCTTTAATCATTTAATCGATATATTGATTTAAATCGATGTATTGTTACACCCCTAGGAGGAAGTGTTCAGGAACGTTAGTGGTGATGAATGTGTCGAAGAACATCAAAGTGTCTGATGATGTCCGTTTTTGTGAGTTCCTTCTAAACTAACATTTCTGAGTTGAAATATGGACAATTGTTTTCTGTTTTAGATCCTGTTTCTCCAAAAAATACAAAAAATAAGTGTTTCTATGTTTTATAAATATCACAAAAAGTTAAAGCATTTTAGGACAAACAGGAGTTTTACCCAACACCAGTATAATGATCTGTCACACTTCACTTTGGGTCAAGAGGTCTCAGAGTTACTCCAAGGTTTAGGGTTACACAGTTAATGGACTTTTTGAAAAACACATCATGTCAGCTACACAGACCATCCTTCTGCTGCGTCAAATCCAACAACCCCCACGACCAAAAACCATTCCCATTCTCCCACATCCACTCTGTTTCCTGCCTGCTTTGCTGAAGATGAGTAAAAGTTACAGAATAAAGCAAATATAAAGCTCATAAAAATAATAATCAGGATACTGTTGCCCTAAATGTTCTCCAGTACTAGTTGGTAAATTCAAACTAAAAACACTCAAAGTCACACATTCACACTAATGTTCGTCAGCCCAGCAACAAGTTACCTCCTCACCTCTTTAACCCCTCTGGCTATATTTCTGCTCTTGTGTGCAGCTGAAGTGTGTCAGGTCAAAGGTTAAATGCAGAACAGTCACAAATTAGTCCTGACATGTCAGAGCTGAATAAACGTGCACGCTTCTGAGTGATGTGCTGCCAAAAAAAGACACCGACATCCAGCAACTGGGAATGAAAATAAGTTGGAGCAGCACACAAGCTTTTCTTTCTTAAACTATTGTTTATAGTCTCTCAGCTAGTCAGAAGTAATTAACTAATTAGCTGAAGGAGTTGGAGGAAGTTTCCCACTAAAGAGCAGGACACGATGCTCAACTAGAAATCCTGCTAAAAAAGATGATGGGTGCGAATTGCTAAACGTCTCCTGCAGTCCTCATCGAGTCGATTC
Organism: Nematolebias whitei; assembly: GCF_014905685.2. Classification (NCBI taxonomy): domain Eukaryota; kingdom Metazoa; phylum Chordata; class Actinopteri; order Cyprinodontiformes; family Rivulidae; genus Nematolebias; species Nematolebias whitei. Next base: position 20,557,485 of record NC_056508.1, on the reverse strand, counting down.
AAACCTCGGTTCCTGTCACACAGACTAACAGTTCGTGTCAACAACAACAAGTGTTGGAAAAAAAAATGCAGCAAACTGTAGAAAAAGAAAAATCAGTATTTTTCATTCATTCAACCTTTATTTATACAGGTTAGTCTCATTGAGCCACGAGGATTCATTTTCAAGAGAGACCTGATTTAGACAAAGAACACAGACGAGGTACAGACAACAGTGGTCAATCATGTAACCATACTGTAGACCAGCTGATTCCACCGACTCATCAGAATCAAGACTGAAGTTTTAGATGGCGTCTGTTCTGTTCCAGTTAAACACAAGTCTTAGTTTTGTAACATTGTTGTGCATTAATTTTTAAAAAGTAATTGACACCAGCAGATTTGCATGCAGTCCTTTGAAAAAGTGTCTGTTGTTTAGAAAATAACTAGCCGAGTCGTAGGAGATTATAAAAAGCCGAGTACGTTGCAGAAAACAACTAAAACATGACAGCTTTACATGATAATACAATTTACAATATAACGTACAATTTTATTTAATTCCAACATAAGAAGGGAGAATGTAAGGGAGACCTTTGTCCACCATGACTTGTGTTTTCCATCAGAAAAACCAAGCTAAAGGAACAAAGAGGGCACCGAAACTTCCGGCTGCGCCACACATTTGTTCAAAACTTTTTTTGAAACATCTACGCTGAGTGACGACAAAACCACGTTCATCCACTTCTCAAAGAGCTGAAAGACAAAGCATCACCACCAAACTAATCAAATGGTTAATGTAAAAACTAAAAAAACCAATAAAATGTTTGAGAATGTAGACAAAGGTACAGATAGACAACAAAGTCTTCCTTAAATATTTGCTGAAGTTTATTTGTGCTTAGGAGGCTGAAGAATACAAATCAATTTCTGCTGTAACATAAGAAACTAGAGAAATCGCTGTACATTTCCTGTGAAAATGCATTGTGGATGCTTATTGCTTAGTGACTTTTGCTGAAAGCTCCTGAAGAAGCTGAAACAAGGACAAAAATATTTAATAGCTGAACTGTTACAAAAAACAACGGAAAAGCAGCAGAAATGTGTAGAAAAAGCCGAATGTAGCAGAAATGTAGCAGAAATTAGCAGAATAAGCTGAAATAGGAAGAGGCTGAATAAATTATAGAAAATATGAAAGTAACAAAAAGAAACTGAAATATGCAGAAAAATATGATGAAATTAGCAACAAAAAAAGTAGCTAAAAATCTGAAAAGAGAAGAGGCTGAAAGGAGCACAAAGGACTGAAATCATCTGAAAGATACACTAAAATTAAAGATTAGGGAAAAAAGCAGCAAAAAGATTCGAATTTACTTAAAAATACCTCAAAAGTAGCTGAAACCACAGAAAAAGAAACCAAATTTAGCAGAAATAAGCTGAAGGGAGCATAAAAAGTTGAAATTAGCAGAAAGCAGCTGAAAGCAGCTGAACCAGAACACAAGCCGAATGAGCAGCAAACAGTTTTAAACAGCTCAAAGGGTTTGAAGGAAGTGGAGGCTGAAAAAGCTAAATATTTAAAAAAATGCAACAACTGCACAAATACTAGAAGTCATAGCAGGAATGTTCTGGATGAGATGAACATTTATATTTAAATTGCTGAAATAGCACAAAAATTGTGGAATGGGTTACGTGCCAAAAAATGTACACAAGAAAAATGGATCTCTGTGTTGAACTCTGTGTTGAACGCACACAATACAATCAGGGATCCTTCGAATCATTACAACATCGTCAAAGTAGACTGCTGTACAGAGTTTAGCAGCTTCGGTCTCATTAATATTTTACGGTAACTGGCTTTCCTTGATCATATTTCCTCATCTTACCATCATGTGCTTTTGTTAAATAAATTGCAGAACTGGTAGGTATGGACACACATGAAGCATCTGAGCATCCCGGACAAGCTGTTAGACAAATGATCAGTTTGTTGACACACTTTGCTCTTTCCTGAGCTCCGCTGACCAGAACTAAAGGTTGAACTGGAGGTGTCCCGCAGGTAAATTATTAATGGCTTCTTGTTGTTTCCTCTCTTAACCCTTGCTCTCCCTCTGTTCATCGCCTCGTCCCTTTCTCTTGCGCCGAATGTTGTTTTCCGTCTCTCATTCCATTATCCTAACCTTCTGCTCTTCTTCCTCTTGCTCCCTCCCTCCTTTTCTTCAAGCGTAGAACAGAGATGGGGTTATTTTTAGACTTGGTGAGACAGGGCAGGAGATCGTGCTGGGCTAACACGTACTCTCCGCAAGGCTTAAACTGGAGACCTGTCAACGACGTGTGACAGGAAAACCGTTTTCAGTTGCATTCACTGTAGAGTGTGTTTCCGTGCTTGTGACATAGTCAGTATTACCAAGTTTGTTCCCATCCAGAAACAGAAAAGTCCAAGACAACAGTGTAGTTTTCATACAGCTTGATTAGAGAGTAAAAGTAATTTTTCAGGGGCTGCTGAAAGTTTTAGATGTGCCACTGCTCCATCACGCATGATTCACATGACTGTACCTCCTCAGCATGTGATCAAGTTCTGCAGAACTCTGATAAAGACCCACTTACTGTTTGTTAAAGCAGGGCAGAAATCTAAACCAGGCAAGACAGTGGCCCCGCCAAGGAACAGAGTTGGAGACCACCGGTGTACAAGCTCATAAAAATATTTGATAGGTGGGTCAGTGAACAGAAAGTCTGTAATAGTTTGATTTATCATAATTGTTTCATTTTACTACAAACATAAAACAGAAGCCAGACATGCTCTTAGCAATAATTAGGCATTATTAGATGCTTTTAGAACAAACTGTTTAAGTGACTCTCTGAGGACTGCTAGTCCCATAAAAAGGTTATAACGTCGATGGTTAGTAAAAACCTCAGAATAGAAGTACTGACATGCGCAGAGTGGTAAACTCTCCTTAAAAAAACAACACAGAAGAAGTTCTACTTCCGGTTTACAGCCGGGATGAACGTAAACAAACCCGAGCACCCAAAATGTTCCCGCGACAGGTTTTAATGACGGTGGAGACGTTTCTGCACTCCCTGACTGAGCTACAGGTAACACAGATCATTTTGAGCTCTTTCTAAGTTTCTAGTAGAAATGTTGTCGCTCACCGACCAGTTTTGCTTCCCCGACATGCTAACATTATTATTAGCATTAGCCAGGTGGAAATGACATAGTCGCACATGCGCAGTCAGGTCAGTTTTCCACATTCGGAAAAAAATGAACAGATTAAGTGTTTACATGTGCACCGTTTAGATTATGGGGCCGAGATGGTCTAGGCTAGGGGCAGGGCAGCCAACTCGGGATCTGAAGGTCCCGGGTTCGATCCCCAGTCATTGCACATCTCGTGGTGTCTCTGAGCAGGACACCCCATCCCCAGTTGCTCCCCAGGTGCCTCCAAAGGCCGCCCACTGCTCCACCTCATGGTGGATGGATTAAATGCAGAGAGCCAATTTCGCCATCGTATGGGAACATATAACAATGACAATACATAACACATTATTATTATTATTATAAACCACCCGTCTCATTCTGATTACAAATTCTTTTGGATCGGGCTGAATCAACAAAAAATTATCCGAATGGAGCATTTACATGACACATTTTTATTCTGAATGGCCGTTTAATCCGATTACTTATGTCCGTGTAAACATAGCTAGTGGGAATTAGCTAAATGCTAACCCTAACCCTAACCCTAACCCTATCCTCATGCGAAAAACTTCCGCATGAGGATGAAACCTTTAGCAGAACGAGCAGGACAAGCGGCCATCTGCTTCAACCGGCTGGGTTTGAGAAGAACAGATACACAATGGCAGGTCCATAATCACATGTTAAGATATAAATAGTATCAAATGAAAACTAATAAACTGGAACAATTCATTTTAAGAAATGTGTTCAATTTGTCCTCTAGCAGTCTAAGCCTATGAAAGCATAACAAGCCGACCCTAACTATAGGATTTATCAAAAAGGAAAGTCTTAAGTCCAGTCTTAAAACTGGACAATGTGTCAGCCTCACGGACACAAACTGGAAGTTGGTTCCACAAGAGAGAAGCCTGATAACTCAAAGATCTTCCTCCCATTCTGCTTTTGGAAACTCTAGGAACCACAAGTAAACCTGCAGTCTGAGAGCAAAGTGCTCTGTTAGGAAAATATGGAACAATAAAGTCTGTAATATAAGATGGAGCTAGGTTGTTGAGGGCTTTGTAGGCTAAAACACACAATTGTAAAAAAGTACTAATTGATAGGGCAGCATTTAAATACACAACTTCAAAAAGCATCTAAAAAAAAGAACTAAATCTGCCTTAAAACAAAGTCTAATTTCTGGCCTCTGTGCACAGAGAGCATGTGAATGTCACTGATTGTTACCACTCGGATCTCACAGGACTAACAGACTCATTGTAAGGGAAGGACAGGAAAAAAGGGTTTAGAGGAAAAGCTGATTCGACTGAAGACACTCCCTCTGCCTGAGCTGGGGGCCCATGCACGGAGCGCTTCTTTCCCCCTCCCAGTTTGGTAGAAGCACGTGGTATGATGGCAGCACCTCGGCTTAGTCCCCATCAACAGCAAAATGTTAAAATCAGCAGTTTGGCCTCAGCCTGACTCTGTGTCTACTCTGCGCATCAAGTGGATGCGTTCAAATTTTCACAACTTTCACTGCTTTAGTTTTATGAAAATAAAATCCTTGAGTGAGTGCTGAGTTTTTTCTGACACTTTATCTGATCCGTTTGCCTTTTTATGTTTTATCGATATCTCTTTATTTTTACAAAGTCTGAGCAGATAGCAGCGTATACTAGTAGACAACTTCGGATGCAAGCGGTTAAAGCTGCTTCTGCATGGTGCTGCGATGTAAAGAGAAGTCAACCTGACAGGAAGCGCAGATGACGTCACAACGCCGACATTGCGACCTCAGAGAGGAGGTGAAGCTGCGGCCAATAATAGGTCCAAGTCAAGTCCACTCACCCAGTTCACCGCTTCACGCAACGGTGACAAGTTAGGGCAGCAGACCTTTTTCGTGTTTCTCTACTCTCCAGACCTCAGCTGAATTCACTGGACACTGGAAGACGTGCTGGTTTGTACCGAATCATACGAACGCCACAAAAAGACAAATATCTGTCAAAGAACAAGTCAAATGAACTGTAGCTATGAAAAGAGACAAGTATGAGAAATGCAACAACAGAGGAACTGGTTTTGTGGGACTCCTATTAATGCATGTGTGTGTGAGTGGTGGGGGTACAGAGATGTAGGGGTGTGTGGCAGCTGAGGGGCAGGCTGAACAGTAGTGAATTAAGTTGAGGAGGCGGTCACGTAACAGCAGGGTTCAGGCAGAGTTGAAGCCACTTTCTCGCTGTGCTGCAGCTGGTAACATTTACCTCATCTCCTACCCCATAAATGCTGTCCGTGTGTATGTGTGTATATGTGTGTGTCCGGGGGGGGGGGTGGGTGGGGGTACTGAGAGGAGCTATAAAATACATAAACTCAGCTTAGGTTTTTTTTTTTTTACAATGGAAAATGAGTAAAAACACAGAGCCCGCGCTTGTTAGGTGCAGACCATTCCAAGGACCCATTTAACAAACATCCATTCTCTTACAGCAAAAAGAAACTAACCTCGTCCTGACCCGACTGTCCAACTCTTCCCCCGTCAGGAGATTGTGCTGAAGCGGCAGATTACGTTTTTCTAACTTTTCAACAGCGCTTCAGAAACAAAACTTCCTCGCACCTTCCCGTCACTGACCACTAAAAGCTACACAACTCTTCACTGTTCAATGGGAAACGATGATTCTGATCATCTGTGAGATGCCTGATAATGTCACCACGCGGAAAGAGGGGGGTGGGGGCATATTCTGTTATGGCTAATTAAAGTCCACTTAATGATTCCAATGTCTGTGAGTCCAAGGCTTCACACCCTGTGACCCTTCTGTCCATGCACTCAGATGTCACATTGACAATGTCTGATTTTTAATAGCAATAAAAAGGCAAAGCTTACTGGGGTAAATCTTTTTTATAGGCACTGTAATATGTAGAAGAGCATTCACTGGTTGTAGCAGCTGCTGCTGCATCGTTCTACTTGGAAACTGATTATTATTTTTTATTTATTACTTAACACAAAACTTTAAAACCGCATCTGAGGCACTTTTTTCCTGCATTTGTGTCACATGTCAAATGAGCAATCACCGCAGGGTTTAAGGCTCGTCTCTGTCTTTGAGTTAGCTGCAAAGGCAGTCACTGAGCCAAAATAACTAGCATGTGTGTGTAGAGCCAGTATCTCTCTGCTGTAACTTTTGGTGACACAAATTTTTAAGAAAGCAGGCAAATGTGTTTTGTTGCAGTCTTGCTGAAATTGTATAGTTTGCCACCAAGCAACCAGCAAGATGTGCTTTTTGTTCAGCAACTTTTTCAAAATCGTAGCCGCTTTATGTGTGCATGGCTTGCAAAACTGTATTCTAGGCCATATTTAATGTTTTGTTGCCCACCTTTGGCCACATCGTACCCATCAGCATGCTTTGTACTCACCTTCAGCTGCCTGCCAGTGTATGATTTAGTTATAGTACGTTTTTTAAATGAAGATAGGCAGATTTAGACCAGTTAAAAATATTATTATTAAATATGAACTGCTTGACTTTTCTATTTGAATGCTCAGAATTACAGCCTCAGATGGTTTTAGTTATAAGAAAAGCTTCCAAGGTGTCAAAATACAGCCCAAACTATGAAAACTAAATACAGATTTCTGCTTGCACGTGTCAAAATCTGTTCTCATTGACATGGGTACATGGTGAAAATTACTTCTTTTTGATTTTGCACCTTTAACAAGAAGCTGGTAGAATTTTTTTCTTGTAAAATACGCGCCAAGTAGGAATGTGCGATATGGCATAAAATTCATATCACGATATGTATTGTGATGGGTGGCGATAACGATATCTATCACAATATGTTTTTGGTATAAAACTTGCAATAGGAATGAAAAAAAAGCATAGGGTGTCCTTTTGGCATCATTTATTTTGAAAACTGCTATACCACAAAATAATCTCAATTAAAAAAATTCCACATCTAGGTCCAAGGAGTTTTAAAATAATAAACAAATCAAGCATTAGGCTTCTTTCTTGTAGTGCATAACAGTGCAAAAGATATCAAATGTGGTTTTAGCCATATGTTTTAAACAAAATAATATAACTTAACAATTTCCAGTCTTCTCACTTGAGAAATGAACAGCAACAGAGCAGCATTTTACACTGAAACACTTCACCCTCCAACCCTCTAGTGGGCGTCTCCTTCCACTTTAAGGAGAGCTGACACAAAATGGCGACCAGTTTCCTCTGTGGCTTTGACCAGAGGGTCTCGCAGTAAAATCACACAACACAGCGTTCTTTTCACAGATCAGATAGCAGGTTTAACCCTTTTTTTTTAGCTCAAATGCACTCTCTAAAGCTGACCAATGAACTTTCGACGGAACACAGCGTTTTGCGCATGCGTACGAATACGAGTACGGCAAGCCGGCCATAGTTAGCTTGTAGCTTCGTTACTTAGCTGTTGAAGAAAGGACTTTAACACCACTTACGCACAGTTTTCAACTAAAAAAAGGAACAATTAAATCTGACAACTCAAATTTTACATCAGACACAACATTACTGCGGTTAGCCGGTAGAAGAAAGATCTCTATCATAGGCTAAATGTCTATCGTTTCTACGTGTACCGTATATATCATGCATTCCTAGCACCGAGTGATTGGTCAGAACTTTGGTCAATGGACTGTACTTATATAGCACCTTTCTATCTTATCAAGATACTCAAAGTGCTTTACACTACAATCTGTGTCCTCATTTACCCATTCATACAGCACTCTACTACGTCTTTACAAAAATTAATCAGTGCTTTAGATCACATTCATACACCGGTGAGAGACACATCAGAAGTAATAAGGGTTCAGTGTCTTGCCCAGGGACACTTCAGCATGTGACTGCTGGTGGAATCGAACCCCCAACTCTCCCATTGGAGGACAACTGCTCTAACCACTCAGCCACAACATATACAGAAAAGCAACTGAAGTACATTGCTCTCATTTCGCTTTGACTGCACTGCTGAGGAGCAGATGGCCGAGGCCGTTAGAAAATACAGACGTCCAACATTTTTCAGTCAGGTCATCTGGACAGTTTCTTTTTTTTTTATGCTGAAACGTTTCGCCTTCGATCCAGAAGGCTTCATCAGTCAAGGAAAAACACAACAAAACTGATTCTTCCCCCAACAGCTTACTCCAAAGTGGAACAAACCAGTTTTGCTTGTGATAAGATGGTATCTTTGGTACGCCCCCTCCTCCATTGCTGGCCCTCTTCCTTGTTGACAGTTATCAGTCAAGGAAACACAACAAAACTGATTCTTCCCTGGAAAGAACCAGTTTTGTTTTGCGTTTCTTTGACTGATGAAGCCTTCCGGATCGAAGGTGAAACGTTTCAGCATAAAAAAAGAAACTGTCCAGATGACCTGACTGAAAAATGTTGGATTGTATACCTGGATTATTGAGCATGGACATTGTTGTTAAAATACAGACAGCTTTACAAATGTACAACAATGCTTACAGCCAAATACATTTTGTCCAGTCAAAGAACTTGTGGAAGGAGATACCTTTTTTTTGTTCATGGAGGAGACAGCGCTGAGACAATGTGGCTTTGCTGTCCAGAAAAGAATACTCCTCGGCTGGACAGCATAAGGACACGTTACAGCACCAGTGTGGTGGTTTCTTCATGACCAGTTTTGTCCTTGGTTCACAAGAGAAATACCAGATTTTCCTCCTCCAACTCCTCCATCATTAACAGAAAATAAACATCCACTGTGCCAACCGTGCTGTTACTGTGTGTTTTCTGTTTGCTCATGACGTACTGCAGTGGGCCAGGAGTTCTCCTACAAATTCTCTTTAGAGTATAAAATGTCAATGCGAAAAAGTACCTTTAAAAACAACATCCATGACAACAGATGTCTTTTCTCCTGACAGAGGATAAATCTGTTTTAGCATGTTTAAAATGTAAGCAATAAGCAACTCGCGCAAGAAAATTAAGAAAACCTGTAATTGTTTCTTTTGACTTGTTTTGGAGACTCAGTTGTGAACGCCGTTCACAAACTAGTCTCAAACAGTCTCAGCACAGTTAGGTTGTTTTCACACCAGATAGTCCGGTAGACGGTTCGGTTCGGGACCAATATTCATGACCTTTTGTTTACATTTGAGCTGGTGAGTTTGCATTCACACTGCACTGTGCAGTCGAGCCAAACTGGTGAACCAACCTATTCCCCCGCTCGCCTGTGGGGGCGCTGCACCAAGAACTACTGAAAGAAACAACACAAAAACCTCTGAAGACATTTTTTCTTCTTCTAGAAATAAAAACAAAAACGGAGTCGCATCAAGTTTTAGCAGTTATATTTAGTCATTTTTCAAAAATGGACTCAGCGTGAGCAGAAGATGAGGCAGAAGACCATGGAGAATATTGTTATTCACACAAGGCAGCTGACGGCTTCATACAAGGTAAGAGAAATGCATGTTTGTTTGCCCTGCGCTGTACTCCACTTCTTGTGGAGCGGGGCCTGTTCTGATTGCATTCACACTGTACTCGAACCGCGCTGGAGTTCTCTTCTACCGGACCGAGACCTAGGTTTTAGCCCGGGCCAGAGTTCGCCTTTTTGTTCCATGACAGAGTTCGATGGTGCGCTCACACCTCCCTAAACGAACCGGACTTTCTAGGAAAATGAGCTAGAGTTCGATTAAAGTGGACTAAACAGGGCTGGTGTGAATGCACCCTTAGAAACTGGCCTAAGGGCAAGATGGTATTGCAGCACAAGGCTGTGATGTAATGTTGTCATTTGGTGTGTGCAACCAGCTAGCTACAGAATTTAAAAGTGTACACTATCAGAGAATCATTGTGCATTTATGCACAGCAGCTTAGCTTGAAGCGCCGTATTCAAGGATTCAAGGTTCTTTATTGTCATTCACATTGCATGTGGTACATAAGGTGGAACAAAATTGTGTACACAGGGTCCCAGTTAAATCCAACAATAGCAAAAATCCATCCATTATCTTTTACACGCTTCTTCCATTTTGGGTCACAGGGGTCGCCGGTGCCCATGTCCAGCAATCACTGTGCGAGGGGCGTGGTACACCCTGGACAGGTCGCAAGTCCATCACAGGGACACAGAGACAAACAACCATTCACTCTCTCACTCACACCTAGAGACAATTTAGAGTTACAAATCAGTCTAACATGCATGTTTTTGGTCTGTGGGAGGAAACCGGAGTACCCGGAGAAACTCACGCATGCACGGAGAGAACATGCAAACTCCACCCAGAAAGGCCTCCGGACCGGGATTTGAACCGGGGACCTGCTCGCTGAGAGGCAGCAGCTCTACCAGTTGCGCCACCATGCTGCCCAACAGTGAAAATAAAGTGTAAAACAAAGCAGTAAATAAGGATCTAAGATATACACTAAACGGACGCCCAACAGTACAATAAAAGATCTAAGATATACGCCACTCACTAATACTGCAAAACAATACACCGAACAACAGCAGCATGATTCTCATAGGTTCTGTTCAGCTATAATTTACAAGCTTAATGCTAAATTAACAAACTAGTCAAAGCATGCAACAAAAATACAGAAACAAGGCGCCAAAAGTGAAAAAGAAATAAATCTACAGCAGCATGGTCCTATTGGCAGAGTGGTTCTGATGACAGTGAGGTTATCTTAGCAATATGGTCCCGTTGGTCCCATGGTACTGTTAGCGACGTGGTTCGGTTAGCAGCGTTAGCAGGTCCCTTCAGCAGCATGATGATATTAAGGACCGCAGCAGCTGCCTCCCAGACTGCCCTCCAGAACCGAGTCCAACAGACAGAGAACATCCAAGGTTCCCCTGCGGAACCAAGTGGGTTCGCAGAGTTTGGTCTGATCAGGCAGATGGAGGATCTTGTTAGTAGCGTTACCAGGTCTAGTTAGCATGTCCTGTCAGCAGCCTGATGGTAACAATGACCGCAGCAGCTGCCTCCCAGACTGCCCTCCAGAACTGGATCCAGCAGACGGAGAACATCCAAGGTTTCCCCATGGAACCAAATGGGTCTGTAGAATTCGGTCCATGCAGGCAGATGGAGGGTCATGGAAACAGCCGCCATGACAGGCCTGAGCCCGAGGCTGGAAGGACTGAACCACGATGGCAAGGCAACGACACAGAAAACTCCACAAGTGTGTCACGGTCATGCTTGTACCGTGGATGTGCAGTGTAGGCACATAAAAAAAGTTAAAAACAAAAACAACAGGAACAAAAAAGATTGAGTTCCCTGGGAGCCTGTGAAGCTGCGGGTCAACTGAGCGTGGCCATCTTGACAATACATATCAGAACCAAGAGAAGCTCGGTAACAACAGCATGTCAGAAATATCCAATGCACAGGAGCTGAATAGGTTAATGTCACCAAGTCATACACCATAACTTAATTTTTTTTAGGTACAATCAGAGAGCAGAAATCAATTATTCTGATTGGTCCAAGTGTTAACAACTAAAGGTGGCTAAAAGGGGGGTCGTCTCTGCAGCCATATCACAGAACCAGTGTGGATGAAGCTAAAACTCACGAGCAAAACCTCTTTCCAGCCTTAGACAATGACCTAACACCTAGTTTTACTTTTATTATCATATCTGTGTTTTTTCTAAACAAAACAAGCTGTTCTCTGCTCTGTTAATGTAAAACCAGTCTGTAATGTGCAGCAGAGTGTGAGACTGAAGGTCAGGAGTGAAACACCTGAAAGACCAGCAACCACTGGGATGTTCCACCATTAAACTGTTCTGAAGATAAATGGAATATAAACTGGGTCTGTTTTTGGAGAGATTTATTGGAGATTAAAAAAGCATTTATAATCAAGTAAAAAGTTAGAAAGTTATTTATAAGTATATGCTTTTTTCTTCCTTTTTTCTTTAAAATAATTTTTTTTGTCAAACTCCAAGTAGTTTTGTAAATTACACATTTTCTCAACATACTGCAAAAAATAAATAAAAATGCTGCAACGTTTTCTGCAGCTCTGCTTTTTACTCTGTAAGCATGAGCACATCGGTGTGTCAGCAGTGGCACTTAGCAGCAAACAGCTGTATTTAAGTCCCACAGAAGTCACAGCGTTTACATGCAGTTCATCTGTAACGCTCGCACACGGTGTACAAGCTTCTGGAGAACAATGTGTGCAGCAGCGAGTCTAGCTGAAGCCGGCAAACATGCAGCAGGGCCCCCCCGAGAGATGCAGATCCTCTGAGAGGAGAGAGAAAAGGTGGATGGAGCCCCAGGTTGCCTCGCAGCAATGCACCATGAGAGGAGGACGGAGACGATCACTGCTGCTCACTTCTTCTCCATCCCTCCGTCTCTTTCTGACCAGCTCTGGACCAGCTGGTAAAAGAACTGAAAAACCCTGAAGCTGCTTTTGTTTTTATTATAAAAGTAACTGGTGTGTGTGTGTGCCAGCAGGGCAGATGGAGGAAGGGCTGAGTTTGTTTGTCGACCCCACCGTCAGTGAAGTGCTTTGGACTGGTCACTTTGAAGCGATTCCTCTGTTTTTCTCTCTCTCTCTCCTTGCACATCATACGTGCAGCGCGCCGCTCGGTTCAGAGCTGGATGAACGACCTTGAGCAGTCGCGCAGGGCTGTGTTGCCATGGCGACGAAGCCTCGCACAGCCAGTAACAGCTGGATGCAACAGCACTCCCTGAATTTTAGCGGGAGCCGCCACGTTAATAAAGCGACTCTCGCGTCTCCTCCCCCTCCTTTACACCTTACTCTTCATCACTTCCCCACCTCATCCTTCATCTCACACATGTTTACTCACACACCCACTTGTGCTGACAGAAAAGAAAGCATTTTTATTACCGTCATTATTGTGCAACGACAGTTTGTTGGAGGTTGATTAATTTAGCCTAACTGCGGAGACGTGGACACGTGCGGCCACCAGCTGGCTGTGTCCCTGTCAGAAAGACAGACAGCTGAGAGGACAAAGGGCGAGACCAGGCAGACGGAAACAAAAAGATGATGAATAAAAAAATATCAAGAGTGAGCCACAAGTTACAAAACAAAACAGAAGAGGGAAAAGCACATTGAGATGGGCACTTGACATTCCTCTCACAGAGGAAATAGCTCTCAGAGAAACAGCAGCAGAGGACATGAGCAGCACCAAGGCGTTCGAGGGGAAAGAAAGAAAACAGAAGTGAGGATGCACTGCACAAATCTGACAGCCCATCAGCTCAGCCCACACATCCCCCCCACCACCATCTCCCTTCAACATCTTCGAAACTAATCAGTCGATACAATTAACTGCTTGTCATTTACTCACAATGTTGTGTAGAAATGTCTAAAATAATGTCAATTAAAACAGAAATAAATATCTTTATCTTTACAGTATAACTTAACTTTTTCACACTGAGATCACAGATGTCTACTGCAAGGGAGGCCTGGGCCTGAAGGCAGCCCAACGTGCATGTTTTAGACTAAATAGCAAATAGCAAATAAAGCAGGGTTCACAAGAGCAAGAAAAATAAACTATCCATAATCTGATTCAATAATAATGTGATCCATTTTTCTTTGTACATTTTTCTCGTTCCACAATTTGTGTGCTATTTCAACAAATCACAAACCTTCAGCTCTTTCAGGAGAAGGGTGCTATGACTTTGGTATTGGTGCAACTTTAGCTTTTTGCAATATTTAGCCTTTTCTGCCACTTTTTACCTCATAGAAAATGAATTGAGCTCATTTTACATTCATATCTTTAGATCTGTTTACAAGCTTTTACTGCTCTTTTCACATTTTGTTCTGCTTCAGCTTCTTTCAGCTTCTTTGTGCAAATGTAATCTTTTTTATTAGCTAATTTCAGCTGTTTGTTTCAGCTGTTTTGTGATCCTTTCAGATTATTTCTGCTAATTTCAGCTGGTTATATCCTTTCAGCTTATTTCTGCTAATTTCAGCTTTTTCTGCTATTTCAGCTACTATTTAGCTGTTTTATGCTAATTTTAACTTTTTTGGCTAATTTCACTTTTTTCATTCATTTAAACTTTTTTCGGCCTAATTCAGCAAAAATGTCCTCTCTACTTGTTTCTGGTAACTTAAGCGTCTTTCTGCTGTTTTGGCAACTTTTCAGCTGGTTTTTATTCTTGTTTTGCTAATTTCAGCTTTTCTCAGATAATACCCACTTCTTTGTGCTTATTTCTGCTTCTTTCAACTTCATTGGGCAAACATGTTCGTTCTGCTTTCTTCTGCTAATTTAAGCTTTTTCTAACTTTTCAGCAATTTTATAGCATTTTTTAGTTAATTTCAGCTGTTTTCAGATAAATTCAAAATTTTTGTGGTAATTTCTGCTACTTTCAGCCTAATTAACTTCTTTTTGCTAATTTCAGTTTGTTATGCTCCTTTCAGCTTTTTTCTGCTAGTTTCAGCTTTTTCTGCTCTTTTAGCTACCATTTAGCCCTTTTGATGCTAATTTTAGCTTTTACAGCTAATTCCACATTTTTTTTAGCTCATTTCAGCTCTTTCCGCTTCCTTTTGGTCGATTAAGCTTCTTTTGCCTTTTCAGCTGCTTTTCAGCTTGCTACTACAGCCTTTTTTTGTTGTTGCTAATTTCCTAATTTTTGTGCTTTTTTCTTCTTATTTGAACCTAATTCAGCAAATATGTGTTCTTTCTGCTTTCTCCTACTAATTTAGGCTTGTTCTTCCATTTCAACTACATTTCAGCATGTTTTTAGTTTATTTTGGTTATTTCAGCTGTTTTTCAGCAAGTTCTTCAGCAATAAGCAGTCACACTGTATTTTCGCAGGAAATGCAATTTTTCCAGTTGGTAACTGTTTTTCACTTTAGGTTTTATTTATTTACATATTTATTGTTTATGGACAGATATTTAAGACTAAAGCTCATCAAATGTTTAAAGGAATTGTTTTTAAATTGCTTGTCCACAGTTACTTTTTTAAATTAAACATGTCACAAGTAGTTAAAAATTGGTTATTGGTTTAAGTATTAGTATTTTATTGTTCTCTGTTTTCATGTTTTTCTTTTGATGCTTTTAATTAATTTTCAGTACTATAATTACTTTTATTTTTTTTTCCATTAAATTACTCCCATTAATTTTCATTGTTTAGCGCTTTGGTAACAGCTGCTGTTTTAATTGTGCTTTATAAATAAAGTTGACTTGACTTGATATATTTGCACACACATTTATGTTGTCTGTCTTTTACCCAGTGACGATATTTACATTGTTAGTTTAAGCCATTGAATAAAGATTGCATGTGAACACTTTTCATCATCTAAACTTTTGAACAATTTGTGATTATTGGACACAACAGTGAACAAGAGTTTTTTTTTAATAGCATTTAAACTATCAGGATGTTAATAAATAATTTGGATCCAATTAATAAAGCTACTAAGATGCATTTGCACACCTCCAAACATGAATCACATCTCCTTTATTAACTGAGCATGTCCTAAAGGAATGCATATCACCCGCTGCCTTGAACATCAAAGTCTAAAACAAAGATCTCACTCAATCTGTTGGTGTTCAGACTGTGTGTTGGGGAGGAGTCTCAGCTACTACCATCCTGAACTGAGCTCAAGATCAGTAAATGTGATAGAGTTACAACCATTTGTGCATTCTGTGTAGGGATGCACCGATCCACTTTTTTTACTTCCGATCCGATCCCGATACCTAGATCTGAGTATCAGCCGATACCGATCCAGTTCTGATATCATGATCATCATTGATTTTACATGAAGCTGTAATAATCTCCTCTCAAGTACAATTTGTACAAAAATGTGCATGCATGTCCAAAAAGGCAACTTGAGGTAAGTTTTATTAATGCTGGATAAGTTTTAAAGTTAGAATAAAATTCTGCTAACACAAAAAATGTTTCTTTTTATTCCTAGCTTTAAAGTGGATATTAAAATGATTAATTTAAGTGACTGTTTAAAGTTATTTTATATTTTTTTTAAATAAGGGGCAGATATAAGAATTATTTTTCTTCTTTCTGCACTCTTTTCATTCAATGTTTTCTTTTTGATGATTTTTATTGTTTCTTTTAAATGAATGAATAAATGAATTAAATTAAATTAAATGTTAAATGGCTTCAAACATCTGCTAAGTTCATGTCATAAACCAACAGACATGTTCCTGTTTTTAGTATTTTACATCACTTTATAATGTAGCTGTTTTTGTTTTAATATAATTTTCAAATCATGTTTTTTTTATGATTGTCCACTGTTGTACTGATAAATATCTCCTGGAGGGTAAACTATATCTTGGCTGCAAGTATCAAGCTGAGAAATCCTTTGTTTTCTACAACTGATAGTGGTTGGTCATTAATTATGAAGTTTAGCAACTTCTCTGTAAACATTTGAGCTCCATGGTTTCAGCGATGTCTTCTTCTTGTTCAATCCGAAGCAAGCAGCCTGATTTGGGGCAGCCGCGCTCAGTCTGTCCCTCCTCAGAGACGGGCAGACTGAGCGGGGCAGATTGAACGTGGCTGACCAGGGTCGAGTTGGCTGCCCCGGGTCGAGTTGGCCGCCCTGGGTTGAGCAAAGAGCAGCGCCCCGCTGAAGCCACGGAGCTCAAATGTCCAACGTAAAACTAACTTTAACGTGGTTTAATGTGGCGCTATGGCTCTGCAGACATTGCACGATGCTGTCTTGTTTTGTGGTGTTTTTAGTGTAAAATACTTCCACACAGCGGACATGTTTAGATTTAGTTTGTTAGCTGTTAGCCACAGTGCTGCTAACTCAGTCCTCACGTTGTAGCTGGCTGCAAACTATGAACTGGATTTCTTGAATGTGAGGCGGGTCTTATTACTCTGGGTTCATGAGACACGCCGCCGTTCAGGAAATCCATTCCATAGTTTGAAGATAACATGCATCATGGATCAGAAAATCAGATACGTAAATTATGCTGGTATCGGAGGCCGATACCAATACTGGATCGGCCCCATCCCTAGTTCTGTGGTGGCCATATTGAATCAAGTTGACTCCAAACATCTCTAAGATGTAGTAGATGCACATCAATTGGTTACTTTTTGAAAATTACACAATTTTCAAATGGTTTTCAGCTGGTGTCTCTGTGCTCGACAGTGTTCAAATGTAAACAAACAAATCATAATTGTTGGCAACAAAACATGACTGATGATTTCTCTCATTTATTACAAATTATTGAACAGAATTTTGTGAGTAGATGATGGAAGCTAGTTATTTTCATCATAATGATGCACATATGAAAAATAATCACATTAAAAACATTGAAATTTAGTTTTAAGAGTTTGTAACACTTGATGTTTAGACTGTATTTAGTAAAACCTAAAAATTAAAGAGGGTTAGCTAAATTACCATGATTAAAATGATCTTACCTGAAGTGAACTATTGTTTGAAACCATAACGCTGCAGAAATGACAGCAATAAATAAAGTGATTTTTTTAAAATAAATTAGTTCACTGTCTCAGGCACAATCTCATACATTTTTTTTTAATTGTTTCACCCTTTAAATAGTTGGTTTCTTTTCGTGCCACGTATACTAAGTACTGTTTAAAGGATCAACAACAAATTCTAAGCAGGAACTCAACAATGAGAGCAGGTAACAAATCCAAAGTATCACCTTACAGTAAATACATGCAACAAGTCCTCTCAGTCTGTTGATGAGTGACTCCTCTGCTCATAAAAACAAGACAAAGTTGGGTTTCAGCTTAAGAAACTTGAAACAACTGCACAGTTTTCAACTTGAAAAATAATCATTTACAAACAAAAACAGAACACCTAACTGACTGGCTGTGGTTCAGATGTGTTTTTTGTCTTCTCTGCCTACAAGTCTGTTGCCTTTACAAGAATCAAAGCATAAAAAAACCCACCAATTTAAATCCCTTCTAGCATGAGGAGCAAAGAGAACAGTCAGCTCAAAGCTGAAAACAGCTGACTTTGACATGAACAAAACAGCAGGTTTTATAAAACTGATTTAAAGACACATGAAATGCTGATTACTGGTGTGTGGTGGGAGATCAAATTTATTTTTAGATGTATGGCATCGTGGACATGGACAATTCTGAATCAATTTTAAAAACCATAAATTGATTTTGTTTGTCTGTGCTGCCACTTTAAGAGAGTCAGCAGCACAGTTCTGTTTGTCCCAGTGGAGTTCCCGTAGTTTCCTGTAAAAGTTATGGGAATCTTTTCCTTCACTGAACCCTGAAGTTTATGCGTCTGTAAATAATAGTTGAAGTTATCACAACAGGACTGCCTTTAACAACGACTTTATGTATGAATTTCCGGTGATGCTAAAACTACGCTAACCGTGTTAGCTTTTCTGCTGAGTTCACTGTTAACATCTATACCTGTTGTCAGCCATCTGTAATTATTAGTTTTTGTATTTTTATTTGTTATTGTGCACTCATCATTAGCCATGAATGAATCAGTATTTATCTATGTAAAATAGGTGACAGTGATTTAAGCTTCACAATGTGGCGGCTGTGGCTGAGTGTTAGAGAAGTCATCTTCCAATGTGAGAGTTGGGGGTTCAATTCCACCAGCAGCCACATGCTGAAGTGTCCTTGGGCAAGACAATGAACCCCTCATTGCCTCCGATGTGGGACCCATCAGTGTATGAATGTGATAAAACACTGATTAGTCTCTACAGATTCAGATTAGCTTTGTAGAGATCTAGTAGAGTGCTGTATGAATGGGTAAATGAGGACACAGATTGTGTTGTAAAGTGCTTTGAGTGTCTTGATAAGATGGAAAGGTGCTATATAAGTACAGTCCATTTACACAAAGTTTGTTTTCTCAGTCATCCAGGTATATAACAACAAAAAAGGTTGAATCATGTCATCTGGACTTCGTTTTTTTGTTAAAAAGAAGCGTTCGCCCCTCATCCAAGAGGCTTCGTCAGTCTGAGGCCTAGCCATCTGGTATTACCCAGAAGCCACCCTGACTCTTGTGTTTCAAGCCTGCCTCAGATACCCCTGAAGTCTGGCCTTTTCACTAATGGTTTCAAAAACACAAAGTTTGTTTTCTGAGTCATCCAGGTATATAACAACAAAAAAGGTTGAATCATGTCATCTGGACTTCGTTTTTTTGTTAAAAAGAAACGTTTCGCCCCTCATCCAAGAGGCTTCATCAGTCTGAGGCCTAGCCATCTGGTATTACCCAGAAGCCACCCTGACTCTTGTGTTTCAAGCCTGCCTCAGATACCCCTGAAGTCTGGCCTTTTCACTAATGGTTTCAAAAACACAAAGTTTGTTTTCTCAGTCATCCAGGTATTCAACCTTTTTTGTTGTTACAGTCCATTTACCATTACCATTTACAATAATCACCAGTTGTTGTATAATCCCATTGCAGCCCTCTGAATTGTATCATGTTGTGAGTGAGAGAGTGAATGGTTGTTTGTCTCATTTGTCTCTATGTGTCTCTGTGATGGACTGGAGACTTGTCCAGGGTGTCCCCTGGCTCTCGCACAGTGACTGCTGGATATGGGCACCAGTGACCCCCGCAACCTGAAAAGGAAGAAGCGGGTAAAGAGAATGGATGGATTTCCTAGTCTGGTATGTTGCTCACTTCATGTGGTCGGGCCGTTTGCATCTTTTAACAGGGATGACAACAAGATGTACTATACGAAAAACAGAGAAGCTTTTGGAGGAAGTGCAGCACAGTGTAACGTGAGGAAATCAGGGTACTGGCACTGCCACTGGGAGTGGTGGCGCAGAGGTTAGAGAAGGTGGAGCTGTGATCGGAAGATCGCTGGTTCAACTCCCGGTACCAACAACATCAAAATGTGGGTAAGATAGGTGAAACACTCACACCTGCTTCCACCCTCATTTGCCCCACTCTGGGCCCTTGAGCAAGGCCCCTAACCCCCACCATCTGCTCCCCCAGGCTCCCTAGATAGCAGCTCTCTCCTCCAAACAGGGCTGTGGTAGTTCGGTGGGCTGTGGTTGCATCAAGAAGGGCATCCAGCGTAAAAATAACTGCCACGTTTTCATGCGACTTAGTTCACTGTGGCGACCCCTGATGAGGGGAGCAGCCGAAAGAAGAAGAAAAAAGGTTACTGGCAATCAAAGGAGATACTTTAACAGGTCCAAATAAGTTCTTCTTGAAGAGCCCACACATAAAAATCATTCTCTAACAGCAGTGGGCTTTTAAATCAGAATATTTAACTTGCTAAACTTCAAACTTGTTCATAAATATTTCAGGAGCATCATAAAGAGTTTATATAAGCCTTTAAAGTCCCCTCGTCTCAAACAAAAGCTTTAATGAAACGTAAGATCCACTTATTAAAAAGGCTAAAGTGGCTGTGACAGTCTTGAATGTATTTCAAACAGGAGATCTTTGAATATTTAAATCACAATGTGCAGCAAAAACTTCTGGATTCATTAGATGGTTATTTGTTTTAACAACTATTGTGCTAAAGTTTAGTTTAGTTAAATCGATTTTAAGTTGTAGAATAAAAAATTGTGACATCAGCTAAGAAACGTGCAAATGAGGTTGGTCGTTTAATAAAACCAACTAAACATGCATGACAACAGGCTTAAAAACTGTATAATTAAGTATAAAGAGAAACAATGTTTTACTCAACAACAAAAAAAAAACATTTGTATTCTGCAAGCTTTACAGAGGCCTGAGACTGTGGCTCATTGAACCTACATCTAAACTTTGAGTCCAAATTAGGGAGTTTTCACATTGCTGCTCTATTCTGGAGAAAACCGATTTAATAACCGCAGCACTGTCTAACAAAACCTTCATCAGCAGAACCTAAAGGCAACAACTCAGCGGTAACTTTGGCTGTATTTGTAGGGAGGACAATTACACAAAGAAAAAGAAACAAAACGTATCAGACAAGGTGGACTGTAAGACAAACAAGAAGATAAGAAGTGGGAGGAAGAGCTCGCTCTTGGCAACTGTCCATCTAAAAGGTCACCAGAGGTTTTGCCAAGCAAATTTGAAAAAATAAAAGCAAAAGAAAATTTGCCAGTTTCTGAAAAGTCCATACTAAGAGATGAATAAAAAACACTATTTTCGTTTTGCTCGACTCTTGTCTTTTCAGTCTGTTTAGTTTTCAATAAGCCGTTGCAAATTGCTAAGAGGGTTTTCCAAGATTAGTCCAAGAGTTTCTAGCAGAACTGAACCTATTTCCAAGAAGCTTGTAGAAACAGACATTTAAAGAGGTCAGGACGTCACCAGCAGTATCCAATAAAAAAAACAAGTTTTATTTGACCAATGCCTTCCAGTTTGCAAATCATCGGGTTGCAAACTATAGCTTACTCACAGGGGCGTCCAATCCTGGTCCTCAATAGGGGTTGAACGACTACATAGTTTTAAAACTCGACATTAACATAATAAAACTTGAGTAGAACTCAAGTACTTGATGACATCATAGGATCTAAAGATACAAAAATAAATAAATAAATAAAACCGCAAAAAAGGTCATTATTTACAAAAAAGACCAACAAAACATTGGGAGCGTATATTATGCTCCTACCATTTATCATACAGCAAATAAGTCACAGGAAAAACTAAACTATTAGTTTTTATTATTAAGCTGCAAAAGTGAAGAAACATGTGGCACGTCAAAAACGAAACTAAAAACAGTGGAGGGGTCGACCACCCCGCACCACCGCCAGCTGTGGTGTGCATTAAGTTTAGTTTTAGAGATTAATATGTTTATAGTTTTTTTTATAGGTTTAGAGATGAATATGTTTTTCTTTTTGTTTGTGAAACAAGGTCAGGGGAAGCTGGTTCTGGTTCGGTCAATTGGACCCGGTGTTACACCATATTCTGTGACCTGCAACAGTGCATGCAACACTGCCCCCTACAGTCACAATATACGTGGTCACAAGATATGGTGTAACACCGGTTCGCAACGTGCTCCAAACAGTCAGGAAGTT
Source organism: Nematolebias whitei (assembly GCF_014905685.2). Taxonomy (NCBI): domain Eukaryota; kingdom Metazoa; phylum Chordata; class Actinopteri; order Cyprinodontiformes; family Rivulidae; genus Nematolebias; species Nematolebias whitei. The sequence continues at coordinate 20,535,608 of NC_056508.1, read as the reverse complement.
GTTTCATTTTCTGTTTTCTTACAGTAGTTGAACCAGAAGATTCATCTTTAGTGAAATATTTCCAGACTATTGATGCATTTCTACCTGTTTGCCAAGACTGGACCTGCTCCGCTCCATCTGTCTGCTTGGAGGAATCCATTTTGTAACTCGCGCCCGGTGCAGATCACGTGACACAATGACGTCACCACAAATACTCGACGTGAAAATAAAAACCTCGATAGGTGTCCTAGGAATCGATGTGTAGATTACTCGAATAGTCTGCTAAAGCCCTAGTCCTCGATGGGTATTATTTTGAATGTTTTAGAGGTTTCTCTGCTCCAACATACCTGATTTGAATGGGTGAGAAACAGGCTTCTGCAGAACTTGGGAGAGGTTCAGGTCACTGAATCAGGTGTGTAATAGGGTGCACTGATTACAGTTTGCTGGCCAATCACCAATCACCGATTTCTAAAAAGTCTGACCTGCCGATTCTGATTTTGCCCGATACAGATTTTGTTTTATAAGCGACACTGTCAGGTGTTATAAGGTTGCAATGCACCTTCAATTTTCCAATCTTATTTTATTGAAAAACAGACCTTGAACAATATCCTAGAAACAATACAAACTTGTTTTAACTGGCCATGAGGTAGTGCTCTGAAATATAAATGAAGTTCAGACAATTGTTGTTAAAACAAAAAAAATCTGTAAAATTGGTTTCTCATGCAAGTATCGGCCGATTTACGGTTTCCCAAAATTAAGGAAATAAGGGCCGATAAATCGGCCTGGCACCCCTAGTGTGTAATGCCTCCTTTCCATTAGTACCAGCACAGTTCTACTCAGCTCGGCACGGTATGAGTTGTGATTCTATTATACTTTCAGTAACGGTCCTAGTGGACAGGTTCAGCTCAGAGCGTGCAGGAGCATGCGAGGTCGGCACACAGATCCCGGCCTCACATGCTCCTGCGGGTTAGCAGCTCATATGATCTTCCGTGGTGACCAGCGGAGCTCGGAGCCAACTTCACTTCAGCATTAGACCACAGTGTTGTTATTATTGTTTTAAAATCTTAAAAATAGGTCCAGTCACTCCTCGAGATTGAGTTATTGCAAATGGCGGATCAAGTTGTTGTGAAAGTTTCTCAAACAACCAGTGACTCCACTCCCTGACCAATCAGTGACAGACAGTGTTCTGGTGTCCTGTTTTAGGGCCAGTCCAGCCTGCTTGGAACCCCAGAGAAAAAGGGACTCAAAAAGGAACCGGTTCCACAAACCAACATTTTTCAGTGAGGTCATCTGGACAGTTTCTTTTTTTGCTGAAACGTTTCAGCTTCCATCCGGAAGGCTTCATCCGTCAAGGAAACATTGACAAAACTGATTCTTCCCCCAAGCAGCTTACTCCAAAGTAGAACAAACCAGTTATGTTGGTCTCCTGATGCATGCTCAATAATCCAGGTAGAAAAATCTAAGAAAGTTAAATCTGGTCCTCTGGACATTCAAAAAAAAACAAAACAAAGCAAATCAACAAAAAATGTAGAAACGTTTTGTCTCTCATCCGAGAGACTTCCAAATATCTGGCGTCTGTACTCATCCCTTTAGTTGGCAGCTCAGAACACCACATACAGAACACCATGGACTTTGTGGACAAGGTGAGGGATGTCATCATGGAGACTGATGAAACAATGGTCTCTTTTGATGTCACATCACTCTTTACATGCATTCCTGTTGATGATGCAGTAGAGGTGGTCAGTTTAAAATTAAAATCAGACACCACTCTGAGCAGCAGGACCACACTTTCCACAGAACAACTGTGTCAACTCTAGAAACTGTGCCTGCAGTCAACCTACTTCACATATGGGGAGCAATATTATAGGCAGAAACATGGGTGTGCTATGGGGTCTCCAGTTTCTCCTATTGTTGCCAACCTGTACATGGAGGAGGTAGAAAAGAGAGCCTTGACGTCCTTTTCAGGGACACCACCAAGTCATTGGTTCAGGTATGTTGACGACACCTGGGTTAAAATCAAATCTCAGGAAGTCCAACATTTTACTGACCACATCAACTCTGTGGATAAATACATCAAGTTCACACGAGAAGATGTAAAAAATGGCAGGTTGGCTTTCTTGGACTGTGAGGTCTCAGTCTCTGATAGAGGACATTTGCAAACTGAGGTGTACCGCAAACCCACCCACACAGACCAGTATTTGCAGTTTGACTCCCATCACCCTTTGGAGCACAAGTTAGGAGTCATCAGGACTCTGTATCACAGAGCAGACAGCGTCCCCACTAGCTCAGGAGCCAGGCAGAAGGAGAAATCCCACACAAGACAGGCTCTAGAGCAATGTGGATATCCTAACTGGGCCTTCCTGAAAGCAGAGAAGAAACCCAAACAGGACTCCAGTCAGCCAACAGGTGAAAAGGAGGAACCCAGACCCAGACCAGTAGTCATTCCATATGTTGAGGGAGTATCAGAGAAACTGAGACGTTTATTTTCTAAACATAACGTCCCAGTGGCTTTTAAACCCCAAAATACATTACGGCAAAGACTGGTTCATCCCAAAGATCCAGTCCCCCGGCACAAACAGAGCAATGTTGTGTATGCTGTTCAGTGTCAGGAGGGCTGTGATCAGTCTTACATCGGGGAAACAAAACAGCCACTGGCCAAAAGGATGGCCCAGCACAGAAGATCAACATCATCAGGCCAGGACTCTGCGGTCTACACTCATCTCCAGGCCAGCAGTCACTCTTTCAGGGATGAAGATGTTCACATCCTGGACAGAGAGGAACGATGGTTTGAGAGAGGAGTAAAGGAGGCCATCTTTGTGAAAAGAAATCGTCCATCATTAAACAGGGGTGGAGGCCTCCGGGTTCAACTGTCCCCCTCTTACAATGCTGTGATTGCTAGTATCACTCAGCCCTCTGTGAACAGTAAACAGCCATCAGTGTGCTAATGATCCAGTGTTAGGCTGATGGTCCTTCTTGAGCATGTGATCAGCTAGTTTTGGTTGTCAGCAGCAAAACTGGTTGATCCACTCTGAGAAGGTGCTATTTAAGAGACTGAGCTGAATACAGCTCCTCAGACTGAGGAAGTCTCTCGGATGAGAGACGAAACGTTTCTACATTTTTTGTTGATTTGCTTTGGTTTTTTTTTTTTTTGAATGTCCAGAGGACCAGATTTAACTTTTTTAGACAGTTATGTTGGTGCTAAGATGGTGTCTTTGGTACGCCCCTCCTCTTGTGCCAGCTTTCTTCCTTGTCGACAGTCATGTCAAACTGGTTCAAACCCCCCCAAAATGTCCATGCTCAATAATCCAGGTATAAAATCCAACAATTTTCAGTCAGGTCATCTGGTTCCACAAACGGTTGCTAGTGGAAAAGCCTTGGAACTGTGCCGAGTTGAGTCGAACCTTGCTTTACCGTTACTAATGGAAAAGAGCCATTAAAGCAGGGAAAAGAGGAAAACATGCAGAACAGTGGCTCGTGACAGAAATGGACACCTCTGCACTAGACTTTTAACTTGTAGTAATCAAACATGTTCATTGTTGTATTTGTGTTTCATTTTGGTACAAATGGACCTTTACTTGTTAACGCTGCAAGAAAACAAGTCTGTGATTGAAAACAATAAACCTTTAGCTTTAATATGTATTTTTAGGACAACTCACTCCAACATCACTGGACGGCTTGTATCAAAATGATATTTGAATTTAGTTTCCTGTAAAAATATCAGCCTTAATGGTGCAAACTGATTCATCAATGCTGAGAAATAACATCTTTGTGTAACTACAATTCCCTGCATTGTCTCGACTCACTAAAAGGCAACAGTGTTTCATAGCACTGGAGGATCGACTCCATCACACACGGCACTGTGGAGTGACTTACACTCACCATTACAAGCGGTATGATCAGCAGCATAACATCAGTGACGGGAATGAAAGTTAAAAATGAGAAACACTTGAGGTTACATTTATCTCCCATGTTTGATGAACTAAACAAAGCTCTCAAGGACAAACTCTTGAGTGCTTTGAGTGGAGAGAGTTGCAAAAGCAGGGGAGATGTTCTTTTTGCCCAGAGTAGTTCTACAGTAAAAATAACGATCTGACTGGAACGGCTAAGATAAAGCTAATACATAACAGTAAAATCTGCTGCTAAACCCCATTTCTTTATCTGAAGAGTAGCTACAGTGTGTGCAAAATGAGTCTTCGGTTAAATTTGTTTTAGTTTCTAAATCTAGAGGGCCCCTAAAGGTTGCCAAGCATTGACGTAAAGAGTTCGATAGTAGCACGTCTCAATTTCTCTGAGCGTTTTGCTTCAAGTTATTACCTTATAAACCTTCACCGTGACTCATGTTTCTGAGTGCTCTGAAAATAAAGGTTTTGTTCAAAGCTGTTCAGCACTTTTCGTCTCAGACGCGTCTCCCAGCTTCTATCAAGAGAAATGCTTCCACACAGCATGATCCTGCCACCACCATGTTCAGCTTTAGGGAAGTACTAAAACGATGATCCACAGAAAATTATTTTTGCTGCACATGTCTTCCTCAGAGGAGTCCAAGTATCTGGAGTGATCGTTGGATGGAGCGGGAGATGAACAGACTGATTGGGGCCGGTATCAGCCTTTGACAGAGGAAGACAAGCTCCCTCCCTCAGAGCTCAGAGTGGAGTCCCTGCTCCTCTGCATCAGAAGGAGTCCACCAAGGTGGTTCAGCATCTGATTAGGATCCTTCCTGGGTGCGTCCCAGTTCCATACCACTTGTAGGAAGCTCCAGGGCAGACCCAGAATTCACTGGATGATTTATGTATCCTCTCAGAATATATATAAATTATTAAGCTACAATAAAAACAGAAAAAGCTGGTAACTCAATAACTGAGAACTAAATGGTGTTCAACCATTTTTGTCTGTGTTTCAGTTGAGGTCTGCAGCACAGGTACTATAAGGTAAATTGATCTAATGACTCCTAGTAAAATTTTGTCTCATAAACATATCTGAGCTTGCAGTAAATCAGAAAAATAAGACAGTGGGTAAAGATAGTCAAAGTCAAAGTTTCTTTATTTGTCGGTCATGTGATACGTGTGGTGGAATAAAATTGTGTACACAGGGTTCTAGTTACATCCAACAAAAGTATAAATTGTACAGAAAAACCGTAATATGATCTAAGATATGACCAAAGAAATATGCTAAACTAAGAATACAGTAAGCACAAATAGCACAAAAACAATACGCCGAACAACAGCAGCATGGTAGCAACAGCAATGGATGCATGAAGGCAGAAAGTACCCTGAAAATGAGGAGGTGAGTTTCAGCATCATTTAAGCAAATCAGCAGTGTGGCATCTTCCCACAGGATTGTGCTGAAATGCAAGTTTTAATATTTGTGTTTCAGAATACAAGTACTGTAGTGATGATTGTTTGAGGCACATCTTGGAAAACAAGAGTACAAAAGGTCTGACTGAGTGTGAAATTTAGCACTCGAGTTGAACAAGGTACAACACGGACTATCACCTGTCCACCTAACAGACGTTCACCTGTTTCCTTTAATACATGTCTATGCTTTGCTACGTATGAACCAAATACATTTCTCAACCTTTATGTTTACAGGTGTTGACTTATAAAGTCTTAGTGTTGGTCAACATATTTTTTACTGCCTTGTTACCAAAAAACACTGCTGGTTGAAAACTTACATAACTTAAATCATTTAAAAGCTAAAAATTACCTAAAATAAAAGAACAAACTACAGTACAAACATGCAAACATAGAATAAAAATGAAACATACTTTCTCAAATTTTATTTATTTCCCTCCTAGTTGCTGCTCAGCATTATAATCATTGCAGCTCAATGAGACTCTGAGTTTAAATGTTGCTTACAAATCATAAATATATCTGCACTGCAACTTGGCTTGAGCAAATTTTAAAAGCTAGAGCACTTAAATTGAGAATTAAAGAGGTCACTAGGATTTTAGGAGTGACTGAACATTTACAAAGTTCAACACTGCAAATGTAATATAAAAAATGAAAGCTGGCTAAAAACAGAAACAGAATAAAAACTCAAACAAGGTAATGTTACAATGAAAAACTAAATTCTATCATTTCCACTGTCAAATAATACCAATCACTATCTTGACTTTCCAACACAAGACAACTACTTTTTTTATATTTTAGTACGATCCTAGTTCTAAAAAAAAACTAGGCATTTGGGCAAAATGGCACAGCTGAAACATTCACTGTGTTGCAATGTGAGGAAAAATATGTTTGAGACATGCAAATCATTGCTATCTGTTTTTATTTACATCTTACACTATAGATTAACTTTTTCATAATTAGGCTTTTATTTTTAATCTCATGAGTTATTTATATAAAACCTTTAACAACATTTGAGATTAGGCCTGTTTCAATGAACAATAAATGAATTAATCGCATGATAAATGAAAATTATCTACTTCATTTTCATTTATCGGCTTTATAGTTTCTTCGTGTCTCTCTATTTCTACTGAAGACACTGGATGACAAAAGGCTCAACTCCGGTGCTCTTCACTGACTCCTCACTTTCTCTTTAAAATCTGTTTTAACCGTCCAAAATCACATTTTTGTGACAGCCCATGTCACGTCAAGGGGCCTCCCTCCCATTTTTCCTAAAGAGACATGCTGCTCGCTCCCTCACTATCCATCTTTCAGTTCAAATAGTCTTGTACTGACATCAGGTGGTCGAAAAAAGGTATTACATGCAAAATAAATTAACCAACATTTCATCTAAAATTTGACAATAATTCCTAATTATTGTCAAATTTCAAACAATATTATCGTTTATCGCAATAATTTCTGAGACAATTAATCGTCCAGCAAAATTTGTTATCGTGACATGCCTATTTGTGATTTAAAATAAAAGGTAAAAATAGCGCGTCCTAGCACTGCATTTGGGGAATAAGAAAGGTCAAGTTAGGGTCAGTATGACCAGACAGAAGAAGAATTCAAACAATTTGAGTCAGAAAACTTCATTATTCCACAAGAGCAGATACGACTGATGAGATTGGCAGTTCTAAATGAGATCAACCATAATGCAGAATGGACACAAAAGACTAAACTCTAGGACTGAATTCCAGCCAGGGCCCCCACCTGAACCTCTCTCTTTCACACCACACCTCCTGTCCTTCTCATATACACGCAGCTATCCGGCTGTTGATGTGTAGAAAGTCCTGATCCCCCACACACTCAGCCCTGCCCCAGTGTCTGACCCAGTCACCAGCATCCCCTGCTAACCTCTGCCCCCCTTTTCCCCTTACAGCAAACATAATGCATCACTGTCATCCTCCTCCTCCTCATCAATACACTCAGCTCACTCATTCACTGGGTGAGAACCCCCCTCATGAGGTTTCCACAGTTTTCCCTGTCCATGTTCATGTCAGTTCCTTGTGTCCAGGCTGGGGGGGGGGGGGGGGGGGGGTGCATGACTACACATGTGCAGACAGACTCGAGCCTCAAGAGTTGACAGTGAATCTGTCAGGAGGGCTAAAGTTGCTGATCCTTAACACAAGACACCTCCGCTGGAGCAACGAGAACATCAGAAACATAAAAGTGACCCAGCTGGTCTAATGCAGAAGACCACACCATCAGAGTCTGCATGTTCTCCTCGTGGTTGTGAGTTTTCTTCAAGTACTCCACTTTCTTCTCAAAGTCTAAAAAAAAATGCACGTTTATGCTGCCTTCAGGCATCCCTTGAAAAAGATCTGTGATATTAATAAAAGTTTTTTTTTTTTTTAACAATGTCAAATTAACACAAACTGGTTGGCTGGTACCTTCATGCACGGCTTCCTGTTCATCTACTTAAATTTTGTAGTTCATTATTCAATTAATATTCAAATATTTTAGTGCTATTATTTTTTAATTGACCGATGCACTGAAAGGTGGGAGTGTGTGCACATTTATTTACCCATTTGTTAGCAAAATATCACATGAATCAGAGGAACAATTTTAATGAAACCTATACAGCTACAATTGATCTACCTTCGGAGTAAACCTAATTCAAAACGATCAACACAATTTGTGTCAGTTATCTCTAAATTCTGGTTATATCTCATAAATTTATATAATTCCCATGCAAAGTTTCTAATTTGGAATATTTCCAAAATTCCCCAGCTTAACTTTCCACAGAAAGTTTCTCGAAGGTTGCAAATCCTTTTTTGCTCCTGTGCAATTTTAGCGCTAACGAATCACAAATGATCAACATCTGGAGTCCACCCAATTCAAGATGGCCACCCAAGCTAATCAGCAAACACAAGAACGGTTCTAAGTCATTTTTACAGACATTGAACTAAAATTAGGTGTTGTAGCTGAGACTTGACACAAGATCAGTTGTTCTATATTAAAACACTGGAAACCACTTTAAAAAAATACTTTCAAATTAAACTTTCTAAGAATCCCCACCCCAGCGTTTACATAATTATCTATCAAAGGTCAAAAGAACATTTATTCAGGGTTATGTCCAAAGTTATTAGTTCAAAAAACACACTTTTCACTACAGGTTTATTGATTCTGGCGTTAGTGAACTAAATATCATTTTGAGTCTTAAGTGATTCTTTCTGACCCAAAGACAAAATAACATTTTGTTAAAGACAAAATATTGTGACAGATAATGATAAAAACTGTTAATCGCAGCCTTATAAGAGCTCCAAGCTAAAGTTAAAGCTATAGTGTGACAAACACATGCTCACACCTGCAACACACATGCACACGCACACACACATGAGTTTGTCTTTCTATCTCTACGAGGACTTTGCATTGACTTCCGTTTATTTTTCATTCATTTCTATAGCCTAACCCTGACCCTAAAGGTTCAAAATTCTTTATTGTCATTAGCGTCACACGTGGTACATGAGATAGAATGAAACTGTGTACTCAAGGTCCTAGTTACACCTGAAAATTAGCAACAAAAAAGTATACCATACCATTTTATTTATAGAGCACTTAAAACAGCTACAAGGCCAACCAAAGTGCTGTACAGACAGAACAACAGACAACACATGAAGCAACATACAAAATGAAGTAAATCAAAAACATAGACATAAAAACGATGCAGATAATAAATATGACGACAAACCAGTGTGGAGCGTACAGGTTCACAACACAGATCCTCTGGTGTTGTTCTTTAGCATATACAATTGTACTTTATCACTGCTTTATAAGTATCTACAACTAAGATTATATTCTCAATAAATATGTTTACAAATGCTTATTGTGCTTACAAGGTAGTAACTTAGTCTGAAATGTTTAATATAACAATTCTAGGTGAAACATTTAGGTGAACAGATCTGGCTCACTATTTGGCAACAAACTGGTCAGTTTTGTCTCTGTCACTCTTAATTAATGCATAATAAGCAGTTATTAATGATTTATAAAGTGTTTATATAGGAATTAATAACGTATCTATAAACTATTTATAGCATCTATAAGGGGTGCCTTATTGTAAAGTGGCACCAAAACAGTATACAAGGATCTAGGATATAAGCTAAACACTAATAATGTAAAATAACACGGTATATAAACCTAACCCATCCTCAATTCACACCTTGGTCCTAAACCTAACCCACTGATGACACTTGAACCTTATTGAACCTGGCTTTGGTCCTCACACTGTAGTATGTGTTGAAAAACGGGTCTCACGAAGTAACATAAACAAGCACACACACACACACACACACAAACCATTCAACATCAGTTCACACGCACACTGAGGAAGAGACTGACATTATTCAGAGAGAGACGGTGCTGCTGTAGGGCTCTTGTGTCATGCTCAAGGACATGGTGCTTTGCATGTGTTGACACACACATACACACGCACGCGCGCACACACCAAGCTGGCTGTGTCAGGGATGAACCCGGGGTGCGCGCACAGGGCTGCCCCCTGCAGACTCTCTCCGGCAGAGGACAGGTTCATCCGGATCTCTAGCGGGCAGCTCTTCCCCCTCACAGCGAGCAGCCTCGGCACAAACATCACTTCCACACAGCTCCTCCTCACAACCTGCAGCTTCTGCCTCCTGCTCACTTCACATGCGCTGGAAGGGAAACGAGCACTGTCAACACGGCGGAATCTTCCTGCGCGCACAGCTCCGTGCGTCCGGACAACAAACCGTTTCGCTTCAAATTTCCTCGTGAGGTTACGACACCCCCAGGCTCGGCTTCAACTCGCGGACAAAGCGGTTAAAATACAAAAATCAACTATGTAGTCCCAAAACTTGTCGCCTGTTCTGTCATTTCACTGAACACTTGTGATCCAGCAGCAGCAGCTCGTGCGCAGAGCAACTCGAGTGATAAGTTGATCTAACGCCGGTTCCGTCTCACATACATGACACCTTTCAATGTGCACTTCGTGGCCGTGAACAGAGGGGTGATTCCCGGCTGTCACGCACTAACAGACCCCGCACGGTGTGCGCCCGCACCGCACGGATCACCAACATTGTGTGTGCACCGCTTTGGAAACCAAACTCAGTTACGTTTCCGACTTCTGTTTCTGTCGACGCGCAAAGCCGCAACGAAGCGGCGCTAAATGCGCATTAAGGCTGCACGAGCGCAGCGCGGTCTTACCTCGTGAACGCGTGTCTCTCGCCCCGGAGCGATAATTTCTTCTTTACACCATTAACTCTCCGCCATCTTCGGCACTGTTTGTTTAAATGGGAAACACTCCCGGAGCCTCCAAGAAGCCAGTTCTGTAAGTTGAGGCCAAAGCGGCGCGGGGGCTTCTGGGTAGTCGAGTTTGTGGTGAACGAGCACTGCGCTTCCGCCTGCACCGTGTGACGCGGATACGGACTACAAATAAGACTGCACCGCAAGGAGGAGGTGGAGAGGAGCAGGAGGAGCAGCAGGAGGAGGAGGAACCGTCTGTCCAGCAGCCTGCTGAGACAGATGATGCCGCGGCGGGTTTTTAACAGAAGAAACACGAAAAGCGAACAGCCAAATGTTAACTTTTAAAAGGCGGGAAGAGAGGCTCCAAACAACCACTGCTTTCAGAATATTTACCAAATAAATGCGTCTATTACAGCAGGAGAGACAAGAACTAAAACTAAAATATATACTCAAGTTAAAAATGTTAAAATTAGAATCTTATACAACCCAATTTGGTGCATTCATATGTATAATTAGAAAGCATTAATTATGATTTTAATCTGAACGCTGTGATCCATTTTCCTCCCTCCCTCCCTCTCACTGTTTTGTCTCCCATATTCACACATAGACGGTCTTTATTTTGCTGATTTTCATTCCTCTATTTCTCTGGGCTCTCTTCCACCTCCTTCATTATCTCACTGCAAACATCTTAGTCCATGGGAAAATCTTCCTGACCTTATGTCAGTCTGTCCATCAAACAAGAAAAAGCTAATTTATTTTGCCTAATGTGTTCTCTCCCCCAACTTTAAGTCCATTTGTCACTCTTGACAAACACCCACATCTGTCTCTCTGTCCTCTACTTTCACATTCTCCACACCTGACTCCACAATTTCTCCCTGGACCCTCTGTCATATCCACAGATGGAAAACTACAAAATCGGATTAAAACTGACAATTGTCAGTTTTAACATGAACACAAAGCAACCTTTTTATTAACAATTTATAAACAATATTTGATTTAACCTATTTTAGTTCTGGGCAGCACGGTGGCGTAGTTGGTAGATCTGCCACCCCTCAGCGAGCAGGTCGCCCCAGTTCAAATCCCTGCTGGGAGCCTTTCTGGGTATCTGGTAGATGCATGTTCTCTCCGTGCATGCGTGAGTTTTCTCTGGGTACTCCAGTTTCCTCCCACAGCCCCAAAACATGCATGTTAGGCTGATTGGTAACTCTAAATTGTCTCTAGGTGTGAGTGAGAGAGTGAATGGTTGTTTGTCTCTATGTGTCCCTGTGATGGACTGGAGACCTGTCCAGGGTGTCCCCCTCCTCTCACACAGTGATAGCTGGACATGGGCACCAGTGACCCCCGCAACCAGAAAAGGAAGCAGCGGGTAAAGAGAATGGATGGATGTTTCAGTTTTAGTTCAGAATAGCGTTTTATTTGACGCAGAGAAGAACCATCATATTCTTTCAAGTGTCCGTTTAAAAACAACTAATTAACATGAATGTCTTTAGACTGGACAAACTGGAGCACTTGCAGAAGAACCCAAACACAGCACACACAAAAAGTGTGCAAAGTCTGCACACCCCAAATGACCTCAAACATTATACAACAACCACCATAAAAAAAAACAATAATTTACAATGGATAAAGGTCTCTTGGAGTGTTAAGCCTCAAGCTATAAGGTCTAAAGTCATTTTATAGTAAAAATGTGATTATTTTAAGTGGATGTAAAACATTTTCCAACTCAAAGTTCATTCCAGTTTGCGGCCTTCTGTAGTATGAAAACAAGGTGATGTATTAGGATAAATGAGGTTACATAATTCGGCCCAAGCATCCGAAGCAGTGGACAGTGCACCTGAGAGGTGAAAAAGGACATTCAGTCTGGAAAGAGTGAGTGGAGACGAGTCTCAGGGGTGACAAGTGGACAGCAACAAGTGAAAGGAATGTTTCCATGATGGTAAGAGCAAGAATGATGTATAGTTTTAATATTTTTGAGCTGGCTAAAATATATGAAGCAGAAAGCAAAGAATGATGGGAATTTTGTTGGAATTGATCATAATTAAAAATGAGGATATCAGAGTGACTGCTCAGGTTGAGTAAAGAGTCCAGACTGAAATGGGCTGGGGCAGAGAAGGAAGAGTGATATATTGTTCAACCGATGTTAAAGATGAAGCTTCCAGTCAGGATGAAAAAGGAGAGCCGTGGAAAACCCTCATAGAAGTATAGAAGGAGGATATGATGGTCAGATGGCAAAAGCCCTCAAGTGAAATGAAGGCAGCTGATTTGGTAAAGAGAACAGCTGAAAAAAGGACAGATGATCACATTTTACACCGAGTGATCCAATATTTAGTTTGAATCTTTTGTGCTCCTCGCTGAAAACATTCATACCCAAACTTTTTGTTGTGAAAACAGTGGAAACACTAAGTAAGCCCAAAAAGTTGCGTTTTTACTTCGTAACTGCACAATGAATTATCGGAGAAAATGCTTTTATTTTCTTCTTTCGGCTACTCCCTTCTTCAGGGGACGCCACAGCAAACTAACTTGCTTGAAGACGTGGCAATTAGTTTTATGCTGGATGTCCTTCCTGGTGCAACCACAGACCACTGAGCTACCACAGCCCTTGAGCAGAGAGCTGCCCGGGGGAGCAGATGGTGGGGGTTAAGGGCCTTGCTCAAAGGCCTAGAGTGGGGCAAATGAGGATGGAGACAGGTTTTGGTGCTTCACCTTTCCCACCCACATTTTGATGTTACCAGTCTAAGGAGTCGAAACGGCAACCTGCTGATCAAAGGCTCACCTTCTCTAACCTCTGCGCCATCACTCTCCTTATGAGAAAATATGTTGAAGCTATAAATTATTTCACATTGTCACAGTAAAAAAGTTGAACAAGTCTTATCATGATCATCTTCAGTGATGTTCAGGAGAGAAATGGGTTGGTAAATAAAAAAGACTGTTCAGCCAACTTGTACACTGGCTGATGACCCCACTATGATCAACTGGAACAACTTTTCAGTGGTTTAGTGACATCTTCCAGTGTGTATTAAGAACACAGTGGGTTCGTTGTTAGGTGTGATAGGTCCACGACAGTTCTGAGCACTCATAGTGAAATCAAGGTGGTTTGTGAAATCAAGGTGGTTTGTCTTTATAGTGGCAGTGTGGTTTGTGTCAGAACATAAAAACATCTAAATGAAATCACGCCTGTAGGCTACAACGGTGATCAAGACAACATCATGACAATGTAGCACAGACATGATAGGCAGTAGGTTTGTGTCAGCATGGCATGATTACATCCTGGCTGTCATTGGTCAGTGCAGTGTTGGGCCCAAAGTACAGAAATACAAGCTGACTAAAATAAAAAACTAAATGCTGGGAGGGTGGAATGCTCCATCCAAGCCAGGGGGCAGTCTTTGTCCCAGGTGGAGTTCAATTATCTGGATATGATGGCAGGATGGAGCCAGAGATGGATTGATGGATCAGGGCCTCATCCTCAATAATATGGGCCTTGCTTCAGTCGATTAGGATGAAGAAAGAGTTGAGTCAAAAGGCAAAGACAGTGCTCTCACCCACCTGGAGCAGGACTCCTATGTGTGTATGCTCTTTGTGGACTTCACATCTGCCTTCAATACCATGATTCCCCAAACCCTGATGGACAAACTACTCATACTAGGACTAAGCCCCTCCATTTTCAGCTGGTTACTGGACTTCTTAACAAATAGACTGCAGTCTGTGAGGATCCACAACTTCTCCTCATCCACCATAACCCTCGGCACTGACTCCCATCAGGGTTGTGTGTTGAGCCCCCTTCTGTTTACTCTGCTCACATATGACTGTGCAGCTACCCATCCAGGCTGTCACATTGTACAGTTTACAGATGATACAGCAGTGGTTGGATGCATCACAAACAATAATGAGTCCAGCTACAGGCAGGAGGTGGAACACCTGGAGAGCTGGTGCAGGAAGAACAACCTTCACATCAATGTGAAAAAGACAAAGGAGATGGTCGTGGACATCATGGGTGTACACATGAATGACAACCTCAGCTGGAGCAACAACACCACCAGCCTGATCAAGAAAGCTCATCAGAGACTCTACTTCCTCAGACGGCTGAGACGAGTTGGTCTGGGAAGCTCAGTCCTCGCCTCCTTCTACAGGTGTGCAGTGGAGAGCATCCTGTGCTCCAGCATCAACGTGTGGCATGGAGGCTGCATAGCTGCAGAAAGAAAAGCTTTGCAGAGAGTGGTGAAGGCTGCACAGAAGACTGTTGGAGTCAGTCTCCCCACCATAACAGACATCTATCTAAACCTCCTGATGCAGGAAGAGGGCCACCTGCATCATGAAGGACCCCACTCACCCAGCACACACATTTTTTGCCCCGCTCCCCTCAGGCAGGAGGTTGCGGAGGAACAGCTTCTACCCTGAGGCTGTTAGACTCATGAATCCCTTACCAGGAAATAATTACTAAGAGAAAAAATCACTGTAATGCCACTTTAACTGGTGATACGTGATTTATCTGTGCTGCTGATTATCCATGCTGCTGATCTCTTGCCTTTATGCTTCTGTATTCGTACCCATCTGCTCACCACAGACTCATGTTTGGGCTGTTGTTTAATATAACATATTATTTTACATTATTAGTTTTTAGCATGTATCTTACAAACCGGATTCCAAAAAAGTTGTGACACTAAACAAATTGTGAATAAAAACTGAATGCAATGATGTGGAGATGGCAAATGTCAATATTTTATTCGTAATATAACATAGATGACAGATCAAAAGTTTAATCTGAGTAAATGTAACATTTTAAAGGAAAAATATGTCGATTCAAAATTTCACAGTGTCAAGAAATCCCAAAAAAGTTGTGACAAGTAGCAATAAGTGGCTGGAAAAAGGAAATTGAGCATATAACGGACAGCTGGAAGACCAATTAACACTAATTAGGTCAATTGACAACATGACTGGGTATAAAAAAAGCTTCTCAGAGTGTCAGTGTCTCTCAGAAGCCAAGATGGTAAGAGGATCATCAATTCCACCATTGTTGCACAGAAAGATAGTGCAGCAATACCAGAATGGTGTTACCCAGCGTAAAATAGCAAAGACTTTTAAGTTATCATCATCAACTATGCATAACATCATCAAAAGATTCAGAGAATCTGGAACAATCGCTGTGCGTAAGGGTCAAGGCCGTAAAACTCTACTGGATGCTCGTGATCTCAGGGCCCTTAAACGTCACTGCACCTCAAACAGAAGTGCCACTGTCAAGGAAATAACAGAATGGGCTCAGGAATACTTCCAGAAAGCATTGTCAGTGAACGCAATCCACCGTGCCATCCGCCGTTGCCAGCTGAAACTCTACAGTGCAAAGAGGAAGCCATTTCTAAGCAAGCTCCACAAGCTCAGACGTTTTCTCTGGGCCAGGGGTCATTTAAAATGGAGTGTGGCAAAATGGAAGACTGTTCTGTGGTCAGATGAGTCACGATTTGAAGTTCTTTATGGAACAATGGGACACCATGTCATCCAGACCAGAGAGGACAAGGATAGCCCAAGTTGTTATCAACGCTCCGTTCAGAAGCCTGCATCACTGATGGTATGGGGTTGCATGAGCGCTTGTGGCATGGGCAGCTTGCATGTCTGGAAAGGCACCATTAATGCAGAGAACTATGTTCAGGTTCTAGAACAACATATGCCCCCTTCTAGACGTCATCTCTTTCAGGGAAGACCCTGCATTTTTCAACACGATAATGCCAGACCACATTCTGCAGCAATCACAACATCATGGCTGCGTAGGAGAAGGATCCGGATACTGAAATGGCCAGCCTGCAGTCCAGATCTTTCACCTATAGAGAACATTTGGCGCATCATAAAGAGGAAGGTGCGACAAAGAAGGCCCAAGATGATTGAACAGTTAGAGGCCTGTATTAGGCATGGATGGGAGAGCATTCCTATTTCTAAACTTAAGAAACTGGTCTCCTCTGTCCCCAGACGTCTGTTGAGTGTTGTAAGAAGAAGGGGGGATGCCACACAGTGGTAAAAATGGACTTGTCCCAACTTTTTTGGGATTTGTTGACGCCATGAAATTTGGAAACAACAGATTTTTCCCTTAAAATGATACATTCTCACAGTTTAAACTTCTGATCTGTGATTTGTGTTCTATTCTGAATAAAATATTAGATGGTGGCACCTCCACATCGTTGCATTCAGTTTTTATTCACAATTTTTTTAGTGTTCCAACTTTTTTGGAATCCGGTTTGTAGATACTTTAGCATAATGTTTAGCATTCGTTTAGTGTATATCTTTTTTTTTTTTTTTTCATTTAGCCTTTATTTATCCAGGTTAGTCTCATTGAGCCACGAGAACTCATTTTCAAGAGAGACCTGTTTTAGGGAGCACATGGTGGGGGTTAAGGGCCTTGCTCATGGGCCCAGAGTGGGGCGAATGAGGGTGGGGGCAAGTAGATCCTTGTATACTGTTTCTTTATATACTTTATATTTTTGCTATTTTGCGGTATAACTGGGACCTTGTGTACACAATTTTGTTCCACCTCATGTACCACATGTGATGCGAATGACAATAAAGAACCTTGAACCTTGAAAGCTCTCAATTTACTGGTCCGTCTACGTTACCCTCACCTATAGTCGTGAGGTATGAATCATGACAAACAGAAAGAGATCCTGGATACAAGTGGCCGAAATGAGCTTCATGGATCATCATCCAACATGAGGAGACCTAAACAGCTAACAATTTAACATGCAATGTATGTCTAAAACACAAAAGGCACACTGTTGATGTAAATTGTCATGTCGTCACAAAAAAAAGACAAAAAAAATGTGAAAATATAAAAAACAATTTCCTAAAGTAAAAGATACATGCAGTAAACTTTGATTAAAAGTTTCAAACTTTCCTTGCTTCATTTTAAAATTGTATCTATTTATTTTCTCCACGCATAACTTGACAAAATGATCTTTCCATTGCTTTTGTGTTACTTATCAGCATTATATGAAAGGCCGTTTTTTTCACAATTGGTAACAATATAAGTTAAACCATATATGCATCGACCCATTAATATAGTTATATAATTAATAAAAACAAAAACTTTACTTTTTGATTTATTTTTTAAACAAGATTTACAATTCTAACAATAAAGCTAGTGAAAAAGCTTGTCCAAAAGTGTTTAACTGAAAAACACCTGCATGAGAAGGAGTAAACGGTATGAAAATCCAAATGACCTCAGGTGTGCTGCCTCAGAATCAAAGGAGTAGTTAGGACGTGTAAGATGAACACAAAATATAGTGACAGTGTTATTTAACAAGAGAAACAAAAAACAGGAACAAGTTTATTGTTTAACTAAAATGTTTTGCACAGCACCAGCATTACATAATTCTTTAACAACTATATTAAATAAATTTATTGCAAATTGTTTTTAAAAATGTTGATTTACTGTGTTTGTTTGAAAATGGATGAATGTGAATGAGATTTAAGAATTCAAGGATTTAAGGATTTTTTTATTGTCATACCAACTCACATTTACATGTTTGTGAAATGAAATTTGAACTCAGGTCCCAGATCCATCCATCCATCCATTATCTTTACCCACTTATTCCATTTTGAGTCACGGGGGTCGCCGGTGCCCATGTCCAGCAATCACTGTGAGAGGAGCGGGGTACACCCTGGACAGGTCGCAAGTCCATCACAGGGCCACATAGAAACAAACAAGACAAACAACCATTCACTCTCTCACTCACACCTAGGGACAATTTAGAGTTACCAATCAGCCTAACATGCATGTTTTTGGTCTGTGGGAGGAAACCGGAGTACCCGGAGAAAACCCACGCATGCGCGGAGAGAACATGCAAACTCCACCCAGAAAGGCCCCCGGACCGGGGTTTGAACCAGGGACCTTCTCGCTGAGAGGCAGCAGCTCTACCAGTTGTGCCACCGTGCTGCAGGTCCCAGATCAAGAAGTCTAAAAATTAACAAATAAATAAATATAAAAGAGTACAAAAATATATATAATAATAATAA